>NC_060122.1:438504565-438819202 GCF_021461395.2 Schistocerca americana | reverse complement strand
ATGGATCTATGATTGTCTCCATATTGTAGGGTCCAGGGGTCTTGTAAGATGATTGTCCCATACCAGTGTGTACAATGCTGGGCATGTGACAAAGTGTAGGTATTGGTCCTCAGGCTGCAGAAAACAGTTGAATTTACTGCCCACTTTGATATGCTCTGCATTTCCTTGAAACAATGGGGTCACCTCTTCAAAGTAGAAGACACCCCTTCTCAGCACTTCGACAAACCTGGTGGCACATAAACATTCACCAATGGACTGCACCAACTGCAAGTGCAACACCATGTGTTGATGGAATATAAGTCATGTCTGATCCCTCGATCCTTCCCTTAACAGTATGGGCATGCCATCACTACCATCACCAGCGAGTAAACTATAAGCGTCACAACCACAGAACTCAAATACTTAAGTCAGGTCTCACCTCTTGAGGAAACCAATATCTACGTCCCCCCACCTGTAACATACACCTTAACATTTGGACCTCAACTGGAGTGCGAATACTGTTGACATTAATGGTACCTACACAGTGTACTTGTGACATCACAGTTAATTAGTCAGACTCAGAGTGGTCATGGCATCACTGTGACTGTGGACTGACCATCGTCCCACCACCTGGGCAGCTAAAACACGAGTTAGAGGTCACCTTGCATGTGGGACCCATCTGATGCAGCATCATCAAGGGACATCAGTTGATCATCTATCTCCTGCATCACATTCTCTAGTTCCACTTCAATAGCCAAGTCTCCCAATAAGTATTGTGTGACAAATTCTACTGGTTGATGAAAGTTAAAAGATAAATCATAAAATTTGAGTCATATCAACCTTGAATATAACCAATTAAATAAATAAATAACCTACATAAACCTTGACCACATAATAAGTCACCTCAACCATAATCAAAATACTTTGATGAATAATAACCTAATTTCAAAGGTAAATATCTAACAAATTAAGTTGAAAGGAAAGGTATAAATCATACAGAACCAGCAAATATAACAAAAGATAACATATGCAAAGAAAATAAGTTATGAGATAAATCAAATTTAGAAGTAAGATAACCTAAATAAGAGCCTAAAACAACAACAGTAACTGTTAAAGGTTTCAGATAATAAGGTAAAGCAATTATATGAGGACTAGGGAATATTCATCAAGGTAAAAGGCTATTACCAAAAACAGTAACAGATAATAAACCAATTATACCAAAGGAGATATAATAACCGTTATCATTCAAAGAAAAACTTGAGTAAAAACTATTGTCACCAGACAATGAATAATAAAATAAATGAAAATAGTAAGACTCTGTTAAATTTGTACAAAAAAAGGAAAAAATCAAACAATTAATTCATCTCAAAAAAACCATCTCAAGAATGAAAGCCTTTGAATAAAATCCAGCTAAAAAGGGTATACCACACAAAGATAAACAGAAACACTAAAACAAACAGAAGTTAAAGGTTAAAATTCACAATAGAATCCATAAAACGAATATCCTGAGAATACTTTAAATTATGAATTATTGACCCTGCACATATAAGTAACAACGGCTTTGATAAAGCATAGACTAATAACTGAAAAAAGCACATTTTTGGTAATCTACTGCCAAAATTCTTATTTATTAACCAAGTTGCCTAAAGTAGAAATACCAATAATTTTTTCCAAATCAAACACAAAATTAGTCCCTATACCAGCTATAAACATAGTTATACAACCTACTAACAATAAAAATCAACCACAACTATAAGTTTCTAATATTGGACTAAAACAAATTAATGAATAAACCCCAGCAGTAACAAGAGTAGAAGAATGAACCAAAGCAGAAACAGGAGTAGAAGCAGGAATAGCAGCAGGAAGTCAAGAAGAAAAAGGAATCTGAGATCTTTTAGTTATAGCCACTAAAACAATCAATAGAGTAATGATCTATATTTCAAAAGAACTTGAAATAAGTGATGGTTGCATTTCTTTAAAAAAGTTTACTCAAAATTTGTCATTACTAGCCCAAATGGCAAAATATTGCCCAATCAAGTCACCTGGGCAGTATTTAATTATTAACACTAGTTCTGATACTAAATGATAGATTGAGGTTTGTGGAGAGCAGAGTGGGTATGCGATAACAGCACATTCTATTGCTCATTTCTAAAAGAGTTTTTCAGCAAGCTGCTTGAATTTGTCTGAGCCAACTGAGCCCTATCTCCCACCCCTCTCTTTCGTTCAAAATCTATTTATGCTCTTGAAAATATTTGCTGAAATCCTTGATCATTGAAGGAAACTGAAGAATTTTAATGGAATGAAAGTTCCTTTACTAAAATTTGAGAGTGAACTGGGAAACTGTATTATTCTCACCAATCGTCTGACAACCAAGTAATACATGAAACCAATCCAAGTAACATAAACATGGCTTTATTCCTAAACCTCTGAACAATAACAGCAATAAGCCTCATGGGAGTCCACACAGTATGAGACATGAAACAACTGTTGTGAACGGCACAACTGGATGAACTTAATGGGTCAATCAGCACTGCTCTGTGCATATATATGTGGGAACCGCAACCCAGGTGGTGCGGCACAGACCGTGCTGCATACATACCTCCCACAGGTGGCCTCCAGCAGCCGATTAAAAGAATCACATCTGGTGACACTGCACTGTGCACTCACACACACTAGTAGTGGAATACAGCACACTCTTATTGATATCATACTGGAAACAGTGCAACTACAATTTTGACAGAAGCATGTGGAAACAGTAGCACACAGTGCCACTGCCATATCACTCATCATTCCATCTGTTGTAGCATCACTTTAGTTGCTTATGGAAACCCAGCTTTACTTTCTATATGCAAATCACTGGCTCACAGCTAGATTTCAGTTGTTATTTAAAGATCTTGTACTCCTTCTCAACACTTTTCAGTTAATTAAGTACATATATATTATTTTCACAGGTGGGTAGCTTAAAATTCCTTCCTTTTGCAGTTAGCTTAAACGCAGTACTCTATCATAATAGTGTAGAGCCAAAGATATTATTGATTTCCACTTTACAACATGTTCACTATTCCTCTGTTAATTATTTTTCAAAATCAGCAATCATCCTATTGATATTTCGGATAGCACAAATGGGAATAAAGGTTCCAGATGCTATGTACTTTCAGAAATCCAAACACTGTGAATACTTTTATCATCGCAAATAACTTCATGCAGATTTATTTTCGCCACAGAGTGCAATATATGTCACAATTAATTTGTGACCCTACAAGTATGTTAATCAAGTGTGGCTTGAACAAAACTGAATGCAGACCATAATGAACATTTTCATTACATCTAATCATATGTTAGAATTTTTTTTTTTTTACATTATTATAATAATAGTCACAGAAATGACGTGCAGCCTTAGGCTTCCTCTTGTGATATATAGCCATCAATTCACTGAAAATGTCATCTGGTGACACAATATCCCCATCCCACATGAAAAACTGCCATTGGCCCCATCCCCATCATTGTGCTGCTCATGTAACAAAGAAACATGCAACAAACCACTCTGCAGTTTTTAATATTAAATCGAGCTGCAGTAAAAATTCATTAAGATCCATAAAAATTGTAAACATTTATTACCATATACTGTGAAGCCAGTAAGAATACTGAGTGGTACATTCTGTTATGATGTCTCCTTGAAAGAGGACAACTGTTGAAAACCTTTGTTCCAGTCAAGTGTGCACTCCTTGCACCAAGCACAGCTTCTCATTCTCTCTGTACAGATCACTCTTTCTGATCATGAACTGCACTGTTACTCTGAAACATCCCTATATTTTCAGTGACAAATTGCGTGAGGTAAAAAATATATTGTCTTGGTGTTGTAATAATTTTGAGTTTCAAAAAATTTTTATTCATGAAGCTCTTCGATACAATCCACAAATAATTTTTACAGCTCATTTCTGGCAATTGCTAACGTCAGTTTACACAAAAATATAATGCCACACACAACCACTGAATGAAAATCCCCATAGTCAGCACTTTTACAATATAAGATTCTCCATGCATAGTGACAACATGTAATCCATAAATATCAGAACTCAATCTCTAACGGAGGTCTAAAATATGAGAAGACCAGTTAATTTTCTTATCTCTTTGCACGCCAAAAAAATTTCCCACTTCTTTTCTTTTTATTAGCTGGTTTCCTCATGTCACATATATTTCTCTCTTTTTTTCTGTTTTTATTCACAACAGAATAAAATTGATCTCACTAGAATTTAGCGAATGCACATTTGCACTGAAGTTATTAATCACTCCCAAGAGTGTATAGTCAATCCGTTCCTCAAATCTATCATCTGATCTCCTGCTTCCAAAAACTGTAGGTCATTTTAAAGATAAAGAATAACAATGGGCCAAGAATTGAGCTCTGGGACCCTCCACAATGGATGGAATTCTATCCAGATTGAGCAGAAATGTCACGTACCTTACCTAAGCAGTTTAATATTATTTTTTGTTTTCTATGTTGGAGATACGATTGTAACCAATTATCTGCAACACCCTAAATATTTCACGTAATGTACCTTTCTCCAAGTGTATATCGTGATCAACACAGTCAAAAGGTTGCAAGTGCTATAAGAGATTTCATTGAAGGTGAATGGTGGTGGGGTGTGAGGTCATTAAGAATGAGCAGGTAATCAACTCTAATAGCCATAATAGAGTAAATTGCACATATCTTTATTCTTACAATGACACACACACACACACACACACACACACACTCACACAGCGAACACCTTGATGGCCTTGTGACACAGATTGTGATGCAGGCATCCCAGCAGCAATGTCAGCACAATAGACGACCTACAGCATTAATTCCATGTGAATAGATTTCATTTCCTGCTGGCATCTTTGTATTGAATGAGTTGACATGGGACTGTAACCTACTGAGCACTGTGAGGTGAACACTCACAAACACTGCTGCCATGGATTTTTACAATGCACATATTGTGTCTCCTCTTGAACAGTTCTCTTGAAAGGCAAACTTGCTCTTGTTGAGAACTCCATTCTTCATAGGTGTTCAGTCTAGAATTTTAGAGAAAGCTGTTGACAAAAAACCAGGGTGATAGTGAGTTCAGTTTTATCACCTTCCTTATAAAAGGTCTTCACAATGGCATACATAGGTCTCTCAGGAACAACACCTTGTTGAAATGAAGCATTTAAAATATGTTATAGGACACTACTTATCCACAACCAAATATATTTCCATAAATTATTACAAACATTATCCACTCCCACATAGTTTTTACTTTTTAATGACTTCATGGCTTTTCAAATTTTCTTTACAGTAACAGGATTAGGATGATTTCTTTGATTACATTGGAGTATTCAGCTTGGCATTTAGTCACAGCTTCATCAAAAAGGGAGTATAGCCATTTGATGACTGAGGAAGTTTTTGTCCAAAATTGTAGCTAAAGTTTTTCGATTCTCTGCTACCTTTCCCTCATACTTGGTTTTACCTTTCTTCGTTGTTGTACTTGTTTCACTTTTTCCAATATTCCAAACTGTTTTTATTTTATTATTAGAATTTTATTACTAGATTTATCTGAATCCTATGTTTTGATTTCTGTATTGCCTTTTTAAAATTTTTTTGTTATTGTCTGTAGCATTACAATTTGTCTACGTCTTTAAATATAGTGTTTGCAGCATAAAACTTCTTTTTGGTTCTTATGTGACTGTTTAATACGTTTTGTAAACCAAGTCTAACTTACAGAACTGGAAACAGTATTTATGACCTGCTTCCTTTGGAAGGATTCTTTAAAAAGGGCAGAAAATTCATCTATAAATGGTTAAATTTAGCAACAGTATTACAAAATCTGTATATTAAAGATAAATCTGTTACCTGCAACTTATGGTTGAAAGTTTTTTTGACCTTTTTTAATTACTCTCACGAATATCCATAGGGGATATTGGATTTTGAACTGGCCTACATCATAAAGAGTGAAGATTTGTCCATCATGATCTGAAAGGCTATTTGTAGTCTTGTCTGAGAGTAAAGTGCTGAACTCTACAAACACCTAAAGTATACTGCCTGTCATAGTTTGGGACTAGTTGGAAACTATGTATTGTTGGACTGACATCTATATCATTAAAGATAGATTTAGAAACAAATTACCATTTGCTGTTGCACTATGTCTTTTTTGTCTTATTGGGAATGATACTGTGAGGGTCAAATCATAGATGGTCACCAGTAACTCTACATGCCCTCAATCAGAACTGTCTGAGAGGGAATATATATTAAAATTTCCATGTACAAAAAATTCCCAGTTATTTCTACTAAGTCTTTTTAGTACTTTCCCTAACTTCTTAATGAAGTTTGAAACATTTCCTGATGGGGGCCAAGACTGTCAATACTGTTATCTTGCATTAACTCAGAAACATTACTGTGTGTATTAGCAATGCAAATTTCACATCCCACTTTTCTGCCTCATAATTTATATATTTATGTTAGTCTTTCTTCAAACTGTCTTCTACAATAAATCAAAGTGTCTATATTGCTTCACTTGTTTCTACATTTCTCTGTTCTTCCTGCAGGTCAGCTGTCATTCCATTGTACTGTAGATAATTTGCGTTAGTATTTTGCAACCATGACTTGTTAAAGTGATAGCTCTGGTGTACTCACACCTGTTAGTGCCTGCCTTCTTTCCTATTGTGATTGGTATGTTCCTCCTGGAGGCTGAGATTATTTCTCCAGTATCTTATATAGAGCACAGCAGGTGAAATGGAATTTATGAGTGTACAGTGCAAAGTTACTTAGATGCTTTGTTTGAAGTATTAGATAACTGTGTTTAGGTAAGCAGTTGTTACTGATATACTTTGCACAAGAAGGCAGCAGTGGTCTCTTCTGCTGTTAATATATAACTTGACTCAGTACATGTCCCTGAAGGCTCTTCTTCACAACTGGATTTACAGGAAATGAAGTATGATTTAATGAATTTATTTATATATTTATACATTCATCCAGAGACAAATTTCTTTGTATGAATATTGTCATCACACACACACACACACACACACACACACACACACACACACACACACACACCACCTGTAAAACAGAGGTACATAAGATAATGGGGAAAAAACTATGAGAAATTCATAGTAAAAATAAACATGTACACAATTTATCACTGCATAAAAAAGGCAGAAGAGCATGCTTCAAACAAGAGAAATGAATTGTAAGACTCGCCCAATCATACACTTTGGAGTAAGTTATAAACTACAATGTATTTTATTGCTTACAGGTATACTCCATCCTCTTCATCTACTTTACAATTGGTCAACCTGATTATTTATTTGTAATAATTTTATGTTGCATGAACTCTCTACTGGAGTAAAAACTATTTTTTAGTAAATATTCCTTAAAATATGTTTTAAATTTATAGAGTTCATTTATGATTTTGATCTCTTTTGGCAGTTTATCACATACCTTGACTCTTTGGTAAAACATAGTGGTTTCAGGTACAAGCAATCACTGTATCTGGTTTGACGATCATGTATGGAGCTGTTTGCTGCATATCGCACAATGTGTGCATGTGTGTGTGTGTGTGTGTGTGTGTGTGTGTGTGTGTGTGTGTGTACTGAAGTTGGAATACATATTCACTTTGAACTGTCAAAATACCACATTTTTTTAATATCTCTAGGCAGTGGACCCTTTTGTCATGCATGCTCATTATTCTGATGGCTCATTATTATGATGGCTCATTATTGCAGGTAGAACACATTTTCCACATTCTGAGCATTTTCACCCCAGAATATTATGCCATAACTGATGACAGAATGTATGTTAGTGTAGTATGTTGCTGTTAGACATGAGCTGTGGTTATTATTCGTAATGCATAGCATGCTGTGACAATTCTTTTGCAAAGTACCCTGATCTGCACATCCTATTTCAATTTTTGATCAACAAACGTACCTAAAAATTTTGTACCAATACACACGCTATGGTTTCATTATGTAATTTAAGTTTTGTTCGTTTTTTTTTTTTTTAGCTGAAGTTGTTTTATTGTTATTTGACCAGTTTTGGACCACTGTAAGTGCCTTTTTAGCATTTACTTCTAACATTTCTCCTTGTGTGACCCACAGTGGGAAGCCATTAATGTAAATCAGAAACAGTATTGGGCCTAATAGACTCCCGTGAGGGTCTACAGTGCTCAGATATTCTTGATCTGAAGGATGTTTCACCATGTAATTACAGCCACTTGAAATTTGGGATATCTCTATCCTCTGCACTCTGTCTGCTTGGTAAGACCTAAATGATTTATTTACCGCCTCCTTATTCCTAGTACTTCAAGTTTACCTAGATGTATTTAATGATCAGTTGCATCAAATGCTTTCTGAGGTCTAGGAAAATGCATGTTCTCCTCTATCTTCTAAAACTACTTTTGTAAATTTTGCTATAGCAGCTTCTGTTCCCTTTCCAAACCTGAATCCAAATTATTCTTTGCACAGAAATTGATATTTATTTAAATAATCTGTAAGTCTGGTTTCATAATAGTTTCTATCATTTTTGAAAAGGAAGAAGTAATGAAACTGAGCTGCAATTCTCTCTGTTCTCTATATCATCTTTTTTTATATGGTAGAGCTTTGGATGCTCTAGGTAATCAGGGAAGCAACCTTATGAGACTGACTCATTTATAAAGACTATTAGGGGTACTTTTATACTGCTAGTGCAGTCTTTTAGTAGACATGTTGGTACTTCATCCAGACATGTGGATATTTCACTTTCAAATGTTTGCACGATTCTACTGATTTCCTCCCAAGTGGTGGATGGCAGCAGTGTTGTGTAAGGTACATAGTTATTATTTTGTTGCTCCATCTTGTATGTTTGGAAGATTTTCTTGCAGTTTGATTACTACTTTACTAAAGTAATTGTTTACAAAGTTGGACAGGTCTCTGGGCTACCTGTTAAACTATCTTTATTTATGATTTTTATATTGATCTGCTTTGCCTTTGTGTTACCAGCTTCTTGTTTTACTATATTCCAAATGGCTTTGCTTTTATTGTTTGAGTGCAGTATGTTCCCATCATTTTGTATTACTTTTGCTTTCTGCAGCAGTTTTCTGTGTGTCCTTTAGTGTCTGAGAAAGAACTGTAAGAAGACTGGGTCACTCTTATTTTCTTTAATAGAACTGAGATATCTGAGAGTTTTAGAGGATTTTCTGATATCTTTTGTTACCCTGTCCCTTCTATTAGACTCCTCAACAGGTTGGTAACATAAGAAATTCCTCTTCAAATTTTAATTTGAATATGTTCGTGCATTTGTTGAATTTTTCATTATTATGTGTTCCTGAGTGTAGTTCTGACCATGTTTGGGTAGTCATCTGCATTGCAAATCTGCCCCTTTTTGATTTTGAAAACACCTTTCTGTAGCTAAGCACTTTTGTTTGTTTCTTTGTAGATATTTTGAGTTCTACAATTTGACCAAAGTGGTCTGATACTCCAAGGTTTTTAACAGATTTCTTACAAGATTTATGGTTGATATCTGTTACAATATGGCCAATAATTGGCAATGAGTGAATGGTTATTCTTGAGGCATTTGCTACTATAACTGTACAAGATATTCAAGAATCTGTTGCTGACTTCATCTATTTTCCCCATATTGATATTTAAATCTCCACAAATAATAATATGCCCTTTATCATTACATATCTTGTCCAGTACTTGTATTAATTTAGTGGAAAAGGGTTCAACATAACCATTACAGGATCTACAAAAGCACAGTATAAACAGTTTTTTTTATTGTATTTTACTGTTATTCTTCACTTGGGGAAATCATGTCACTTCTAACTACACTCCTGGAAATGGAAAAAAGAACACATTGACACCGGTGTGTCAGACCCACCATACTTGCTCCGGACACTGCTAGAGGGCTGTACAAGCAATGATCACACGCAAGGCACAGCGGACACACCAGGAACCGCGGTGTTGGCCGTCGAATGGCGCTAGCTGTGCAGCATTTGTGCACCGCCGCCGTCAGTGTCAGCCAGTTTGCCGTGGCATACGGAGCTCCATCGCAGTCTTTAACACTGGTAGCATGCCGCGACAGCGTGGACGTGAACCGTATGTGCAGTTGACGGACTTTGCGCGAGGGCGTATAGTGGGCATGCGGGAGGCCGGGTGGACGTACCGCCGAATTGCTCAACACGTGGGGCGTGAGGTCTCCACAGTCCATCGATGTTGTCGCCAGTGGTCGGCGGAAGGTGCACGTGCCCGTCGACCTGGGACCGGACCGCAGCGACGCACGGATGCACGCCAAGACCGTAGGATCCTACGCAGTGCTGTAGGGGACCGCACCGCCACTTCCCAGCAAATTAGGGACACTGTTGCTCCTGGGGTATCGGCGAGGACCATTCGCAACCGTCTCCATGAAGCTGGGCTACGGTCCCGCACACCGTTAGGCCGTCTTCCGCTCACGCCCCAACATCGTGCAGCCTGCCTCCAGTGGTGTCGCGACAGGCGTGAATGGAGGGACGAATGGAGACGTGTCGTCTTCAGCGATGAGAGTCGCTTCTGCCTTGGTGCCAATGATGGTCATATGCGTGTTTGGCGCCGTGCAGGTGAGCGCCACAATCAGGACTGCATACGACCGAGGCACACAGGGCCAACACCCGGCATCATGGTGTGGGGAGCGATCTCCTACACTGGCCGTACACCACTGGTGATCATCGAGGGGACACTGAATAGTGCACGGTACATCCAAATCGTCATCGAACCCATCGTTCTACCATTCCTAGACCGGCAAGGGAACTTGCTGTTCCAACAGGACAATGCATGTCCGCACGTATCCCGTGCCACCCAACGTGCTCTAGAAGGTGTAAGTCAACTACCCTGGCCAGCAAGATCTCCGGATCTGTCCCCCATTGAGCATGTTTGGGACTGGATGAAGCGTTGTCTCACGCGGTCTGCACGTCCAGCACGAACGCTGGTCCAACTGAGGCGCCAGGTGGAAATGGCATGGCAAGCCGTTCCACAGGACTACACCCAGCATCTCTACGATCGTCTCCATGGGAGAATAGCAGCCTGCATTGATGCGAAAGGTGGATATACACTGTACTAGTGCCGACATTGTGCATGCTCTGTTGCCTGTGTCTATGTGCCTGTGGTTCTGTCAGTGTGATCATGTGATGTATCTGACCCCAGGAATGTGTCAATAAAGTTTCCCCTTCCTGGGACAATGAATTCACGGTGTTCTTATTTCAATTTCCAGGAGTGTATGATCTGAAGTCCTATTTTAACATAAATACGTGAACCTCTACCCCTTTTTAATGTTCTGCTATAGTTGGTTGGTGGTGGTTGTTTTGGGGGAAGAGACCAAACTGCGAGGTCATCGGTCTCACCGGATTAGGGAAGGACGGGGAAGGAAGTCGGCCATGCCCTTTCCGAGGAACCATCCCGGCATTTGCCTGGAATGATTTAGGAAAATCATGGAAAACTTAAATCAGGATGGCCGGACGCGGGATTGAACCGTCGTCCTCCCGAATGCGAGTCCAGTGTGCTAACCACTGCGACACCTCGCTCGGTTCTGCTATAGTGACAGCCTAATTCATAAGAAGGTTAAACTGTGTGTTCAATGTCAGTGCCTTCCCACCAGCGTTCAGTAACGCAGATAATCAAGCTATCTATGGTTTTCAGTTCAATTTCTAATTGTTGCACATTGTTTCTTATTGACTGAACATCCTGGTAAAACACTGTTAAACAATAAATATTACTTTTCTTGGACACTTCTTCTTCCTTCCTTCTATTAAAAAATCTTTCAGATAGGAAGGAGGCGCTGTCCTCCTTTTACTCACAATGCTAGATGCTGTTTCTTCTGCAGTTGCTGCTGCTGCTAGTGTTACTGCTGCTGTAGCTGATGATTCCCGCACTATTTGTGCTAATGATGCTGACCCCATCAATATTGTTCTTCTCATTTCATCCAGTTCACACCAACGTGGATCTTCTGTTGTTACTGATTTTAAATTCCTTGCTATTACTGCTGTTGTTGTAGCCATTGATACTGACACAGAGCCCTCTTCTGCCAATGTTATTAAAGCTGCTTCATTTGCAACTGTTGTTTCTGTGGCACTTACATGTATGAGGGCTGGCTTATCCTCAACAGCCAGCTGCTGGTTGCATTCTTGAGTGGAGCCTCTTCTGTCTGAGTGATCTGTTGTCTCCAGTGAAACTTAATTGCCTGTTTCACTGTTGATGTAAATAGTTTATATTAACTCACCAAGTTTTTTGCATAAATAAGATTTGCCTTTCTGCAGGTTTATTGGTAAACATTGTTGGCCTTCTGGATTTCCTTGCGTATACAAACTAGTCCATTAGATCATGCCTGTGAGTTAAGTATATTACAATAACTTTTTGATCTTTTATTCCATTTAAGACTGTTTTCAGTGTGCGAGTAGCTTCAATAAGCTCGTTATTACATATGTCATTTCCACAAACAAAAAACTGATCTGCACAGGTTTTGCAATGCCTGATTACAAAAAAGGTAAGTGTATTTTTAGAACGTGATACTACTATTGACATCTATAATCTGCAACCACTGTGAAGTGCATGGCAAAAGGTATACCCCATGGTACAAGTGTGGTGTCACCGCCAGACACCACACTTGCTAGGTGGTAGCTTTTAAATCGGCCGCGGTCCGGTAGTATACGTCGGACCCGCGTGTCGCCACTGTCAGTGATAGCAGACCGAGCGCCACCACACGGCAGGTCTAGAGAGACGTCCTGGCACTCGCCCCAGTTGGACAGCCGACTTTGCTAGCGATGCTACACTGACAAAGACTCTCTCATTTGCCGAGAAGATAGTTAGCATAGCCTTCAGCTAAGTCAATTGCTACGACCTAGCAAGGCGCCGTATTCAATTGATATTTATTATATGAAGCATGTATCATCAAGAGCGATGTTCTACAATTATGGATTAAAGTTAAGTATTCCAGAAGCTACGTACTTTTCTTTATGGCATTCATTACGTATCCTGTTTCAGACCTCATGCCAGCCTGCGTGAGTTTAAGCGCGTGCCTTTCGGCTTCCTCTCATTGTGTCTAGGCTGTCTTGTCTAGACACAACATTTTTGGCGACGAGTAAAAAAAAGGGTATTGTTCTTTATACTTGGTAAAATTTCATTGTGTCATGGCTTCGCCACAATCTCCAGATGTACTGTCCGAATTTTATCGCTTGCAGAATCAGCAGACGCAGGCCTTATTGGATGCCCTTGGACAGCTCGTCCAGGGTCAACGTGCAATGCAAAACGATGCGGCCGCCGCCGCTCCACCGCTACCGCAGCCACAACACGCAGTTGCACCACCTTTTCGTCAATTTGATGCGGCAATGGAAAGCTGGACGGAGTGGTCATGCCAATTTGGATTCCATCTCGCCGCCTACAGAATTCAAGGTAATGAGCGGCAGCCTCACTTATTGTCATGTGTCGGCGTCCAGACGTACCGTGTGATAGTGAAATTGTTTCCCCGCCGCGACGTAGCAACTCTGTCCTACGAAGAAATTTTGTCTGCATTGGATGCATATTTCAAGGAATCAGTCAATGTAGTTGCAAAACGGTATACGTTCTTTCGTACAAAACGTACGGCCGGTCAAACTAATCGGGAGTGGTTTGCAACTTTGAAAGGCCTTACTAGGGATTGTGCCTTTGAGTGTGAATGTGGACTCCCTTATTCAGATACTATGGTGCGTGATGCAATTGCACAGAACGTTTCTGATGTTCGTATACGGGAGCAAATTTTGAAACTAGCCAATCCCTCCCTTCAACAAGTGACAGACATATTGGATAGGCAAGACACACTTGACTTTGCTCAGGAATCGTTTGAACCTTCACCAGCTGTGTGTCACGTTAACCGGCCCGCCGGGCGAGCTGCACGGAACAGTAAACAGCCCTCGCGCTCGTCCGCGCAGCTGCCGCCACGATCTCAACCATGTGTCCCGCGGCAGCAAGCAAATGCAGTGAAATCATGCCCGCGGTGTGCTACTAGACATTTGCGTGAAAATTGCCCGTCACGCCAAGCTATTTGCTTTTTCTGTAATAAAAAATGACATGTTCAGAGTGTTTGCCAGAAAAAGCTCAGATCGGACACTAACAACCATTCCAGGCCCTTTGCTTCGCGCCGGAATCGGAATCGAACCAAGAATACTCAGGCTCGTGAACCTTCGCCCATGGACATTCATGTAGTTAATTCCACTCCGCCCAGTGCAAGTCTCTCTAAAAGTGACTGTGTGCGTCCCACAAAAAGTGTGCGTCGACGTCGCCGGAAATCACGTCAATTAGCGAGTGATTCTGTACCAGTGTCTGTTCAAATTGCACGAGACAGTCGCTCTTGTCGTCAGCAGGACAATAAACATTTTGTAGACTTGGACATTCATGGCAACATGATCCCATTCCAGCTCGATACCGGAGCTGCAGTTTCACTAATAAATCACGACACGTACAAACAACTGGGCACACCTCCGTTGCGTGCCGCAACTGTTAAGTTAAATAGTTATTCAGGTCAGAATATCCCTGTGTTAGGACAATGCAGCCTTCTTGCAACATACAAGGGACAAACAAAACTTTTGTCATTTTACGTCCTTCATTCTTCTGCTGCAGTGAACTTGTTTGGTTTAGATTTATTTCAGTTGTTTAACTTGTCTGTAGTAAATCAGGTACTATCAGTGAATCAGACTGTGCCTTCAGCCAGTGTTTGTCGTCTATGTGAAGAGTTTGCAGACATTTTTGCTCCGGGCCTTGGTTGCGCTAAGAACTATGACGCACATTTGGAACTAAAAGTAAACGCACAACCGAAATTTTTCAGAGCGCGCAATGTTCCTCACGCATTGCGTGATGAGGTCGCAAGAACATTAAACGATTTAGAATCACAAGGTGTAATTGAACGTGTGCAGGCTTCTCTCTGGGCATCACTCTTAGTAATTTTGCCAAAACCTTCCGGTAAATTGAGACTTTGTGTGGACTTAAAGGCAACGGTGAACCCACAACTAGTGATTGAAACTTTTCCTTTACCCCGCCCGGAAGATCTTTTGGACAAACTGTGCCCAGGTAAATATTTTTCGAAGTTGGACCTAGCAGATGCGTACTTGCAAATACCAGTGGACAACGAATCCCAGCGCGTCTTGGTGGTTAACATGCATCTTGGTTTGTATCGATTCAAAAGACTGCCGTTCGGGTGTGCGTCCGCCCCTGCATTGTTTCAGCAGTATCTACAAACTGTTTGTGCCTCGGTCCCTACTGCAGCGAACTATCTGGATGATATTGTGATTTCCGGAAAGACGGAAGAAGAACATTTAGCCCATCTCAGAACATTATTTCAGGTCTTGCGACAAAATGGTCTTCGCTTGCGGAAGGACAAATGTGTGTTTTTTGCTCGTGATTTACCATATTTGGGACATGTAATCAATGCCCAAGGCATACATCCCAGTCCCGAGCACCTCCGTGCCATACAAGACTTGCCTTCGCCGCAGAATTTGAAGCAGCTACAGTGTGTGCTGGGAAAAATTAACTATTATCATAAATATACCCCGCATGCCTCTTCCATTTCAACTCCGCTTCATCACTTACGCCGTAAAGGTGTTCCGTTCGTCTGGACGACGGAATGCGAACGCGCCTTTCGCCAGTTGAAATCGGCGTTGCTTTCAAATACTTGCCTTCCACCATTTGATACCCGGAAGCCCCTTTTGTTGATGGTAGATGCATTGGATTTCGGGATCGGTGCTGTGCTTGCGCACAAAAATGGATCGCATGATCGCCCTATTGCCTTTGCGTCCAAATTGCTCTCGTCTGCGCAAAGAAATTATTCACAGATAGAGACAGAAGCTTTGACTCTCGTCTTTGGTGTTACTAAGTTTCATGATTTCTTGTATGGTCGTCACTTTACCATCATCACAGACCACAAACCTTTGACATCGCTTTTTCATCCGACCAAGCCTGTACCTCCACGTACTGCGCAGAAATTCATTCGCTGGTCTATTTTCCTCTCGCAGTACCGCTACGATATCTTGTATCGGTCCACTGCTAAGCATGGAAACGCTGATGCGTTGTCCCGTTTGCCTGTTGCTGAGGATAGAGCGTTCGATTCTTCCGAACTTGCTTGCATGTCCATTGATTCGGAAACCGATGACGTGGTCGAATCGTTTCCGATTGATTTTCGTCGTGTAGCTACAGCCACTGCTGCTGACCCTGTCCTTGCTACAGTTTTGCGTTTTGTTGCTACGCAATGGCCCTTGCCAAAGTCACGGATCGAGGATGCGTTGGTTCGCCGATTTTTTGCTCACAAGGAGAGACTTTTTGTACGACGTGGTGTTTTGCTGTTGCGTTCTGATAATGATCAGTCTCGGGTCGTGGTCCCACGTTCGTTACAGTCCTCTGTTTTACGGCTTCTCCACCAAGGACATTGGGGTATAGTGCGAACGAAACAACTTGCTCGTCAGCACTGTACTTGGTTCGGAATCGATGCTGTGATTACGAAAATGTGCTCTTCTTGCATGGCGTGTGCCGAACACCAGTCCGCACCACCGTGGAAATTCTTTGCGTGGCCGAAAGCCACTTCCCCTTGGCAACGCTTGCACATAGATTTTGCTGGTCCATTTTGGAATGCTCGATGGTTGGTTGTGGTCAATTCTTTCAGTCATTTTCCTTTTGTTGTCAGGATGTCTTCCACGACGTCATCTGCCACCATCCTAGCGTTATCAGCTATCTTTTGCATTGAAGGCCTTCCACAGACTATTGTTTCCGACAATGGCCCACAATTCATGTCCGCCAAATTTCAGTCATTCTGCAAGGCCAGTGGTATTCAACATCTGACATCCGCGCCGTTTTCGCCTCAGTCAAACGGTGCCGCTGAACGATTGGTCCGGACTTTCAAGTCGCAGATGTTGAAGTTGAAAGAGTCGCATTCTCGGGAGAACGCGTTATTGCTCTTTTTGTCCTCGTATCGCTCTCAGCCCCGAAATGGTCGCTCGCCGGCTGAGTTGCTCCACAGTCGTCCTCATCGAACCTTGATGTCTTTGCTGCATCCGCCGCATCAGGTTCCTGTGCAGCGGCAGCCACCTGCTTTTGCTCCAGGCGACGTTGTATACTATCGCAACTATCGAGGTTCACAGCGTTGGCTCGCAGGACGCATTCTTCGCTGCCTCGGCCGCGCTATGTATCTGGTTTTGGGGGCCTCTGGTGAGGTGCGTCGGCATCTCAATCAGCTGCGCCTCTGTCGTCGCACAGGTTCTGCCGCTCCCCGTCTGCTTTCAGCGACGGTGCTGTCCGGTCAGCGCCCTGGGGACCCATCTACTGGCTCGCCTCATCCCCAGGTGTTACCGACGCTGCCTTCCATTTTGCCCCATGGCGACGCGCAGCCACCGCCGCCGCCGCCGCCTGTTCTCCCGCCGGCGCCGCCCGCAGTGGATGCTTCGCTGCACCCGCCAGGCACCTCCCTGGGTCACGCGCAACCGATCGCTTCCCGTGACCAGCTGTCCTCCTACATGGATCTCTTGCCCGCTCCGGACCAGATGTCGTCTTCGCCCGTCGGCTGCCCCGCCCCGATGGAGGTCGAATCTTCGGTCCCTCCTGTCTCTTTACGGGCGCATACACCGCATGTTGGCGTGCACCCTGGACTAGGTTTTCAGGCGTTTCCTAGCTCCCCTCGGACTGAATGGCCGTGTGCGGGTGGCACAGCCTCGCCTATTGTTAGGCTACCCACCTCGTCGCATACATCAACATGGGGTCCTCCCCACGGCGGGCGGAAGCCTTATAACACAGCCGTCCGCCGATTTGCGGGGGAGGAATGTGGTGTCACCACCAGACACCACACTTGCTAGGTGGTAGCTTTTAAATCGGCCGTGGTCCGGTAGTATACGTCGGACCCGCGTGTCGCCACTATCAGTGATAGCAGACCGAACGTCACCACACGGCAGGTCTAGAGAGACGTTCTGGCACTCGGCCCAGTTGGACAGCCGACTTTGCTAGCGATGCTACACTGACGAAGACTCTCTCATTTGCCGAGAAGATAGTTAGCATAGCCTTCAGCTAAGTCAATTGCTACGACCTAGCAAGGCGCCGTATTCAATTGATATTTATTATATGAAGCATGTATCATCAAGAGCAATGTTCTACAATTATGGATTAAAGTTAAGCATTCCAGAAGCTACGAACTTTTCTTTATAGCATTCATTACGTATCCTGTTTCAGACCTCACGCCAGCCTGCGTGAGTTTAAGCGCATGCCTTTCAGCTTCCTCTCATTGTGTCTAGGCTGTCTTGTCTAGACACAACAACAAGTTATTAGGGCTCATCCTGTTCCATTCATGTATGGAGGTCAGGAAGAATGATTGTTGAAATGCCTCCATGAGTGTTGTAATTAACCCACTCTTGCCTTCATTATCCCTATGGGAGCAATATGTAGGAGGTTGTTGTAGTAAATGTTTTTTGACAATCAAGAAATACTGCATCTACTTGACTGCCTAGATCCAAAGCTTTCAGTAAGTCATGTAAGAAAAATGCAAATTGGTTTTCACATGATTGATATTTTCAGAATTCATGATGGTTGTCATGGAGGAGACCATCCTTTTTGAGATACCTCATTATGTCTGAGTTCAGAATATGTCCTAAGATTCTACAGCAAATTAATGTCAACGATATTGTGCGGTAGTTCTGTGGATCATTTCTACTACCTTTCTTGTATACCAGGTGTGACCTATGCTTTCTTTCGACTACTGGGCAAAGTTTTTTCTTTGAAGGATCTATGACAGATTACAATTAAAAGAAGGGTTAACGCAGCTACAAATTCAGTATAATATCTGATAGGGATTCCATCAGGCCCTGGAGCTTTGTTCAGTTTTATGGATTTCAGTTGTTTTTCAATGCCACTGACACTAAGACTTATTTCACTCGTCTTTTCAGTGGTACAAGGATTAAGCTGGGACAACTCTCCTCAGTTTAAAAACAGAGTTAGCATTTCTGTTTTTGCTTTTCTATGCTCAATTTCAGTTCCTGTCTCATCCACAAGTGACTGGATACACTTTGGTACTGCTACCAGTCTTTACATATGACCAGAGTTTCTTTGGGTTTTGTGACAATTTGACAATATTCTACTACAGCAGTCAGTGCAGACTCCATGCATTGCTATCCTGACAGCCAAACACATTTCTTTTAGCATCCCTCCATCTATAGCCCTATGCTTTGTTTTACACCTATTATGGAGTAGTCTCTATTTCTTTAGAAGTTCCTTTACAGTGATTGTATACCATGGAGGGCCCCTCCCATCATCAACTATTCTGCTGTGTTCATATCTATCCATTGTATGGTCAACAATTCATATAATTTCGAGGCATATTTCCTTCACATGCTGCTGCATGAGCTAAAAGCTTTAAGTTCCTCATTGAGATATAGCACTGCCACTTCTTCATCTAGTTTGCCAAACATACAGATCTTTCTACTTGTTTTAATTGCCCTTTGTAATGTAGTAATCACTGTTGCTGTTGCTACAGCTGCTGCTTGGTCACTGATACCAGTTTCAATGTGTACATTCTCAAAGAGATCAGTCATGTTTATTGTCATTAGATTTAATTTCAAACTATCAGTTATGAGCAATTTTCAGGGAATGTATTTAGCAAATGTACACAGGATTTCTTGTCACACCTACCACTAACAAAATTGTAATTTTCCAATTGGATGATTTAAGTTTCAACCAACAATTTTAGCATGATTGGGGAATTTACATACTAGCAAACTGAGGTTTTCTCTAAAGTTTTTGGGTCACATCAGAGGTGGGCCTGGTTGTCAGTAGAAGGATCCAATAACAATTGCATGCCCACCCTTGATACTGAATCTTGCCTAAACTATCTCGCAAGCAGCTTCTATTTCTATCTCTGTGGATTTGAGTTTCTTGTCTACTATGACAAATACACTACCTCAATTTCCCATTGTCATTTCTATATGGATTTAAATTTTCCTCAAAAATCTCACAGCTGTCAACTTCAGTTTTAAATCAGCTTTCTGTACTTAGTATTTTGTGAACTTCACTGATTTTTGGGAGCTCTTCAAAGTGTAGCATTTTGTTGCAAATGCTTCAACAGTTGACTTCTAGGATTTTGACACTATTGCCTGTGCATGTGTGGGTGGAGGGGTGGAGGGGGAGAGGGGGGGGGGGTGAATTCCTTTAGATCTTACACCAATACTTCCGTATCTCCAACAGCTGTTGTTATCTGGACTGAATGGAGAGTCGCACCCAACACACAGTCCACTACCTAGGTAGCAGCCCTTTATGTGTAGTGTACACTTGCCCATTTAGGGGGAGCCTACAATTCTAAACCACATGGCCCAAGCTGAGAAAACCACAGCCTACCTTGTCACAGAACATTCACAGTTTGTTGTTCAAGCCTTCTAGTTGATTCAGAACTAGGGGGCCACAATCTGATCTGTGGACTATATTTCAGAATGTGAGCTTCACTCCATGAGCAAGGCTGATATTCTCAACCTTCACTGCTAGTCACTGAAATGATCCAAGTATGATCTCGGAGCTCACATGACATGCATCGTTTATTCTAACATGCACCACAGTCTTCAGTTGGTTGCACCCTTTTCCCTCAGTGGTGGCCAGAATAGCCTCTTCAACATGTTGAATGAGGCCCCCAGGCATCCATGTTTGATTATTTAAGAATAACTCAAGTTTTTCTTCATTCGAATCATTGGTTAATTGAAGTCCACACATTAACACTTAACAATGGCAATAAACAGTTCCACAGTGGCAAAGAGCATAAAACAATCTGTGTCTGGTAAAATAAAGATATTTAAATGTCATTCAAGTTATTATATAAAACTGTTCACAACACTTGACTTTAACACCCTCCCATATTTAATAACTTACACATTCTCATATTATTGCACAACTGTCATAGTCAGACAGCAAATAATGAATTTGTTAATAAACCCACAAGCTGATTTTCTGTATTCAGTAGTTTCAGCAGCTGTAACTAACTCTCAAACAAAGAAGTGTGCCATAAAAATAATTTTTTTTAGGATTCTGTCCAAGTCAAACAGCAGCTTCATTGCCCACTCTTAGGCAATGTTTTGATGGCAAAATTCGGTTAAAAGTCTTCTGATCCAAATTATTTCTTGTGCTGCTTCACTTGCCACTACAGCTTCTGTAGTAGAGACTGGAATGGAAGTTTTTTCTTGACTCATCCAACTGACAGGTACACCAAAATACAGGCAGAGAACACCAGGGTAGATTGTCCAGTCCCTAAACCACCAGCACACTCGGCATCATTTTAACATTCAAGAATGCCTTTGCCTTCACTGTTTTTGTAAATGTAAGTCTGTAGTCATACGCATCCCTCAAACAGCAAAAGATTCTTTTTAGCCTTATTACTGTACATCATGCTCTATCAGATCCTCAAGACTTCTAGATACTACTCCAACAGCATATGCTATGTCTGGCCTTGCCCTTTACATCAGGAACATCAGGGATCCAACTGCTTGCCTATAGGGATATTCAGTGTTTAGATTAGATTAGACTTACTTTCATTCCAATTGATCTGTAGTGAGGAGGTCCTCCAGGATGTGGAACATGTCAGAAAAACAACAATACATGACAAATATTTACAACTAAAACATATAAGCTATGTACCATTCCACAGGTCCCAAGTGGAATGATCATCATTTTTTAATGAACACTATATGAAAGAGTCATTTTACAAATACTAATGCACTGAATTTAAAATAAAAAAGTTTTTATTTATTTATAAGGTAATAAACATGTAATACAACTACTATAATACTTATTTACAATGAACACATTACTGCACTGAAATGGTGCAGAAGTTAGATTGTACTTACACACACACACACACACACATACACACACACACATACACACACACACATTTACAATGGCCACATTACTGCACTGAAATTGTGCAGAAGTTATATTGTACTTTATATATATTACAAATGTCTGCTTGTGTCTGTGTATGTGTGGATGGATATGTGTGTGTGTGCGAGTGTATACCTGTCCTTTTTTCCCCCTAAAGTAAGTCTTTCCGCTCCCAGGATTGGAATGACTCCTTACCCTCTCCCTTAAAACCCACATCCTTTCGTCTTTCCCTCTCCTTCCCTCTTTCCTGACGAAGCAACCATTGGTTGCGAAAGCTAGAATTTTGTGTGTATGTATGTGTTTGTTTGTATTTCTATTGACCTGCCAGCGCTTTCATATGGTAAGTCACATCATCTTCGTTTTTAAATATATTTTTCCCGCGTGGAATGTTTCCCTATTATATTTCCATATATATATATATATATATACACTCCTGGAAATGGAAAAAAGAACACATTGACACCGGTGTGTCAGACCCACCATACTCGCTCCGGACACTGCGAGAGGGCTGTACAAGCAATGATCACACGCACGGCACAGCGGACACACCAGGAACCGCGGTGTTGGCCGTCGAATGGCGCTAGCTGCGCAGCATTTGTGCACCGCCGCCGTCAGTGTCATCCAGTTTGCCGTGGCATACGGAGCTCCATTGCAGTCTTTAACACTGGTAGCATGCCGCGACAGCGTGGACGTGAACCGTATGTGCAGTTGACGGACTTTGAGCGAGGGCGTATAGTGGGCATGCGGGAGGCCGGGTGGACGTACCGCCGAATTGCTCAACACATGGGGCGTGAGGTCTCCACAGTACATCGATGTTGTCGCCAGTGGTCGGCGGAAGGTGCACGTGCCCGTCGACCTGGGACCGGACCGCAGCGACGCACGGATGCACGCCAAGACCGTAGGATCCTACGCAGTGCCGTAGGGGACCGCACCGCCACTTCCCAGCAAATTAGGGACACTGTTGCTCCTGGGGTATCGGCGAGGACCATTCGCAACCGTCTCCATGAAACTGGGCTACGGTCCCGCACACCGTTAGGCCGTCTTCCGCTCACGCCCCAACATTGTGCAGCCCGCCTCCAGTGGTGTCGCGACAGGCGTGAATGGAGGGACGAATGGAGACGTGTCGTCTTCAGCAATGAGAGTCGCTTCTGCCTTGGTGCCAATGATGGTCGTATGCGTGTTTGGCGCCGTGTAGGTGAGCGCCACAATCAGGACTGCATACGACCGAGGCACACAGGGCCAACACCCGGCATCATGGTGTGGGGAGCGATCTCCTACACTGGCCGTACACCACTGGTGATCGTCGAGGGGACACTGAATAGTGCACGGTACATCCAAACCGTCATCGAACCCATCGTTCTACCATTCCTAGACCGGCAAGGGAACTTGCTGTTCCAACAGGACAATGCACGTCCGCATGTATCCCGTGCCACCCAACGTGCTCTAGAAGGTGTAAGTCAACTACCCTGGCCAGCAAGATCTCCGGATCTGTCCCCCATTGAGCATGTTTGGGACTGGATGAAGCGTCGTCTCACGCGGTCTGCACGTCCAGCACGAACGCTGGTCCAACTGAGGCGCCAGGTGGAAATGGCATGGCAAGCCGTTCCACAGGACTACATCCAGCATCTCTACGATCGTCTCCATGGGAGAATAGCAGCCTGCATTGCTGCGAAAGGTGGATATACACTGTACTAGTGCCGACATTGTGCATGCTCTGTTGCCTGTGTCTACGTGCCTGTGGTTCTGTCAGTGTGATCATGTGATGTATCTGACCCCAGGAATGTGTCAATAAAGTTTCCCCTTCCTGGGACAATGAATTCACGGTGTTCTTATTTCAATTTCCAGGAGTGTATATAATAGAGGGAAACATTCCACGTGGGAAAAATTTATCAAAAAACAAAGATGATGTGACTTACCAAACAAAAGCGCTGGCAGTTCGAAAGACACAAAAACAAACACAAACATACACACAAAATTCAAGCTTTCGCAACAAACTGTTGCCTCATCAGGAAAGAGGGAAGGAGAGGGAAAGACGAAAGGATGTGGGTTTTAAGGGAGAGGGTAAGGAGTCATTCCAATCCCGGGAGTCATTCCAATCCCCCTAAGGTAAGTCTTTCCGCTCCCAGGAATGGAATGTCTCCTTACCCTCTCCCTTAAAACCCACATCCTTTCGTCTTTCCCTCTCCTTCCCTCTTTCCTGATGAGGCAACAGTTTGTTGCGAAAACTTGAATTTTGCGTGTATGTTTGTGTGTCTTTCGACCTGCCAGCGCTTTCGTTTGGTAAGTCACATCATCTTTGTTTTTTGATAAATTTTTCCTATATATATATATATATATATATATATATATATATATATATATATATATATATATATATATATATATATATATATATATATATATCAGTTGGTTTTACTAAGAAATGGAGTAGAAGGAGTTGGCCACCAATAAATCCTTTAGGCTTCTCTTAAACTGAATTTCATTGGTTGTTAAGCTTTTTATGGCTGCTGACAAGTATTGAAAATGTGTGTTCCTGAATAGTGCACACCTTATTGTACAAGACTAAGGGACTTTAAATCCTTGTGAAGATTATTCTTATTTCTAGTATTGATTCCATGAATTGAGCTGTTGGTTTGAATAAGTGATATATTTTTAATGACAAATTTCATTAAGGAATAAATATATTGGGAAGCAGTAGTTAGTATCCCTAGTTCCCTAAACAGGCTTCTGCAGGATGTTCTTGAGTTCACACCACATATAGCTCTTACTGCACGTTTTTGTGCCCGGAAAACTTTAGCCTGGCTTGATGAATTACACCAAAAAATAATCCCATATGACATTATGGAATGGAAGTAATCATAGTATGCTAGCTTTTTCATTTTTATATACCCTATGTCTGACAAAATTCGCATTGCAGACAGAGACTTGTTAAGACGCTTCAGCAGTTCTGTGGTGTGCTCCTCCCAGTTGAATTTATTATCAAGCTGTAATCCCAAGAATTTAACACTGTCCACTTCTTCTATCTTCTTGTCATCATATGTTAGACATATACTCGTGGGACACCCCTTACAAGTTCTGAACGGCATGTAGTGTGTTTTTTCAAAGTTTAGTGACAAAGAATTGGCTGGGAACCAGTGATTAATGTCCACAAATATTTTATTAGCTGATCATTCTAAGACTACACTTGATTTGCTATTTATTGCAATGTTTGTATCATCGGCAAACAAAACGAACTTGGCATCTGGTAATGTTACTGATGAAAGGTCATTGATGTACACAAGAAAAAGTAAGGGCCCCAAAGTGGAACCTCGTGGGACCCCACATGTAATTAGTTCCCAGTTGGATGATGTCTGATAGCTTGATACATGCCTCTTTCCTAATAACACCCTTTATTTCCTGCCAGAGATATAAGATTTGAACCATTTTGCAGCATTTCCTGTTACACTATAATATTCTAATTTACTTAAAAGGATATTGTAGGTGGTGGTGGTGGTTAGTGTTTAACGTCCCGTCGACAACGAGGTCATTAGAGACGGAGCGCAAGCTCGGGTTAGGGAAGGATTGGGAAGGAAATCGGCCGTGCCCTTTCAAAGGAACCATCCCGGCATGTGCCTGAAACGATTTAGGGAAATCACGGAAAACCTAAATCAGGATGGCCGGAGACGGGATTGAACCGTCGTCCTCCCGAATGCGAGTCCAGTGTGCTAACCACTGCGCCACCTCGCTCGGTAAAAGGATATTGTAATTTACACAGTCAAATGCCTTTGACAGATCACAAAAGATACCAGTTGCCTGCAATTTTTTGTCTAATGAATTAAGCACATTTTCACTGTAAGTGTAGATAGCCTTCTCAATATCAGAACCTTTTAGAAATCCAAACTGTGACTTTGACAGTATGTTATTTGAGATAAGATGGTTATAAAGCCGACTGTACATTACTTTTTCGAAAATTTTTGAGAATGCTGGCAACAGTGAAACTGGACGGAAATTTGATGCTATTTCTTTACCTCCCTTCTTAAACAGTGGCTTAACTTCAGCATATTTCAGCCATTCAGGAAATATTCGACTGATAAACGACTGGTTACACAGATAGCTTAATATGTTACTTAGCTCAGAATCACATTCTTTAGTTAACTTTGTTGATATTTCATCATACCCACTAGATGTTTTTGTTTTTAAAGATTTTATGATGGACATTATTTCTGTTGGGGTAGTGAGGGTCAAATTCATATTATGGAAGTTAATTGAAATGTCTGGTCTGAGGAATTCCATAGCAGCATCTACCGAACCTGACAACCCCATCTTTTCAGTAACAGTTATAAAATGTTTGTTAAAAAGTTATGCAACACTATGCACATCCGTCACCAATGGTTCAAATGGTTCAAAGGGCTCTGAGTACTATGGGACTTAACAGCTGTGGTCATCAGTCCCCTAGAACTTAGAACTACTTAAACCTAACTAACCTAAGGACATCACACACATCCATGCCCGAGGCAGGATTCGAACCTGCGACCATAGCAGTCGCACGGTTCTGGACTGCGCGCCTAGAACCGCGAGACCACCGTGGCCGGCTGTCACCAATGTATCATTTACTCTCAATGCTATTTGTTCCTCTTCACGTCTGGTTCTACCAGTCTCCTCCTTCACTATATCCCATATTGTCTTTATTTTGTTATCTGATATGACTATCTTTTCCTTGTAATATATTTGCCTTGACATCCGTATTACAGTCTTTAATATTTTGCAGTATTTCTTGTAATGTGCTATAACATCAACATTGGAACTGTTTCTTCTCTTTCATGCCATTATCCTTGATAACTGGAGTTGTAACAGCTCTACAAGCACTTGTGTCGAAGTGCACCAAAACCTTTTTGTTGTTGTATTTTCTGTCAGTTTCCAATCCTAAGATATACAATGCTGGGTTTGAGTTTATTTTGAATTCTCTTTCAAGATCTTCAATAAATTGTTTAAGTTCACTATCATTGTTTGTCACAATCAGTCATCAATACAGAGTACAAAGAAAATCTTGTAAGAACCTGTCTGACTCATAAAGAGGCAGTCATCAGCTTCATTTCTCTTAAAACCTAATATCATGACATCACTAATGAATCTCTCAGTCCAGCAATGGCCTGTCTGTTTCAGACCATGTAAGCTTTTCATTAATCAATGTACCTTTCTAGAACCATCACTATAGGCTTCAGGCTGCGTTATAAATATCATTTCCTTCACATCACTATAAAGAAAAGCAGTAGTCACACTTATTTGTGAAATGTTCATCTTCTCCTTGGCTGCAAATCCTGAGCAGTATTTGAGTAATAGACATCTTTGCTACAGACCTAAAGTTTGTTCATAATCAATCCCTTTCTTTTGAGAAAATCCTTTGATAACCTGTCTTGCTTTGAATCTGTCAACTGAGTCATCAGCTTTCATATTCAGTTTGTAGATCCACTCAAATGGAATTGCCCTTTTTCCAGGACCTAAATCTTCCAAAGTCCAAATTTCATTTTCTTGATGTGCTGCCGTTTCTTGATCCATTGGTGCTTTCCAACCATCTCATTGACTCAAATTCATGGCATCACAATAAGAGTCTGGTTCCTCAAGATTCATTAAGTGCATTACATAATCTTGAACTCTTCTCAGACATTTTAGTGTTAAACATTCATGCAGTTGTGGCTTGTGGCCTAATCCTTTATAGTTATATTGTTCTAATAACTCTTCCGTTTCATCCTGTGAGTCACAACCATAAAACACATTTTTTTCTAATTTCTCTTCAGCTTTGTCTTGTAAATTATCATAACTATGGAACTCATTTTCTCATGGAAAAATAAGTTTCACTTTGCTGTCAGTTCTCTCTGATGATCCTGGGGGTTTCCGATGAGGGATACCAAGATCCACAGGAACTACTGGATTTCCCTTTTCCTTAATTTTCGCTTCAAAAATAATGTCCTGTGATCTCATTAGCTGACGATTTTCCTTGTACCAGATCCAATAACAATCATTGTGGTCGTAGCCAATCAGAATTCCTGTTACTGCTTTTCAAACCATTTTCACCCTTAATTATCTTGGAACATGAACATGACATTTAGATCCTATTATGTGTATATGTTTCACATCAGTCTTCTTATGATACCATATTTCATATGGAGACATTGCTAGAATACTGGAAGGTCCCATTTGATTCATGATGTATGCTGCAGAATTTATCATTTCACCCCAAAACAACCGCGGAATGTTCCCATGAGCATTTGTCACAGACCTGCTGTTCCGGCAAGAGTAAGATTTTCTCTTTCTCTGTATCCATTTTGCTCAGAGTGTGTGTCATAGTGAAACACTGGATTATGTTCTCCTTCTGTAGAGTCCTTCTTTTCAGTTTATTGTTGAACTCTCCTCCATTCTAGTTGTATACCCAGCAGTCTTTGTGTCAGTTATAAATTTGTTTAATTTATTAGGAACTTTTGATTTTTCCTTGATGAAGTAAACAGCTTTAAATGTACAGTAGTCGTCTTTGAATAAAACAAAGTAGTGACACCCAGATTTGGACTTTTGAAGAGGACCACAGACATTCATATGAATCAGCTCGCCCAGTTCAAAAGCTCTCTTCTGGCTGCCAGAAGCAAGCCAAAGTGTTTTACTGTAAACACAGCCTTCACAGAGCCCAAAGTCCAAGCCCATGTTTACGCGTAAGATCCTGGAGATTAACATCTTGACATGTCACATATTTTGATGCCCAAATCTTTCATGAGACAACTGTAATAAGTTTTCTTGGATGATTTATGTTACTTCAGAAGGAATAGAAGGTTTAATGCTTCTCATCAGTTACTTAAATAGTCTTCCATAATGATCATGATTGCCAACTAGTTTTGTGACTTTGCCAATTTTAAAACAACATATTTCTGTTGTGGATGAAAATGTACTTTGCAGACTTTTATCTTGTGCCGCTGAGACAGAAAATAGGTTCTTTTTAATTTTTGGTACATACTGTGCAGCATTTGGATTGAATTTTTGACAGTTTCAATTTACCCCTGATTCCATTTCCATGGTGCTCTTCCCAAGAGCCTCAACAGTATCACCAGCTGCTGATATAACTGTATATGTTGTCGAAAATGGTTCAAATATCTTGAAAAAATTGTCTGTGTTGGTGATATGACTTGTTGCACCAACTGTCAGTATCAAACTGAGACGACATAACACTGGACATTTCAAAGGAGAGAACCATATCTGTATTCAGAGTTGCAACAGCTTCCAACTCATCACTTTTCAGAGGCTTTTGCGCTCAACCATCCACAGTCCACTTTTGGCATTTCTTGGCTTGTGCAATAATGACAGTCAACTTTTTTGTACTATACTTGTTTAGACAGTTGTTTTGGTGAGTTACTTATAAGTGCCTCTTGAGGTGTAGAGTCTCCTCCTTTACTCAACAAAACTTTCTCATATGCACAAAGTTGAGTTGTCAAGTTATCAACAGTCCTGTCCCTTTTTGACATGAGCATTCAACTTCATTTGAACGAAAAATACTCATCGGGTTGTATGCCTAAAATTTTACAAATTAAAAATAAATTGGGTAATTTTGGATTATTTTCTACATCTGTGGCCATTTCGTAATTCAGATCATTCCACACATTTTTCAACTTGCTACATCATCATTAGATCGTTTGCTGAAATTTAATTATGGCTGTGGAGGCATAGAGTGCTGAAGTTGGCAACAACTGTTGAATGATGCGAATTAACAATGATAAAGGCACCAAATCAGATTTTAGCCAGTAATAGTTAATTTATCTCCACAATAAACATAATTATTTTGATAAGGTCAATCGGAGGTTCTAGTTTTATGATGAGGGATAAACATTGGTCAGTTGTTTAAATTTAGAAATTTTCTCGTGTGCAGAGTGTTTATTTTATTTATTTATTCATTCATCCATAGACAGATTTCTTTGTATGGACATCATCATTAGAAGTACATAAAATAATGGGAAAATAGGGTGTATATAAGAAATTCATAATACAAATACACATACACACAATTTATCACTGCATTACATAAGGTAGAAGAGCCTTATTCAAACAAGTGAAGTGAAACATAAGATAATAGGTTGGTTGGTTGGATGGTTAAAAGGCCCAAACTACTAGGTCACCATTCCTTTTTCCTCAAACAGACAGGTCTATATGACTGTGAATCAGAGATAGCCTACCACGCAAAACCCAGGGAAAGAAAACACCAAGGTCTACCAATGTTAGTGAAGCTGTGGAGGTAAAGGACAAAAAGAAGAAAAGGTGACATAGGAAGAAAGGCAAGCAAAGTGCCCCATTTAGGAAGCAGTTATTAGCTCCTGGAAGCAGAGTGCAGTGAGGGGACTTATATCCCCCAGCCTACTGCCACTTATCATAGGTTCTCTACTCCAAGATTGCTTTGGAAAGGCTAACAAAACAGACAGGGCAAGAGAACCACAGAGAAACAAAAGCTGAAGAAGTCCAACAGACCATGCAAGAGGGGGGGGGGGGGGGGGCACAAGAGTAAACGAATAGGTAGGGTGAGGACCATGCTGGACCATCAAACAAAGTGTTCTGCCAACTTCTCAGTTGGCTTGGTTAATTGGCTCTCCCTTGAAGAGTGGTAAAAGCCCGCTTCAGGAACAAAACGTAAAACTAAGTCAGCTGCTGGGGCATCGTCTCCTAACACCGGGGGTAACGAGTCAGGGAGATTAAGAGTCCACTGCAGGGTGACTAAGTTGGGACAGTCCAACAAAACGTGAATCACTATCAAACTGGAGCCACAAAACAGTGGGGTGGGTCCCCTTAACAGAGAAGATGACCATGGGTCAGCCAAGTATGGCCAATGCAGAGCCAGCAAAGTACGGTAGAGTCCTTGCGAGGGCCCTGCATGGAACACCTCTATACATTCGCTGTCTCCTTTGTCACCTGCAGTTTGTTTGGTGAAGACAGAGTGAGCCATTCCATATTGCAGGCACCTGCAAATTGACAGTGTAATGCCAGTCGGAGATCTGTTTCCGGAATACCAGTCTCAAGAGTCAGTTTACTGGCAACCAGTTTGGCCAGGCTATCAGCGAGTTCATTCCCCAGGATCCTGACATGGCTCTGAGTCCAGACAAAACTTACTGATCGACCACACTGTTCAATGGCATACAGGGAATCCTGGATAACAATGACCAATGGATGCCGAAGGTAGCACTAGTCAAGAGCTTGCAAGCTGCTCAAAGAGTCGCTGCAGATGAGAAAGAACCCACTAGTGCAGGAATGGATATGCTTAAGAGCTTGAGAGATAGCTACTAACTCTGCAGTGAAAACACCATAACCATCTCACAAGGAGAGCACTTCACTATGCCCTGCATATAAGCGAACCCTACACGACCAACAACCATTGAGTCATCAGGTGGATAATTCTGAACCCAGGGATGCATCAAGGATGGAGAAAAACTGGCGGGGGAGGGCCTCAGGATGAACAGAGTCTTTCAGATTTTGCGATAGTTTGAGACAAAGCTGTTGCTGAGGGAGACACCACGAAGGTACACAGGAGTGGATCCAGAGGAAAGATGGTAGAGGAAACAGCTGAAGTTAAGAGAGGATAGAACGGATTTGGATTGTGATCATAATCCATGATCAGGGTCATCATCATGGGGAGTAGTATTAGGAAAGAGGAGACAATAATTTGGTTATTCAGAGGAGCTACAAACATGGGTAGCATAACTGACAAGCTGTTGTTGGCACCTGTTCTACAATGGAGGGACCTCTGCCTCCACGACTAAGCTGTTCACAGGGCTAGTTCGAAAGGCATTCGCCGTATGTAAAACATAGCAGTTGTGTATCGAATCCAGTATCTGCAGTGAAGAGGTCAATGTCGAACTGTAAACCAGACTCCCATAATCGAAGCAGGATTGTATCAGGGCTTTGTAAAGCTGCAGAAGGGTAGTGCAATCTGCACCCCCCAACTGGTGTTACTCAGACAGCAAAGTTTATTAAGGCGCAGCCAGCATTTTCACGTAAGCTGGCGAAGATAGGGAGTGTATGTCAACCAAGAATCGAAGACCAGTCCTCAAAAGAGGTACGTCTCCACCACACTGAGCAGTTGGTCATCGATGTAAGGTTCTGGTTGTGTGTGAATGGTACAATGTCGACATAAGTGCATGATGTGAGTCTTGGCGGAAGAAAATCGAAAGCCATAGGTGAACCTATGCCTGTGCCTTTTGCATGGTGCCTTGCAGTCTATGTTCAGCAACACCCACACTATAGGTGCAATAGCAGAGGCAAAAGTCGTCAGCATCCGAGGGGGGTGATGCTGAGGGCCCCACAGCTGCCAGTAGACTATTAATGGCAACTAGAAAGAGAGGGACACTCAATGCAGACCCCTGTGGGACCCCATTCTCTTGGATATGGGTTGCACTGTGGGAAGCACCAACTCGAACCTGGAACATACGATGCGACAGGAATTTCTGGATGAAAGTCAGGAGGTGACCCCAGAAACCCCATTCATGTAAGGTAGCAAGGGCATGGTGTTGCCATGTAGTGTCATAAGCCTTTTGCAGGTCATGGAAGACAGCTACAACGCGCTGACATTGGGCAAAAACTGTTGAGATGGCAGACTCCAGGTCAACCAGATCAGTAGCGGAACAGCTTTGGCGAAAATCACCCTGGGACAGAACCAGAAGGCTGGGAGTCTCAAAGAGTCACTGGCTCACCATGCATTCAACAAACTTACATAGAACATTGGTGAAACTTAGTGGGCGATAACTGTCGATCCCTAGAGGGTGCTTACCCAGTTTCAGTACTGGGACAAAGATGCTTTCTCGCCATTGTGATGGAAACTTGCCCTCGCTCCAGATGCTGTTAAAAATGGCAAGGATATGACACTGACAATCCACCAGTAGGTGCTTGAACATTTGGTTGTGGATGCTGTCTGGCCCTGGGGCTGTATTAGAGCAGTGGGCTAGGGCACCAACAAATTCCCACTCACTGAATGGAGCATTTTATGGGCCCAAGTGGCGCTGAAGCTTGAGCATAGTGCAGAGCAAAATGGTCGGTCATGGCATTTGAGTCAGTGTAGACAAGGCTATTCAAGGCAATACCAGGTACACCTGCAGGTGTCTGGTATCCATAGAGTCATCTGATCTAAGCTCAAACCTATGAAGGAGAGGTACGTGGTCTGATGGTTGAAATGTGCCGTCCCCAGCATTCTTGCTTCCATCTTTTTATCAGGTGGCAGACCCAGGCATGGAGCCAAGTAAAGGCAATGAGGTGCTACATCAATAAGTGCCACTTATAGCATTGTAGAGCCTACCTACAATCTCTAATGGTCTCTGCGTTTTTCGATGACCACCAAGGAACTGTCTGTGATGGGGTGGGCTCGAGGAAAAGAGGATCACTAAATCAACTGCCGAAAGAATGGCTGTAGCTATTGTCTCATCAACATCTACATCCAGCGAGGAGCCAAAGTCGACAGCAGAGGTGAAAGCATCTCAGTCAGCGCTGTTGAGAGCCCATCTAGACAGGCATGCAGGGGAGTGATTCTGAGGGAGGGACCAGAAGATCAAGAAGTGGTCACTACCACACAGGTCGTCATGGAGCCTCCAGTGGATGGTTGGGAGAAGACAAGCATTGCAAATGGAAAGGTCAATGGCCGAGAAGGTTCCGTGCGCCACATTGAAGTATGTGGGGGTACAAATATTCAAGAGGCGAAGGTCAAGCTCTGCTAGTAAATTTTTGAGGTCTTTACCATGGCCAGTGACCATGGTTCCGTTCTACAAACGATTATGGGCATTGAAATCACTCAAGATTAGGTAAGGTGGGGGTAGCTGAGAAACCATTGCAAACAGTATGTCGCGAGATACTTCACCATCAGAAGGGAGGTAAACATTGCAGATGGTAATATCCTGAAACACCCTCACTCAAAGGGGCACAGCCTCCACAGGTGTATTAATAGGCATGAGTTCGCCATATAGAGTGTCTAGAACATATGTGCAAACTCTGTAGTTTCACATCACATCAGTATGCTATCTCTGTGACCTTTTCAGGCAATGAATAGCCCTCAAAGGCCAAGATGAAGACTCCAGTAGCAACCTCATTGCCTTTTGGCCCCCTATAGACATGGTGGACAAAGCTCATCATCAGATTGTAAGAGCAGGTCTCTGTGAAAATTGATGGCCTCAACCAAGTTTAGACCGTGGGAGGAGAGGGAGGAAGGGGGGGAGGGGGCGACAGTCACAAGTATGTCACCCAGCTTGCTCCAAGCAAGCAGTGCTGTGACTGTGTGGGGAATGCCGTTTTGATCAAAATTGAACCACTCTTTATTTTAGAAACAGCTAGCACTTCCCCAAATTTGTTAAGTTCTTTATGAAGAGCAAGGGCTTTGTGGTCAAGAATGAATCGTCATCAGTAATTGTACACACCAAGTAGTGTGGGGAGTGCGGCTCTGCTTGCCGCTTAGCCCTACATTCCTCTCGCAGTGTAGCCTGGGAAGGGAACATTTTAGGGTCCTATCTCTCTTCGTTAGGATTCTCCTTTCATAGAGACTGCTGGGGCCATATGACTGCCGACAGGAGATAATGTCATCTGCTCCATTTGTGGCTGATCTGCCCTTGTGCCAGAACTCTCCCCATTGGCATCACTCAGCCTCAGCAACAGCTAGCTGGCTAGCGATCCATTGCTCAGAGTCCCTGTGCCCCAGTCATGACAGGCAAATACTCCTCAGCATGAACAGGGAGTTTTCAGCTCATACACCAGCAGTGTGATCCCTGCATGGTCAGGAGGCTACTACAATGCAGGTACTTGATGACTCTTCCACAATGGGATGGTTGCCATGTTCTGTTTTTGGTATATTACCTTATTAAAGGGAAGGGGGCACAGGTGGAAAAACAAAGATGGAGCACACACCACATTGTGTGAGTTTCCCAGCATGATCAGCACTTCTGGAGAATTTTGAAAGTTGGTGGCAGATCAGATCCAACAATGGGGACTATGTGTTTATGTACAGAAAAGTTGTAGCATAGTTGTAGGAAGAAGGAACTCGAAGCCCAATCACAAAGCAGGTCCAAGCAGGGTTGTCACCAAGTAAACTATCCAGTGGAGAGGCAAAGAGAGAAAGGGATGTTGTTGTTGTTGTGGTACGGCAAGAAAAAAAAAAGGAATAAATGTGAGATACTTTCATCCTTCTTTACCTCCTCTGCATTACTGCAGATGACGTGTCACTGAGCACATTTGTACTGTGCGTGCAGTACACGTGAGGTGCCTAGTTGTTTCCACTGCCCTGTGTGGAATGCATAAGTTCTTGTACACTTCACTAACCTGCTGTCTTCATGATGATGATGTCCCCAGCGCAGAAAACAGCACACAGGTCGTGGATTCTTTTTAACCTCGCAAGGAACTGCTGCTGCAAATAAACTATAACTCGATGTGCATTTTCAACTTCTCGCGGCGTAATGAATAATCCATTAAATTTCGGGCATGCAGCCGCGCAAATAAAATTTCTTCTACTGATATTTCGGCCGCGTATCGTCCGGCCATCTTCAGAGCGAGTTCCAAGACTGACGACAAGGTGCCACGCGCGGCCTTATATGCTCCACCGCGGCGGTACTGCGCATGCGGGTCACAGATGCTGCGCCGCCTGTGGCGAAGGCGTACGGACATTCGATATGCTTATTGATGTTTGATCGGCGGCGGTGACACGGTGACAACTTCTCTGCAATTTAATTACTCCAAGAGCCGGTTTCCATGCTTTGTCCAGATTAAATCCATTGTCTCTGTTTATTAAATTGTTGGCTAATCGAATTTCTGTGGCTTCCTTGAATACAGATTCCCAAAAAGAAGAGGTGGATGTTAAAATCTTCACATCACTGTAATTCATGGAATGACCCGTATCAATACAATGTTCGGCCACAGCTGACTTGTCTGGTTGTAATAAGCGTGTGTATCTTCGGTGCTCCACACACCTCTCATGAACGGTGCGTGTTGTTTGACCTATGTATGACTGCTCACAATTTCCGCAAGGAATCTGGTACACACCCGCCTTACGAAGCAGTAAATCGTCCTTCACAGAGCCGAGTAAAGCCGCAATCTTCATGGGGGGCCGGAAGATCACCTTAACACAGTGTTTCTCAAGAATACGGCCTATCTCACCCTTCTCAGAGCATGGGTGTCCTTAGACCTTAGTGCATCGGGCGCACTGTATATCCGATGAAGACAATTTACAAGGAGAGCTAACATACCTCAAGAGTATTTTTAAATCGAATGGATATTCTCCGCAACGAATTCGTAGAGCTTTCGATGCAAAACCTAAAAAGAAGGTATGCGATGGGGAAGAAGATAGTAATTTCTTCAGATCTAGGGCGTTTCTGCCTTATGTGGGTGCTCTTTCTTCAAAGATTGTATTGATATGGGTCATTCCATGAATTACAGTGATGTGAAGATTTTAACATCCACCTCTTCTTTTTGGGAATCTGTATTCAAGGAAGCCATAGAAATTCGATTAGCCAACAATTTAATAAACAGAGACATTGGATTTAATCTGGACAAAGCATGGAAACCGGCTCTTGCAGTAATTAAATTGCAGAGAAGTCGTCACCGTGTCACAGCCGCCGATCAAACATCAATAAGCATATCGAATGTCCGTACGCCTTCGCCACAGGCGGTGCAGCATCTGTGACCCGCATGCGCAGTACCGCCGCGGTGGAGCACATAAGGCTGCGCGTGGCACCTTGTCGTCAGTCTTGGAACTCGCTCTGAAGATGGCCGGACGATACGCGGCCGAAATATCAGTAGAAGAAATTTTATTTGCGCGGCTGCATGCCCGAAATTTAATGGATTAAACTATAACTCATTTGGGATGCCACTCGCGTTTTTTATTGATATAGACACGATAAACTATTCTTGATCACAACGTATTGAACAAACATATCTTCCCACAGTCATTATATCTGGCTAAAATAACATGAAATACATCCTGCCACAGACAACATGTCTGTCTACTGGAACCGTCAGAACTGGAGAATAAAATTACATGAATCAAATACTACTATTACAGATAACATGTCTGTACCTAGCGACGGTCGGAACTGTAGCAAATAAAATTGCATGAAACAAATACTGCTATAACAGACAACATGTCTGTCTACTGGAACGGTCAGAACTGGAGAGCCGGACTGCCCGAGACACTTCGCGTGCCAAGCCATCAAAGCGTGACCCGAACGCCAGCGAAGTGTATCGGCAGTAAAATCGTCAGTCTTATGTTTTACTAATACTTTAATTTTAATAATTTTGAAATGACTCATTGATAGCTAGCTGTTGAGAGATGTTTATTTAAAAAATGAAGTAATTTCGATGACAGGTTTAATTAATAATAGCAACTAAAGTTTAACGTTTTGGCGCCCTACTGCCGAACACAGCAGCCAATCACAGAGCAGCAGCATCATGGAGGCAGTCTTTCTCATGGGAATGGTACCGAATCTAACATCTGTCACAGGTACCTCATCCCACACTGCGTCATCTCTATGCTTCTTGCATCTCCACTGCCCTGGGAATAGCTTCCTGGAGCCTAATACGACGGCTGAATAAGCCAGAAATATTACAGTGGTCTTCAGTCCTGAGACTGGTTTGATGCAGCTCTCCATGCTACTCTATCCTGTGCAAGTTTCTTTATCTCCCAGTACTTACTGCAACCTACATCCTTCTGAATCTGCTTGGTCTCCCTCTACAATTTTTACCCTCCACGCTGCCCACCAATGCTAAATTTGTGATAGTAAAAGTATAAGCATGCAGCAGGGAAAGGAAGTAATTCTGTAAAGGTGGGGTCCTGCGGTGGCCAAGCATGTATTCGCAAAAGAGTTGTGAGCTCCTGGGTTGGACTCCTCCAATAATACAACTTTGTTTTGTATTGCGTGGAGTAAATTACAAACTACAATGTATTGTGTTGCTTACAAACATACTCCATCCACTTTGTCTATTTTGTCATTTATCAACCTGAATATTTGTTTGTAATAATTTTATATTGCATGAACTCTTTAATGGATTAAAAACCATTTTTAAATATTCTTTAGCACATGTTTTAAATTTTTATAGAATTCCTTTATGTTTTTTATCTCTTTTGGCAGTTTATTATATATCTTGACTCCTTGCTGAAACATAGTTGTTTGGGTCTTTGGTCTGTTCATTCTACAGGGATACAAGTAATCACAGTATCTGGTTTGATCATTGTGTATGGAGCTATTTGCTGCATATTGCTCAGTATTTTTTGAATAAAAACTGCAGTTTGGAATACGTATTCAGTTGGAACTGTCAGACAACATTTTTTTTAATAGCTCAATGTAGTGGCTGTTGCTCGTTATTCCAATGCCTCTTTTTTGCAGTTTGAATACATTTTCCACATTCTGAGCATTTGCACTCCAAAATATTATGCCATAGCCGCTGTTAGAATGAAAGTCTGCATGCTATATTGCTTGTAGGCATGAGCTATTACAAACTGTGGTTAGTATTTGTAAGGCATAGCACGCTGTGACAATTATTTTTCCAAGTATCTTGATGTGTTCATACCATTTAATAGTTCATCAATATACATACCTAAAAGTTATGTGCCAGCTGCGCATTCTATTGTTTCATTAGGGGAGAGTGGGGAAAATGCATGCACCTAAGGAAAAATCGATATGAACCATTCGATACGTCATTAAAACCTACGAAAATAAGTACATACAAACAATGGACATTTCTCCACATATTCCAATCGTCTGTAAATAGTTATAAACAGTACCCTAATTTTGAACATTAAAATTAAAAAAAGTGCAAATGCGTAGTATTCCACACCTCTGAGGGTAATGGCACGGAAAGTACTGGGTAATAACACGCAAAATAAACAAACCCCAAAAGAGTACAATACTTGCTATTTTTATTTGCTTATTATTTACTACAAATAGTAAACAGTATATTTAAGAATGAAATAATGTTATTCTACAAACATCTCTTATAATTTTCGTTTTTTACATTTTTATTGATGTGGAAAGAGTTCATTTTCTCATACAGCAAAGATCGCACTTGTAACCTTTTGGAGTGTTCCAGCCACTACATTCTTCATGACTCCATCTGCTACAAGAAGTACATCGATACCATAGTTCTCCATCCTTCCCACACTCTCCACGAACTAAACAGACATCTTCTGAAATCGCCAAAGAATCAATATCGCCCATTTCATCATCACAAATGTTCTGCAAGTCCAGATTTAGGTCATCCTCGCTGCTACTTTCACTTTCTTGGTGGTGTTTCTTCTTATATAATGTCTGTTTCTTCTTCGAGACTTTTGTAAGTTGCAGATTTCTGCTCTTATCTGCTTTATCCTTAATATTTATTTTCTTGTTTCCTTGAGCTTTCTTTTTCATGGCTTCTTTTTGTTTCTTTATTGATAACTCTGTTAGCAGTTTATTCTTCTCTGGAGTTGTTGTAAGGATCACTGACTTTCCCTTAGGCTTTTCATTGGCTTGTTTCGTCTTAGGAAGAAGTTGTTTTTGTTTAGGAACAGGAGATATGTCAAATACACTAACGTGCTTAACACATGCCCTCTTAGTTGACGTTGTGACCTCTTCTAGGCCTACTAGAAGTGGAACATCATCTGCTGGAGATCCAGGAATCTGTTCTTGACTCCTTTTGGGGATATGTGGCTCGTTTTTAGATGCAACCACTTCATTTCCATTTGTTGCATTCGGAACCTCTTCATCTTCAAGGAAAACATCTCTGAAGATCTCACATTGTTGTAAGTCGTCATGCGTTTGGATTGAAAGAGCAAATCCCACCTGCCTTAAACCCTGATGCACTTCATCCATGGTAACGACCTTAATAAATGCCTTATTAAAAAGTTCTGCTAACTCATATGGTGTAATTTTTTGATACACCTGTGACTTCATATACATGTCACATTCACGATTGAAGGCTGATTTCAAAGAAGAAAAGAATGTAACATCTATTGGTTGAAGCTTGTGAGAAGTGTGTGGAGGTATGGTTACCATAACAATAGAATGTTTTTTTACAAAATTCAAAAATTTCAAGTGAAATGTGGCTGCTGTGATTATCTAAAATCAGTAGCACAGGGTAATCAATAGTTTTTTTACATTGTTCTGAAAATGTTGGATCCATTTGAAAAATAATGACTCATTGGACCAGCCATATATTGCTCCAAGTGGTCCACCTTTACTTAAGAGATTTGACATCCTCTTCCTGGAGAAGATAAACATAGGGGGGATGTAGGTACCAGCAACACTGAAACAACATATCAGTCACGTTTTTCCCCCTTTCCCAAGATGTGGCCCCACCTATTTGTTTAACACCTTTCATCGACGTTGAACACTCGCCCCTCTTTAAATTTATATTTTTCAGACATGTTGTAAGTTTTTAAAATATGCATTAACCTCTTCTTCATTAAATGCCTGTATTCTGTTAATGCTAGTTGCTTCAGGTTTTCTCATGCTAATACTTGGGTTTCTTTTTAAAAATAGAGCTAGTCAATCCTTTCCAGCTAACCTACATGACTCACCAAAATTGTTTGCAATGTTGCTAGCCTCTGCATACTCAAATGCAATCTTTCGCAGCTGGACGCATGTAATGCCACAGAACAGCTTGGACATTGTAATAACATGATCCCTAATCTCATTTTCCTGTTCTGTCGAAAATGTTGAGTTTCTTCCAAGTTTTGGACCGTCGGTATTTTTAACATTCATTCTCGTTCGCAGAGTAGCTTCATGAATCCTGAAAGCTCTTGATACTTCTCTTATTTTTCTTCCAGATTTGATGGCATCAAGAACCTTACAAAGTTCCTCTTGCATCCATTTTGCTTTCTGGGTTTTTCTTTTATAATATCTACCCATCTGAAATTTAAAAAAAAAACCTCGTTAGTATCGAAAATATAACCTGCAAGGGGGAATACCAAGCACTTCAACAGCTGCGTGGCATTACCCCACTGTGACTTCGATGACTAACCTAAGCATAACTCGACACCTAATTCAAATAGCGAGACAAATCTACAATTAAATTAAAGGTTTCATCTAGGGTTAGTAGTTGATATGCAAGAATTACATTAAAGAAACTTATAGTAGCACTTACCTTGCAAAACACAGCTGACCAAAATTACATGAGACACGCCGAAAATAAACAATACTTCACTACTCCAACAATGCCACTGGAAAATGGCTGGCGTATGCTGCGTAGTAGTTGTTACTCCTGCCGGCAGGGTGTAGCACTAACTGGGAACAGCTTGCGCCATTCAAACTGCGTAAATCAGCCTGCATGGGATTACCCACATGCGTGTAATTCCCCCACCCTCCCCTATGTATTTTAATTTTGCTACATTAGGTTTTCTACTTCTGTAGAAGTTCATGTTATTAGTCTTTTTTACATTATGAGTTACTTTATTGTTATTCAACGAACTGAGGACTGCCGTAACTGCCTTTTCAGCTTTTACTTCCAACATTTCTGATGTCCTATACGTAATTATTATACTGCTGTGGTTGACTCTGAAATAACTAATTAATGCTGTTCCTGCTCTATAGCTGACAGGTTTCTTGTATGTACCCTTCTTTGATCAGTAAATTAATTATCCTCATAAAGCGAACATTTCATAACAAAACATTTGCATAAATATGAAAGAGAGTGACATGAAAAGGTGCAAGTCCCTGCAAAAGTAATTACAAGAAACAAAATATAGAGAAACAACAGACTTTATTCAGCTGCATAGAGCTTCAATAAATTCGTTAAATAAGTCTTTGGAATCAGAAAGCCTTCTCCTCCACACATACTCAAACAGATACAAATTAAACATGTATCACTTGTTAGGATCACTGAAAGAACACTTGATAGTGGATCATGTCCCCTCTATCAAGTTTGTGTACATGCCAGTTTCAGGATCTTTGAAATATGTACAAATCTTTCACCGCACGGCCATTCATGGGATTTCAAGCAGTCCAATATAACAGAGGTCCCAGGTGCACATATGTCTTGAGTATTTCTGAAGAATATGTTTTTTTCTTCTAGCAACAACTTGAAAACACTCATCTCCCAGTAACTTTCTAACCCCTGCGAAACTTTCTCTTCCTACATTCTGATTTGTCAGTTTCCGTACCTTTGCATCAACCCCCAGTTAAGTCATTAATGCTGACGCAGTCCAGTACACACACTTCTCCACAAAAAAATCTACCAGTCGACGACAGTTAAATACTGACAAATGCAAATCAAAACAAATAAAAGAAGTACTGCACTTCTTCACCCACTGCAAAGTTGATTTCAAAATGTCTCCCGCACTCATCCTGTTTTCAGCGAACCAACTCTTATTCTGGATACTCTGCCGGTACTCATGCAACCCCTCTCCTCTACAGATTCAATCCACGCCATCACTTCAATTTTTTCTCGCAACCAATTCCATAGACCGAACACATATTTTGCAAAATCTGTATCTTGAAATTAGACCGTACTTGAAGCACCAATCAACTGCTTCACCCTGCAGTTTAAACCATCTCCATTGAAAAATGAATCAATATCACAGAGACCGCTAAAATTTTCCGAAAAACGCACCAAAAATCGAAAAATATGGAAAGAAGTAATTGTACCTTAAACTCCATGACAACAACTTCAACATAAGTTATTACGCCGTGCTCCATTTTAACAAACCATGTAATACACTCGTATATTTCCTCAAAACAAGACAGCGAATGTCATTGGATACCGTATACTATCACCGATTGGCTAACATCAACGTCCCATAATTCCCAACATTCAACAGTCGTTGTCAGCATAGACTAAACATCAACACGCTACTGCGCCACTGCTGTAATGTTTCACAAATCCAGAAAAATCCTAACAAACATCATAAACTTTGTAATTAGAAGCACCGCCAAACAATTTATGCAATTCTGTCCACACTGCTCGAGGTGTAATAAGAGGCATTATTTTCTGCAATGACAAGAAACAAAAAAAAAGGGAAAGAAAATTCTCAGAGACGCAATTGCAAAGCAAGATTGTGGGATTCCTACATCAAATGCAGTTTGCAGTATCATTGTCAGTTTATCAAAGACTGGATCCTATCGCGTTTTTTCGGTGATGTTCATTATAATTGCAGCTATAAAATACAGGTTTCATATCTATTGGACTAACACATTACAGTAAAGTCTTTATGAAAATTTTATACTTTTCCTAATTATTTCACATATTATTCGTAAATTTAAATGTAAACGTTTTTGGTCATAAAATTCATTTTACTTGAGTTATAAAAAATGCCACATGGTTTTTATGTTTTTCCAATTGTAATTTAAGAAATATTTCATGGTAATTTATTGTTCACTGTTGTGGAAAATTTACTTATTGTTCCCTTTTGTGAAAAACTTACTTCGCAGCAAATCAATGTTCATTATTTACAGTTACCGTACTATCAAAGAATAATTCACCCAGAGTTTCAGTAGCCTAAAATCCTATATCAACGTGAATAAACGTCCACATTTGAGAATTTTCGGAAGTTACCATTGTTGTTTGCATAAACTATTTCATAGTAAATCGGCATTTGTGATTTAGTTACCATAGGTAGCACTTTTTGTAGCTACAGTATCGTATTACATGAAGTTTTCCCTTTCATGAAGAGCTTATATTATCTACATTTAACACAGGTTAAGGCTATTTTCGAATTTATTAGTGGCCATAACGTCACAAAGTCAGGAAACCAATAATTTTTACCACAGGTTATACTGTTGCCTTAATAAAAATCTCGTTTTGTATACTAATTGCTCCAGTTTTTAAAAGGATTGAGTAAATTTTAACAGATTAAAAGATAATCAGCAGGCCTAGTTGAAAGTTAATTGTTTACTGATCTGTAAAATATCGCACCAGTTAAAATGCAGCCCCGCTGCGACTGCTTTTCTCGAACACAGGATGAGTTTGTTGACATTCGTAAGAAGCTGAAAATCTCTCTGACTATTGTCAGACAATTGACAACTGCTGCGAATCCATGTTTAGGAGGCATTCTCATCGGCCACCACGCCGAGTGTCAACTTTGTTTGCGTGAATAGTACCAGAGTTACTAAAGGTATCTCAAGTACCGTTCTCTCCCATGAATCCTGTCTCCTCTACAGAAAGTGCAGGATCTGTCACTACCCGTCTGCTTGACTACAAGTAGCGTTGCAGTAGGTGTAGGCGCTCTGTACAGGGTAGATAGGGACCAATAGAGATCAGGGAAGGCTCAGGATGTCCCCTAATCAAAAGGTTCGACATGCTTCTATCTTCCACCGAAACTAAAGCTGACCCACTGGGACTCGTTTTGTGTGTTGGGAAACCTGTTTTGTCCTGTGTCAAGATGAGGTAAACGATCAAGGGTAGGGGTCTATTAATCATCGACAGTTCAAAAGTATGGCGAATAACAATGCCGTTAAGGAAATGGAAGCAGGGCACAGGACAGAAACTAGATGTGTGTTGTAAAAGACTATTGTTCTAAACACTTTTCTTTAATAACATGAAAGATATTTATGTATGTCTATCTTACAAGATGCAGACTTTTTTACGCTCTTTGCTGCAATTGATGTGTTTATTGTCGTTTTTGGGCTTTAATGTGTTGACTTTCAATAAATCAATGTTTTTGAGCTAAGAAAAACTTGAGTTATTCCTAAATAATCAAATAGGCTATGGACCATGTGTGCTACTGCCTAATTTAAAGTGAACTGAAGAAACACAAGTTGTCAGTTTCGTACACAAATTCAGTGCAAATTTACAAATTAGCATATTGTGACATCCGTATGTAGGAATAACTTTCGAAGTCAGTTTCTGAATTTCAACTATGGATTCGTCATGGGTGATAATATTTGGTTTACTGGAAGGGCAATCAAACTGGAATTTATGGAAATAAAAAGCAAGTGTCTATCTACATGGTATTCCTGGAGCACTTGATGTTATTGAAGAAACCTGCAGAATCTATTGTCAGGAAACAAAAGATAATGTTTGTTCACCCTGACTTAGGAAGATCTTACTGCTCAAGTAAAAGAGATATATAAGGATGTGTTAAATAATTATCTTAAGATTGACAGCAATGCCTTAATTGAACTGACTATGAATACGACAGAGAAACAAAGCTATGAACCTGGTTGCTCACTCATGAAAATTCCTGGTAAGTTTCCAGAAAGCACACACATTCTTAAATGTATAAGCTAGCAAGTGTCATTATTTTAACTTTTTTTAAATATTTCCGTGCATCTCTCTCTATGAGGAGCTCCTTTCATTACTCTGACAGCCCTTTTGGAAGTTTGAAAGTTTATTTTGTCCTGTGAATATTATCCTGTGAATATTTGTGAATATTTCCCCAGAAAATCACACCATAGCTAAGCTAGCTGTTCATATAAGCAGAATAGGCCCACAACACTGATTCAATGTTACAACAGTCCCAAAGCATTCTTAATGCATAACAGCATTTACTTTCTTTTTTTTTTCAAAACTTGTAGATGCTTCTCCCACCTCAAGCGCTCATATGTGAAAACAGATAGAAATGTCAAGTTTTGTAAGCCAAGTGTTACAGATGTCATCGAAACTGGATAAGTGTTTTTAGTTTATTCGCTGTTTCTGCACTTTTTGGAACACCAAAGTGACATTATTTATTTTTATGTATACCTCCAAAAGAATTTTCTCGATTTTATGCTTCAAATTACTTTCAGTGTCAGCCTACCATTTTGGAATATAATATATTTCTGAATATTTTCTACTTATATTTCATCAGTCACTGGTTATCCTGTACGAAATCATATGATTATACAGTGTCACAGGCTTAAATAAATGTTATTGAATAATCTGTATTCCTATTAATAATACCAAAAGATGCATACCATATTTAAAATGTATACCATTTAGATATCAGCTTAAAAGCTTAAAAGTGCTAAGCAGGTAACTATCAATTCTTTGAGGTACTGTTAATTTTGGATAGGACACATTTTCAAACTAGAGTAACAAATCAGCTATATCAAACATGCCAATTTTAGAACTTTGTTTAAAATTCGGTTGACACACATGGCATTTAACCTGTTGTGTTTAGAAAATATAAGCAATGGCAGTTTTTGTGTGTAGTTAAGAATTCTGATACCACAATATGACATTAATTTATTCACCTTTAATTATGTAATGTAGGGTGAATAAAATATATTAATAAAACGACTGAACACTGTACATGACAACAAATAACAACAGAATGAGACCTTGTTGGCTAGATTCAAAGAATTGGTTTTTGAGGCAATACTTTTTTTACCATATTTCACTTATTGATCATGAGAATAAGGGACAAGAGATTAGGGTGTGTACTGAGATGTACATATGGTAATTCTACTCTTGGTCGGTATGTATATGACTGTGATTTCGCAAGGCTTTCTAGCCTAAGTGTCTTGTAGGTTAAGCAGGTTCCTGCTATTCCTACTTCCTTCATGGGACGGTTGTTATAACCTCTCATTGTGGATTCTTTATCTCTTTGTCACATGTGGCCTTCACATCTCAAGCTGCATGGTGTTGCTACCCACATAGCAGGTGCTGTCATCTGATGTTGAGTAGCTACTCTGAACTGCCTTCAACATCTTGATTGACAAGTCATCAGCATTCACCAACACTATGGCAGCATACTCCAACACCAGCCTGATTAATGTCTGATACAGTGTACTGCTGCAGTGTGAGGGCAGTGTTGTTGCAGGGTTCAGTACAGGATACAGCAAGCTTATCCTGCCCAGCACTTTACCTCTCACCTACTAGATGTGCACCTTCCATGACAAGTACCTGTTGAAGGTACCTTCCAGTTTGGGAGCAAGGATGGGTCTATCCATCCTCTGCACTGGATGGAAGTACCCTGGCAGCCTCTTGTGGATGAAGACCACTGCCTAGTTCTTGGCTGCATTAAACTTGAGTCATGATTTGAAGGCCAAAGCTCCCAGCTCATTTCAAGCCAGATGCAGTCTGCGAAGCAGCAGTTGTGCATTTGTGCTTCTCACAGACAGCATGGTGTCATCTGTGTAGAGTACACAATAGGGGTCCCAGCACAGACCCCTGTGGCACTCCCACTCTGATGGGATGAGCTGTCAAAATGCCGCCATCCATGCACACATCGAAAGTGTGCTCACACAGATATGACTGTAGTGGATGGATGTGTGACACAGGTACTGCCACAAGAGGGGTTTTACAGGAGGCCATCAGGCCACAGGCTGTCGAAGGCTTTGGAGAGATCAAGAAGCGGTGCCCTAAGGATATTCATAATGCTCCAGTGCCCTTATCGCCTACTCTTCCAGTATCAGGGATTGGTGTTGCGTCAAATGGCCGCCTCTGAAGCCAAACTATCCGTCAGGCAGCGGGTCTTCTTCATTGACATGGCGCTGTGGCTGCTTGGAGTACAGTCTCTCGAAGATCTTGAAGAGAGAATGTAATTAATTTTGCACCAGACTGTCGTCCTTCCCCGCTTTAGAAATTGCTACCGTCTCCAGATATTTCCACACAGAGGGATAGCTGCAGGTCCCCAGCACAGATCTAAAGATCGCTATCATGACTCGCACTGCACCTGACAACAGTCGCTTCAGCAGCATGTTGTCGATCCTGTCGCTCCTCCCTACTTTCCTGGGCTGTACGTGTGCGAATTGTTGAAATGGCTCTGAGCACTATGGGACTTAACATCTGAGGACATCAGTCTCCTAGAACTTAAAACTACTTAAACCTAACTAACCTAAGGACATCACACACATCCACGCCCGAGGCAGGATTTGAACCTGCGACCGAAGCGGTCGCGCGGTTCCAGACTGAAGCGCCTAGAACCGCTCGGTAACTCCGGCCGGCTGCGAATTGTTGCTGGAACTCTTTTTCTGTGACGTTTTTGATCAGGTCGTCGTCATCACAGTTGTCCAGGAACACCGGTACTCGCTCCACCACGATGTGGACGTAATGATCCTTGATGTCGTCATCCTCTTTCAGCGACGGGATGCGGTGGAATCATCTTAATAACTGTTAGGTAGTCTTCCACAAGCTGTTATCGTCGATCCTGAGCATGGAATACGGGTATGAAGTGTGATTCAGTCGCTTATACTGATACGAAGCAAGCAAGTAGACAATATTCTATCTCTCTGTTACGGATTAATCTCCGCCATTCATTGTTACAAATTTCTCCGAATTTTTGTCTAAGGAAACAGTGAAGCTGTCAGATGCTGGCAGAGAGAGAGAGAGAGAGGGGTATAATAACTTTATGCCTGTGATTGTCATGCCAGCCTACAGTTCGTAGAATAAATGGAATGCTAACATACGGATCTTGATTAGTACAAGATAGGTGTGAGTATTCGACTGCAACTTTTCACCGCATACGAAACCCGGCTATACGATCTGATCCAGGTTCAAAACTGATTGTTAAAAGAAGATCGTTTATATCATGGGCGAACAAACGCATTTTAATTTGTAGTTCTGACTTATACTAGTGGAAAGTCATGATTGTCTTGACGACGAATATTTTGTACTCACAAGTTGACAGTAGTCAAAGGTAATAAACTTCTGTGACCGCAGACTCTTTCGTAAGCACTAAGCAGTACAGACTAGAGACTAGACTACAGAGTTGCACAGGCGGAGCGAAGTGGTGGGATGTGACTTTGTTTACATGTTTTAGTTTTGTGTCAAGCAAGCGATGTCAGTACATCAAAATATGACCAAGAGAACTTTTAGCTAATTATCTGACCAGATTTTTTAAAAAATTATGTGAGTTACTCAGTTCAGCGTTGTTAATTCGTGGTTTTTCGAAAAGGAGAGTGGGAATAAAAATGAATTTCTTGTTAAGTAAGTTGTGTGCATCTGCAGTTTCAAAAAGTGCCTTTGTTAGGCAAGTCTGTAACAGTAGGCCTGCATTTCAATCTGCATGGAACATCAGCAGGAAGGGTAATACGATTAATGGTAATATCATACCGTTAAATCTGCGAGTAAGTAATAGAGCTTTGTGTATGATATTTTGATTTACTTTACTCAGTAAAATGCAAAAGTCCGTGTGTGTCATCTAGGACCTGAGAACAATAAAAAGAGAATACATTGCAGTTCTCAAGCTTATACAAAGATCCCAACCGAAGACTCTTGGCACCAACAACAACTTCATCAGATGTCTACACACATCAAGACCACAGTCTCAACAGCCAGGAAAGAAACCTGATAAAGATGAAGAAGACGACAAGATATCGTCTTTACTTGTGAAAGCATTTCTTTGGATGCTGACTGCATACATGCTAATAGCAATTGTTTCCCTGCTATTTCCAAGCAGCAACCAGCCTGAGGTTTGTTAAAGTATAACCTTTTTTGTCTGTAAATTAAGCTGTAGACCAATAGGAATCCTTCTCTAAAAGGCCCCTCTAGGCATGATCATCTGTGAGCTGTGTTTGATGATGTAGAAATATGTGTGTCACATCAACATGATGCTGTGGTTTGTCCGAATGATTTAGGTATTAATCTTGTACTGTCAGATGAATGTTTTCCTACAGAGTTTAGCGTGATGACAGTTGTCTAAATAGGACAGTCTATGTAGCAAGTTTCCTTTCAATAGTTGTGTAACTTCTTCAATGTTTACATCATGTTTCTTTGTTCATTCGTCATAGATATGTATATCTACCATCTCTCTCTCTCTCTCTCTCTCTCTCTCTCTCTCTCTCTCTCTCTCTCTCTCTCTCTCTCTGGACTGTTTACTGTAATTGTTCCTATAAAAATTCATTCTGTCTGTGGCAAATATCAAGTTATGTAACACATTATTAAAAGAAAGCTACTTTTCTAGAAAGTTGGTTACATAACAGAGTATTTAGAGAGGGTTAGTCACTGAAGTCTATTTTGGCTTCTGTGAAGTAGATATTTATTATGAAGATAATATTAAAGTATCAACATCTGCAAGCATTGTTTATTAGTTAGCTAATAAGTAAGTTTCATGTTCCATGGATTATTAGCATGATTAAATGTTACAACATGGAACAAGTAGATTTGAGATATTTGTGTAAATATATATAAAAGGAACATACTTAATGTACATTAAACTATCTGCACTTGTGTATGTTTCTGCCATCTAACAATATTCTGAAGCACATATAATAGTACTTCTTTCACATTGAGAATATACTGTGTTTTTCGTATCTCTGCTTAGATGTTTTTTTGTACCAGTGGTTGTCAATGTTTTTGTCTTACTGGTTCATAACAAGTGCATGTGAAATTAAGAATAAGAGATTAACTTTGAAAGAGAATTATATTTTAAATAATGTCTTTGTGATCCCTATTAGAGTAATGCCTATAAGTTTTAATATTTTCCAAGATTCAACATTTACAGATGGTTCTGGAGATTTTTTAAGTTGGCCAGGTTTACACAGGATAGGTTGTATCTATCTTCCAGGATTTTGCAATTCATTTCTTGTAGACTCTTAGTGACTCTCTTCCACGATGTGAATGAACTTGTGACCACTAATTTTCCCCTCCTTTGTATCTGGTCAGTGTCCAGTTTGTCAGTTTTTGTCCTATTTGGTATGGGTCCCACAAAATTCAGCAACATCCTACCCTAGAATGGGTTGCATGATTTCTTTTTTTCTTCCTTCCTTCCTTCCTTCCTTCGTTTCTCCTGTTTGCTTTACCCTAGTATTTTACCAACGAACCACAGTCCAGCACCTGCTTTAGCTGTTCCATTTCATACACCCCCTTCCCACCAAATAATAATTCCACCTGAGTATTTGTATGAGCCAACTAAAGCCAACTGTGACTCATTTATATTATAGTCATAGGATGTGTGTTTTTCGTAATCAAGATTCAACACTATTTTCACAGCTTCTTACAGACAGAATTTCATTACCTGCAAAAAGCTTATGGTTACTATCAATGTTGTCTGCAAGATCATTAATATAAAACATGGACGGCATACTCAGAACCATGCTGTCACCTTTCAACTTAATGTAGACTGCAGACTACACTACAGATCATTGTCACCACAAGTGAGACTTCCTGTTGGCTTTGCCAACCCATAACTTAACTGTTACATTTCAACCTAACTACCTTGGACTACATTGAAGATCAGTCTGTCAGCACAACCTACATTCCAAAAAGGGGGTCGACAGAAGCGTCCGATCCAACGCGTCGGCTTTGACCCGTGACGTAAGGGTGTTGTCGTGTGTGACGTCATGACGGCGCGGAGTTTGGTTTGAGTGTGGCTGTCTCCAGTTCTGTTTTATCTTATTTTATTTACTTTTCTGATCTGTTCGTTCTATCTCGTGAGATTTTTTTTTTTAAATTTAAAAACACTTATTACTTATTTTAATTATGTTTCCTCCTATTTCTGTTTTAGTTTATTATATTTATCTTTCTGATCTGTTTGTTCTATCCCGTGAGATTTTTTTTTAAAAAAGACAAAAAACACTAATCAGGTACTGAAGCATCTTTATCTTCTATGGGTTGCAGGGGTTACGACCCCTGGGGAGGTGGGTGGGTATTCATGGATGGCTGTCTTCACTTACACGTTGTAGCTACGCAAGGCGCCTAAATTTGTTTATATTTAGTTTGCCCCCCACCCAAAACACCCCATTTCCCGCGCTTGTCCCGTTAGTGTCATTAGGCTTCTTGTGGAAAGTGTGTGTGTTTGTTTTTGTTTCCGCCATATTTGTGACGTCATGGGTCAAAGCAGACGGGCGGGATCGGACGCTTCCGTATTTCCCAAAAAGGAATATATACACAAAAAATATTGTCAGTTTTCCATTTTCTTCACATCTATGCATGTATAACTTCACTTGCCATGTTGTCATCATGTTACAGTATGAAGATTACATTTGATATCAGTAAATTCAGTTGACCTGGTAATTGAACTCCCTAACATACCTTCTTTACTTCAACTTCCATCCCACGTATTCAAACTATGATTTCATAGTGTATGTGTACCCAAAAGATACAGCCCCAACATTAGGCCTATTTAGATTAGATATCTAGTAACCAGTTTCCACACAGTTTATCATTATTAAACTTTTTATTTATTTCAGGTAATAAGATATGTGTCATGGAATGAATTTGTTCATCATATGCTGGCCAAAGGCGAGGTAGAAGAAGTCATTGTCCGGCCAGATGTGGATATTGTTACAATTGTGCTGCATGAAGGAGCCATCATTAAAGGGAAAAAAGTAAGATTTTAATTTTGTTGTTTTCAGCATTTCTTTTTAGTTAGAAACCAATTTTGGTGTCTGCTTTTGGTTGCTAACTTGTTTCAGAGTGGCTTTTCTGTGGTGGAAGTGCTATTGTTAGTTTCGTTTTTTTAACACTGTAATATCTATCACTCATAGTAGGGTCATTCCATGTCAAGTCACCCAGGCCTTGACACCAACCAAGTCAGATTTTGATGAAACTTGGTACAATTACTTCTTTTATCATCCTGAAAGCACGTGTAAAATTTTTTTGCTCTATCTCTTATAGTTTTTTTTTTAATAAATTTTTAAAGTTTTTAGATTTGGCGTTGTTTCAGCAATCGGAAATTGTAACTTAAACGTGTCCTCACAACTAAAAAAATTTGTATATTAAAGAATACTCAAGTTATCAGTATGAAATTTTGGAATAAGTTTGTGTATTATATCTAAATGTTAAAAAAAATTACCATAAAGATATATTATAATCTTCCAAATGAAAAAAAAATTTACAAGGGGGTGTTTAGTTTTACAAAAACTGCAATATCTAGAGTCTCAGACCTGATAGAAAGCTCAAATTTGTTTTAAAATACTCTTAATTGTATAGGCTATTAGACAAAAGAAAAATAATGTTGGCTTTTTAACCTGTTTAATAGTTATCTAATTTTTAAAATAATATTAATTATATTTTAAAAATAAAAAATACCAAGTGACTCAGACACCGAAAATAAGTTTTTGTCTTCTTGGAGTAACAATGTACACTTGGATTTTGTTTTGTTACTCCCGTGTTTTGAAGTAAAAACTTATTACAGTGTTAAATAGTGCTTGGATAGTATTTTATTTAAGTTTATTCGAACTCTCAGTAAGTACTGTTACTTAGTTTACAGAGATTCTTTTCCAATATCCTATAAAAGTAACCAGAACAGTAATCAGACCAAAAGTGAAATCACTATGTCAGATATTCAAACCTGTAGTGTAGGGTTATTTAAAAAATCTGACTGTTTCCAAACAACCTACACACCTTCAAAAAAGTTACAACCGGTATCAGAATTGAGTGAGGAAGAAAAAGATTTGATCCACTTACGATCTGGAATTAATCTGTGTGAATTTAAGAATATATGTTCACACCACAGCTACTACTTTTTAAATATTTTTGAAAAGTATCAAACAACATGTGTAGACCCACTAAAAAAACACAAAAAGCCCATCAAAAAATCATTGAGAATTGTAGGCTTGGATCTTTCTAAACAATTACTGACAAAAAATATTAGCATAAAACCTGGACAAAAGCTTTGCTCAACATGCCGTAACTTTTGTGAGGAAAAATTAAGAGTTGAAGTCAATGAAAGTGAAACAGATGATGAAGTCATGGTTGAATTAGAATCATTGGAATCCAGAAATGAATCCCTCGTACAAACAAACATTGCTCTTGATTATTTAGGTTTAACACCAATAAAGCTTCATGGCTTGTCAGAACAAAGTAAAGGGTCTTATTTTAAAAGGAAGGTTAGCAGTATTGAAAAGATTGCAAAAAAAGGCAGTTTCAAAAGCATTAAAATATGATGCACCAAGTTCTGATGATGACGAAGAAGATAAAAGTGTGGTTGAGAAAGCAAAGGATTTTGATGTAATGATTTCTCTAATGAAAGAGAAGATTTCATCTGTTGGGAGGTCTAGAAAAATCCAGATTCTGACCTTGGCTCCAGATTCTTGGAGTAGAAATAAAGTGATGAAAGAACTTAATGTAAGTGAGTACATGGTGCGACAAGCTAGAAAGCTAAAATCTGAAAAGGGTATTTTGGAAACTCCTGGTCCAAAAAAAGGTAAAACTCTTTCTGAAAATACAGTAAGACTTGTAACAGATTTTTATGAAAAGGATGAAAGTTCCAGAGTGCTACCTGGAACAAAAGACAAAGTAAGTGTTCAAAAAAATGTGTACATGCAAAAAAGACTCATTTTGTGTAACTTGAGAGAACTCTATTATTCTTTCAAATGGGAGAATCCCGAGGTAGAAGTAGGATTTTCAAAATTTTGTTTCTTGAGACCTAAATGGTGTATCCTTGCTGGTGCTGCAGGCACACACACTGTATGTGTATGCAATATCCACCAGAATGTTAAACTGTTACTGCCACCAGAATGTTAAACTGTTACTGGATGCTGTGAAAATTGAAGAATCTTATAAAGACTGAATTAAGATGCTTGTGTGCAACACAGAAAACCAAAACTGCATGCTACATCATTGCAACAGCTGTCCTGCAAATACTGCACTAACAGAGTGCTTAACTGAAAAACTAAGTGAATATTATGATTTAGAAGAAGAAATTGTAATCAGTCAGTGGGTTAACACAGACAGGGCAGAAAGATCAAACAGTCTATCAGTGTTGAAGACTACATTTCCTTATTGGTTAGGTCATTGGAAAAGCTCACCCCACACTTGTTTATAGCAAAATCCCAATCAGCAGCCTTTAAAAGATTGAAAGAAGACCCACCACCCAAAACAGCAATTATTGTGATGGATTTCAGTGAAAATTATTCCTTTGTTATACAAAATGAGATCCAAAGTTACCTCTGGAATAGAGGTGGTTGTACTCTACACCCAGTTGGAGTTTTTCTAAGAAATGAGGAAAACAATGTTTTTGTTTCCAACCACTGTTTTATTAGTGATGACCAAGAACATGACACTGGTTTTGTTAACTTTGTACAAAAAGAAATTACAAAGTGGCTGTCATTACATCATACTGACATTGACTCAGTTCACTACTTTACAGATGGTTGTGCTGGGCAGTACAAAAATAGAAACAGTTTTAAAAATTTGACTGAACACTTGAGAGACTTTAATTTGAAGGCCCAATACTCTTTTTTTTGCAACAAGTCATGGGAAGTCAATTTGTGATGGCCTAGGAGGAACTATTAAAAGAATTTTAAGGAAAGCCAGTCTACAGCTTTCAGACAAAGAACAAATAATGACAACAATCGATGTATATAAGTTTTGTGAAAAAAATATTGAAAACATTCATTTTCACTTTATTGACAAAAAAAGCTGATTCGCTACGGTTAAAACTAGAAAAACGTTTTTCAGCAACCCGAACCATCCCTGGAACAAGAAGTTTTCATAACTTCAAACCACTTCCAACAAACAACCTTGAAATTAGGACGACTACAGATAGTGTAAAATCCTCCTTAGTCTTTTCTTTCCATTGTTCTTCTGATTGGGTTCGTGCTGAACCATCCATAAATAGCTATGTGGCTGCAAATTATAATGGTAACTGGTACTTTGGACTGGTAAAAACAATATTCAATGATGAAGAAGATGCAGAAATTCTATTTCTACATCCTTCAGGACCCGCTGCATCATTTTGTTGGCCTGAAAGAGAAGATTCCTGCATAGTGCCTTTGGAGCACATAGTCTGTGTAGTAGATGCACCTCAATCAAGCGGCACTGGGAGAATGTATTACTTCAAAAAAGACTGTATCAAAAAACTGAAAGCTCTTGGATGAAGTGGAAAAACAGTTTGAATCAGCATTAATGTTTATTAAAAAGACAAAATTACTCAAAAAATTCAATGTTTCAAGCAATCAGTCGGGTTATACATAAGTGTCCTAAGTAAACTATCTTTGTACATAATTCTAATGTAATCTACTATAATTAATAAACATGTTAAAAAGCCATCATTATTTTTGTTTTATCAAGTAGCCTATATGTTTAAGAGTAAATTAAAACAAATTTGAGCATTCTGTCAGGTCTGAGACTCTAGATATTGCAATTCTTATAGAACAAAACATCCGTTAAAAAAAAAGAAAAAAATACATATATATTTTTTTTCATAGAAAATATTAATATATTTTAATAGCATCATTTTTATCTTCAAATATGTATAATAAATGAACTTGCTGCAAAAATTCATTCTAAAGAGTTTTTAAGATAAGCAAATTTAAAGTTTTGAATACAAATTAAATTGACCATTTCCGAAGGTTCAGAAAACGCAAAACATAAAAACTTTAAAAATTTATTTAAAAAAACCTGTAAGAGATACAGCAAAAAAATTGCAGGTGTTGTCAGGATGGTATTAGAACCATTTGAGCCAAATTTCATGAAAATCTAAGGAGGTGGGTGTAAAATTTATTTTTTATTGGGTGATTTGATATGGAATGGCCCAGTATGTCATTGTAGATTTCATTTCTGGTTTCATGTTAATGAGTTTGTAATGTAAAATTATAGATTGATCATCGGACATTCCACATGAATATTGTGGACATCAACAGGTTCGAGGAGAAGTTACGTGAGGCAGAGCGGAGGCTAGGTATCACAGTAGACAATGGTGTCCCTGTTATATACGAACGGAGCACTGACACTGCTGGAAAGCTACTTGCCTCCCTCATTGTGGTTGGTCTTTTATTATCCATGCTTTCACGGAGCCGCAGCCTGAGACCACCGATCAGCATGGATGCCTTTGTGAGTGTAAATCTGTATCAGAATTTTTTACTCATTCACTATCACTTCATAGCTTTTATTATTAGTAGTAATATTAGTTTCTAAGAATAACGAACGCTTATATCCACTTAGAGAAAAAAGTTTTTCTGTTCCATAAGAGTGCTGTTGCTATTGTGAAACTGAAAGAAAGAGAGAGAAGTGAAAAAAGTTGTCATTGTTCTAGACCTAAGAGATAGTACCTGTGTGTTTTTAGTGTAGCTACATTGCAGCAGTAGACCAATATGTCATCAATAGACAGACATACAGGACTCATAAGGTGACCCATGTGCTCTGTCAGGAACAATGAAAAACCACTATTAAATAAAATGGATATGGAGCTTTAGACAGCTAAAACCTTAAAACTCAAATTCTATGCAACATTCCAGTGGTGGTCACATGTTAGAAACATTAAATTACCGTATTTAACAAATCTCATCTCCTCCCCAATGTACCTGTCATTTCAGTAAATCTATTACTTCTCATTTGTCACTACACAAACCTATCGGGGAATCAGTATTAAACAAAATATGTAAACCACTCTTTTCATTCTAAATATGCCTCAAAGGAAGGGATATCCGTATTATGAACTCCAGTAGCAATAGCAACAGGCTTCATAACAACTATGACTCCAAACAGATTTCACAGACGATTTTAGATGAAACCTTCATATGTGACTAATCACATACTCACCAACCACAAAAGTCATACATCTACCATGGCTCACTCTATAAGTAGACATATTGTAAATAAACACTGCAAGAAGACCCATTACTGAAAGAGAAAAGCATTGTGTGTGTCACTTCAAAGAATGTACTGATGTCTCATGTCATTCCTAGACCTCAATTTCAAGGAAAAAGAAATCATTAATTGATTGACTGATACGGAATTCATCTCTCAGATCAAGTTAGTATATAATTCTACATTAATATGGCTGTCAGGGACACCAAAACTCTTCTGTGAAGACATGGGTGGCAAACAAGTGGCTCCAGGCCATTGCAGTACTTTGTTGTCCTTTCCTGCGCTGCAATCTTACTCTCTGATTATACAGGGACTTTTCTCTGTGGGAACACATTACTGATCTGGTGTATGTACCGTCTCTACCACATGATGTAGCAGAGCTCCAGGAGAGAATACTAGAAGCGACTGCCACAGTCGACAATGCCATGCTGGGACGGGTATGGCAATAGTTCGAATACTGTATTGACATCTGCCCGGTCACTCATGGTTCACATATCGAATGTTTGTTTAAAAAGAAAAGGAAAAAAAACTTTCAGAGTTTCTCTTCAAAATGCAATATGTATGATGTCTGTACAATGTTTAGTTCTTGTGCAATAAATAATTGAAAGTTTTCCCGGACTTATGTACAGACTGTATATTGTTTCACCTGTTCTGTAGCACAGATTCCCTATTGAAAACCTAGCTTGTGCATGATGCATTGGTTATGCCTTATTCCGTTTTATTTATATGCAGAATTTATTTTTGTTAACTTGCTTGTAGTCTTCACATCTCAGTTCCATCTCCAGTTTTTACAAAAGTGCACCCCATGCATGGAGGACTGACCAATACCCAGCATGGCACCAACCCATGTTGGAGGATGGGAGTTGTCAGGTGTGCCCACAATGGTAGCCCTGTCACTACACAGGTATTGCACTATTAATGTCAGGATTTTATCTCCCCGCACATGCAAAGGAGTAGATGTCTGACCTTGTGGAGGCTATGTCCATCAAACCAGATGGTAATTGCTTTGGCTGGGTAACTATAAGACTCCATCAATCTCTCCAGACAGACCTGAATGTTTCAGTGCAGATTGTTACAATGCGAAGAACTTTCCCTCCTTGCCATGGCATATGAGGAAAACAAAATCAAGCCAACTGGTTTTTACCCAGATAGATGGAAGAGTCATTCTGTGTTCAAAATTTGTGGTCTTATCAAAATTGTATTTGGAGAAATGTCTTCCCTAAGTAAACTTCAAAGTGGTTCTGTCTTAAAGCAGGGATTCCTACAAAGTCCTGAGTGTTGTGCTGTTGCAAGAAATTTGGTCATGTACCTGTGATATAACACACATTAAGAGCCTGAACATGTTACAGAATTTAACTTTTCACTGGGGCTTAATGCCCCAGACAGATAGAAATTACATGAAAACTTGAAAAGTGAGGGATCCTCTTTGTTTGTTGTGCATGTCAAGGCCTGCCAGGCACAACAAGATCCCCCATTCCCCTGGGACACTCAACCTATGTTCGCTGATGTTCTTCCATCTCCACTGGTGAAAAAGACTGAACCTGGAGCACGACCTGTCCTCTAGGTCCCTACATGCCTAATCAGGATGCCTTTAACATGATAGTACAGTGGAACTGTAATAGATATTGTTGTCACATGCCACAAGTGTAACAACTAATGTCTTTCTGTTCAGAAATCTGTGTTGCTCTGCAAGAAGTGCATTTCAGTGATGACCATTATTTAACCCATCAACATTACTAGCCTTCTGTTGGAACTGTACTGGTTCCTTCTGTTGGATTTGCACAGGTTCCCAGAGAGCATCTGGAGGAATCTTAGGCTATTTCACACAGATTTCATCAGTGAGTAGATTCCCCATAATACCATATTGGAAGCGACAGCAGTAAGAGTGCAAATAACCACAGTGATCACAATTTGCAACATCTGTTTACCCCCAGACAGGGCACTTACATATCTTGAGATGAGAGGCCATCTTAACCCTCCCTTTACAACCTCTTAATTTATAATGACTCAATGAGATGTCTCCAGGCTATTGATCAATGTTACTTTTGTCACTGTGTGAAATCTACTATTCATTATCTTCTCTCAAACTTTGGTTGTACTACCCATTCAGTTGTCTTCCTCCAGAACCGAAATCATGTGGATATCCCAAGGAGCAAGCTGGCCACCTATTTGGCTACAGAAGTGATTGCTCATCCAGCATCACTTTGACAGTCCTGGGCACAATTTTATGGGTGCATGTAAATCCACTATTCGCTCTAAAGATGGAAGAACATTTGGTGGGATACTGCCCCCTCTAATAAAATCCGTACTATCAGTGATACTGTGGCTGCATAGGAGTACTCCTTCCATTCGTCCCTGAAGGAATCCTTCATCTTATGTTACCTCTGCATCTGCCATACCTTAACTTGAGTCAGGCAATCTACGTACTCATTTATTTGCTGAAGGTATTCCAACCTCTGTCTTCCTCTACGGTTTTTACCCTCTACAGCTTCCTCTAATACCATGGAAGTTATTCCTTGATGTCTTAACAGAAGTCCTGTTATCCCATCCATTCTTTGTGTCAGTGTTTTCTACATATTCCTTTCCTCTCCAGTTCTGCACAGAACCTCATCACTCCTTACTTTATCAGTCCACCTAGTTTTTAACCCCTGTGTGTAGCACCACATCCCAGATGCTTCGCGTCTCTTCTGTTCCAGTTTTCCCACAGTCCATGTTTCACTACCATACAATGCTGTGCTCCAAACGTACATTCTCAGAAATTTCTTCTTCTTCCTATGTTTGGTGCTAGTAGACTTCTCTTGGCCAGGAATGCCCTTTTTGCTAGTACTAGTCTGCTTTTGATGTCCTTGTACCATCCGCCATTGGTTATTTTGCTGCCTAGGTTGCAGAATTCACTAACATCATCTACTTTATGACCATCAATCCTGATGTTAAAGTTTCTTGCTGTTCTCATTTCTGTTTCTTCACATTATTTTCATGTTTTTTTTTTTTTTTTTTTTTTTTTTTTTTTTTTCAGTTGACATTCAATACATGTTCTGCACTCATTAGCCTAAACATTCCATTCAGCAGATCATGTAATTCTTCTTCACTTTCACTGAAAATAGCAATGTCATCAGCGAATCCTGCCATTAATATCCTTTTACCTTGAATATCAATTCCAGTTTTGACCCTTTCTTTTATTTCCATCATTGCTTCTTCAATGTGTAGATTGAATAGTAGTGGTGAAAGACTGCATTCCTGTCTTACACCCTTTTTGATCCTAGCACTCTGTTCTTGGTCTCCCATTCTTAGTATTTGCTTTTGGCTCTCATAAATGTTGTATATTAGCCATCTCTCCCTATAGCTATCCCCTATTTTCCTCATTATTTCAAACATTGTTGCACCATTTTACATTGTGGAATGCTTTTTCCAGGTCAACATATCCCTTGAACATGTCTTTATTTTTCTTTGGTCTTGCTTCCATTATCAACCACATTATCAGAATTGCCTCTCTGGTGCCTTCACCTTTCCTAAAGCCAGATTGATTGTCATCTAACATATCCTCAATTTTCAAACCATGGAAAATCCAGGATGGACTGTAACAATATTATGAGAAGGAAAGTTGCTACTCACCATATAGTGGAGATGCTGAGTCCCAGATACGCACAACAAAAAGATTTTCACGCTTAAAGCTTTCGGCAAATGGCCTTTGTCAACAACAACAACAACAACAACAACAACAACAACTACTACAACAACAACAAGCGCGCGCACACACACACACGCACACGCACACGCACACACACGCGCGCACACACACACACACACACACACACACACACACACACACACACACACACACACGCGCGCGGGCTGATGACTTTCCTGTTTACTCCATCAATACCCCACCAATAAAGTAACCAAAAAATCAACTTACAGTTGATAAGGAATGGGTCAGTTGCATTACAACAAAATGAACATAATTGTCAGGGATAGAGCAACTATTTACAAAATGAACAACCCAAACAAAGCTACTGTAGTAACTGATAATTGAAAATGATCGTCATCTCAGTTACATCAAAAGTCCCCTTAATATAATTGATAGTTATATATAAGTTACCTACAAACAGTCAAAACTTATGAATTTACAATATTGCAAATCAGTGTGTAAAAATATTTAACAGGGTAGAAGTACCTACTTATATAATAGAAGTTATTTCAATGGTTTTCATTTTTGTTACTGTTCTAATTTATTTGTGATCTGCAGGAAAAGGATTTTATACTTTGCTTCTTGCATGTTCTTAATTATTTTTGTATTGTTTGGGAAAGGCATGTTTACATGGGCCATAAAAATTGCATATATGATGACAATGTTGTCTGTCAGCATTGCAGCCACATGTGCTACAACATTACTGGCCACTATTGCCTGATAGTGTTTCGGGCAGTACATTATCAGACCATTAGTGCTGACAAGGGGCCACACTGTTGTCACAAAACAGATGGACATGAGCTAGTGGAAGTAAGAGTGACCCTACTGCTTTTACACCACGCAAGGAATCAAGTTAGAAAGAACAAAAGAAATTAGGCTTTGTGGAGGCATTCTTCTTTTTTACGAAAACAGAATGTTTGAGAAAATTTAACTTATGAATGTTTTCCAGAATTTTACCAGAATACTGAAATGGTATTTCAGATGTCTTGCACAAGAAATTGGTTCAAGAATTGCTTAAACAGATACGAATATGAGAGAGTGTATACCAGTTACAATTCAGTTGGTGGTCACCATTCAGTTGTTAGCTACTGGTGATTCATACAAAAGCTTATAGTACCTCTTTAATGTTCATTATTCCTAAATGAGTCTCATGGCATGAGAAGTATGATATGCTGTGGTAGGAGTAGTGGAAGGTTTCATAGAGTTTGAAGTAGAATACAATTTTTATTTTAGTTTTGTTCGCCAGCATACACCATTCACTATCAGTTCTTGCTTCATGTATGCCTCAATGTAGTATGAGACTCGGGGCGTCAGATGGAAACCATGCAGATGAAGAGCCACCCTCACCTTCACTCTTCGTATACACCTTTTTTGTGTCTCATCTGGCATAGTTTCGAAGACTTAGGATTATTATTATTATTATTATTATTTATTATTATTTATTATTATTATTATTATTATGTTAATGTCACAGGGAGCAGGATCTTGGAAGATCACAAGCACAGTACTTAAAAATGCTTAAAAAAGCCTGACTGAGTGCTACATGTCCATAAGAGGCGAAACAGTTGCTAGTTAGCAAATTTATGGGTTACATGATATGTCCCAGTTGTTTCTACATCCATAGATTTTTGAGTAACTCAAATGGAGCCTCTTGATCAACTATCCAGTGTGTGAGGGGGTTACTGGGCAGTTTTAACAGCCAACAGCCAATAAAGAGAAATGTGGTACATCACTATCAGCAGCCAGATGCAATGCTCTGCAGAACTGAGTGATAGCTTCCTCGTGACAGTTGGCAGTCATCAAGCCTCAGCTCTGTCTCTATCGGGCTTCGATACTGTAATGGATACCATAATTCTTGGGTTACAGAATTGTGTACTGTGGATAGTATTATGTGCTGGTGTGATGCTTAGGGTGGTTACCAGGAAGGATCTTGAAATGAAATTTTAACCTTTGAATGATGATCTGCAAAAAATTGGCCTCCATTTAAACATACACAACACTAGGTATGTCAAAATGATTCCATCTTCTGGAACTATACACATTACCGGAGCTCCTCTCATCATGGTTGATTAATTCCAATCCCAAGGCTCTCTGCTGCTGTGTGATGACTATGTGAACGAGGATGTGCGAGGAAGAATCAAAGTGATCATCCTGCATGCGATTTGGAGATGTCAATGATGTACTTTGTGATAAGATGCCTATTCACCTAAAATTAAAGATATAGCTACATCTGTACTCTCCAAACCATTGTGAAGTGCACGGCAGAGAGTACATCCCATTATACCAGTTATTAGGGCTTTCGCCTGTTCCATACACGTATGGATTTTGGGAAGAATGAGTAATATTCTAGGGTAAATCATGCAAGCGGTTTTTGTGCAGTCTCCTTTGTAGGCTGTTAATATGCAACATGAACAGAAAAGATCTCACACTTCGCTGAGGCACACCCGAAGTTAGTTCTATACTTGTCCATGACAAGATAACATGTGGTGCCCTCTCTACCAAAAAATCCTCAATTTGTCAAGACTTTTGCCTGATATCCCATATGATCATACCTTTGACAATAGACATAGATGCGGTGCTGAGTCAAATGATTTTTGAAAATTATGCAACACTGCATCTATCTGGCTGCTTTGATCCATGGTTTTCATTATGTCATGTGAGAAAAGTGCTTGTTGGATTGCACGTGTCTGTGTTTTCAGAATCCGTGCAGGGTAACATGGAGATCATTCTATTTGAGATACTTCGTTACATTTGAGCTCAGAATATGTTCTAAGATTATACAACAAATGTATACCAAGTATGTTGGATGGTAGTTTTGTAGATCACTTCCACTGCCCTTCTTGTAGATGGGTGTGACCTTTGCTTTCTTCCAACTACTGGGCATGGTTTTTTGTTCCAGTGATCTATGGTAGATTGTAGTTAATGGACGGGGTAACTCCATTGCAAATTCAATATAGATCTGTAAGAATTACCGTAAATGCTATCTTGATAACCAAACTTGTATCATTTAGCATACCTTCATCTATAGCCCTATGCTTTGTTTTACCCTTATTGTATTCTATTTCTTTATAAGTTTCTTTTCATTGATTGTATACTATGGAGGGTCCCTGCTAATATGAACTGTTCTGGTTTCATACCTACCCAGTGCATGGTCAACTATTCCTTTAATCTTGAGGCATACTTCCGGTACATGCTCCTGCCTGAGCTAAAAGTTTCAAGTGTCTCATTGAGATATGACACTAGTGCTTCTTTATTTAGTTTACTGAACATGGCACAACAGAAAGACTGCTGAACAAGTAAGCTTTTGGCCCTAAGACCTTCATCTGAATTAGACAAAACACACACATACATACATTGCACACACATAACCACTATCTCTGGCTGCTGAGGCCAGACTGAGCAAATGCGCATGATTGGAGAAGCTGTCTAGGTGATAGGGGTAAGGAGGAGGCTGGATGGGGTGGGCTGAGGATAGCATGTTAGGTGTGGGGGACAGTAAACTGCTGTTTATGGGAGCATAAAGGGAAAGTTGGGAAGGGGGTTATGGCAGCTAGGTGCAGTCAAGAGGGTGGGGTGAGGGGGATGGGGGAAAAAAGGAGAGACATAAAAAGACTGTGAGTGTGTTGATGGAATAGATGGCTGTGAGTACTGGAATAGGAACAGGGACTGGGGTGGTGGGTGAGAGACAGTGGCTAATGAAGGTTGAGGCCAGAACGGTTACAGGAATGTAGGATATATTGTGAGGAGAGTTCCCACCTGCGCAATTCAGAAATGTTGGTGTTGGTGAGAAGGATCCAGATGGCATAGGCTGTAAAGCACTAATTGAAATGAAGACCATTGTGCTGGATGGTCCAGCTGTTTCATGGCCACAGTTTATTGGAGGCCATTCATGCAGACAGACTGCTGGTTGGTTGTCATGCGCACATAGAATGCAACACAGCAGTTGCAGCTTTGCTTGTAGATCACATGACCGTTGCCCATGAGCAGGCCGGAGTAGGTGGTGGTGGTGGGATGGTGTGTGGGACAGGCCTTGCATCTAGGTCTAATACAGGGATATGAGGCAAACAGTTGGGAGTAGGGGTTGAGTAGTGATGGGCAAGGATGTTGTGTAGGTTCAGTGGGCGGCGGAATACCACTGTGGGAGGGGTGGGAAGAATAGTGGTTAGAACATTTCTCATTTGAGGGCACGACGAGATGTAGTTGAAACCTTGGTGCAGAATGTGATGCAGTTGCTCCAGTCATGGGTCTTGGGTGTTACTGAGTCCTGAGCTGACTCCCCCTCTGTGGCCAGACAGTGGGGTTTTGGGAGGTGGTGGGTGACTGGAGAGAGAAAGCACAGGAGATCTGTTCCTGTACAAGGTTTGGAGGATAATTATGGTCTTTGAAGGCCTCAGTGACATCACTAACATATTTTGAGAGGGACTGCTCGTCACTACAGATGTGAGGGCCATGGGTTGCTGGGCTGTATGCAAGGACTTCTTGGTTTGATATGAACAGAGGTACTGGTGTAGCCATCTTGAGTGGAGGTAAATGTCAAGGAAGGTGGCTTGTTGGGTTGAGGAGGACCAGGTGAAATGAATGGAAGATAATGTTGAGATTGTGGAGGAATGTGGATAGGATGTCCTCACCTTTGATCCAGATCACGAAGATGTCATCAATGAATCTGAAACAGGAGTGGGTTTTGGGATGCTGGGTGGTTAGGAAGGATTCCTCTAGGTGGTCCATGACTAGGTTGGCGTATGATGGTGCCATGTGGGTGCCCACTCCAGTATTCCAGATTTGTTTGTAGATGATGCTGTTACAGGAGAAGTAATTGTAGGAGAGGGTATTGTTGGTCATGGTGACTAGGATGGAGGTTATAGGTTTGGAATCCAACGGGTGTTGGGAAAGGTAGTGTTCAGTAACAGCAAGGCCTTGGGAATTATGGAAGTTAGTGTAAAGGGAGGTGGCATCAATAGAGATGGGCAGAGCACTGTTTGGTAAAGAGCAGGAACTGTGGAGAGTTGGTGCAGGAAATGATTGGTGCCTTTTATGTAGGAGGGTAGCATGCATGTAGGTGAAGGTGTTGGTCTAAGAGAGCAGAAGTTCTCTCAAAGGAGGCCCAGTCATTGTGGCCCCATGGATAGAACCTCTGGCTGGTGGAATCCTTCTGCCAGGTAATCCTTGCGTTTCAAAACCACTGTGGTGGAGCCATTTCAGCAGGTAGGATTATAAGATTGGGAACAATTTGTAAATGTTGGATTGTGGTTCTTTCTGCAGACGTAATGTTAGTTTCATGAGGGATTTGGGGAATGATAGTGAGGCATGCTTTGGGGTTAAAAATTCTAGTAAGTTAACAGGGGGCAATTTAGGGGCAGTGGGGTTGGATTGTGGCTACCCCCAAATCAGTCCTTGTTAACTTTCCAGAATGTTTTAACCTCTAATTTTGCCTCATCATCATTCTGCAAATCCCTCAAATCAAGCTGCCCTTACATCCACAGAAAGAACGGCTATTAATTGCCTACAAACTACAACAACCTATCCACCCATAGCTATCACATATGTAATGGCTAGCAGTCCCTCTCGAAATATACCAAGGATCTCACTGAGGCCTTCACAGACCATCATTACCCTCCCAGCATTGTACAGCTCTCCCATGCCTTACCTCTCCATTCACCCACCATCTCCCAAGTCCCACCTACTAGTCACAGAGGATCATTTCCCTCATGACTTAGTACCACCCAAGACCCAGGACTGGAGCAACTGAATCACATTATCAGCCAGGATTTTGACTACCTCTCATCATGAACTGAAATGAGGGATGCTCTAGCCACTACTCTTCCCACCCCTCCCACAGTGGTATTGGAAATTTATGCATACTCTCAGGTTATCAGTCACCTCAAAAGTAAAACACACAGTGAATATCCAAAAACTGCATAACACCTTGAATTATACCAAGAATACTATATGTTGTAAAGACAAAATGAATATGAGTGTTTGTGAACTCCAGGAAGAATGGAAGGAGGGTGGAGCCACTGAAGTAAGAACATTATGCAGATGGAAGAAGAGGAAACTTGAAACGTCAGTGTCTTTATATTCTAACACTTGATTCTCTAGTATTACTTGGCTGCATTAAGGCAGGTTTTCTGTACCTAAAAGTATAGCCATGCATCACAAATCCAATGAGAAGTTTCAACTGCCTAAGTGTGTGCAGAAGGCATTACACGGTGTTTCATGAAACCAGTGCTCCATTTATGTCCACAGAAAAATGAGTTGACTGTCTAGATGACCATCTAGCTTGCAAGTTTACTGTTATCAGTCACTGTTTAATTTTTTTCCATGCAGTGTTTCAAATGTTTAAATCTCCATCATGAGGTGGGTTTATTTGTATTAGTACAATGCGCGCGCGTGTGCGCGCGCTGTGTGTGTGTGTGTGTGTGTGTGTGTGTGTGTGTGTGTGTGTGTTATGTGGTGTAACCTGTGGCACTGTCTAGTAGAGAAACGATATAATATTTCAGAACATGGGTCCGTGGAGGTCTTTGACTAAAAACTGAATGTAAATGTTTTGTTTTTGTTTAATTTGCACACCTTCAGTGGTCATAGGTTCCTTTCTCTTTCATAAAACATCACATATAAACTGTCATACTTTGTAAAGAAAGATAATGCATAGGAACTGATAGGTGTAAAGAACATATAGGAAAAATAGAAACACTATTTCAAAGTACAAAGAACATATAGCAAAACAGAACCATTATTTTGTATTAAGTCTTAAAGCATTGTGGAGATTTTCAGTTGAGTAGATGAATGGATATGTTAGATTAAATACAGGCTGAGTCAGAAGGAAAGGAACACACTTTGAGGGGTGATAGTATTATTGCTTCTGTACAAAAAACTTAATATGGACATACACACTTTTCAAAATGGTTCCCAAGATAGAATACATTTAATATCACTTTTGTACATTTTTCTTGAGTAACTCAAAATTGCAAGCTCCAGAAAAAAGTTTCACAACACAAAATTAAACTACATTTATTACCAAAAAAGGTCATATTCTTTTTTTCTCTAGAACTAATAGTTTGCACAAAAAAGTGGGAGAATATTGAAAAATCACATGTGACGTGTGTTTGCTGTAGCTTAGATAGTTTTGGTAGGCTGGTCCTGATGCAAAATGTATTTCGACGGCAGTAAAATTGTTCTGTAGTCAGCTTCAAATGCTGGTTCTCTAAATTTCTCAGTAGTATTCCTCAAAAAGAACCATCCCTTCAAGAATTCCCATGTGAGTTCCTGAAGCACCTCTGTAACACTCGTGAGTTGTTTGAACGTACTGGTAACAAATCTAGCAACCCACCTTTGAATTGCCTCAGTGTCCCCCTTAATCAAACTTGACACAGATCTCAAATACCCAAGCAATACTCAAGAATAGGTGCACCAGTGTCCCATATGCAGTCCCCTTTACAGATGAACCACACTTTCCTAAAATTTTCCTGATTAACTGAAGTGAACTGTTTGCCTTCTCTGCCGCAGCTGCCAATGGGGTAAGTCGAAAATTTATGCCAGACCAGGTCTTGAAGCCAGATTTATTCGTTTTTTCACGAATTGTCACCTTGGCTGCTTCAGCTGTAAGGACGTGTACCGTGACTAACTGCAATTTCCAACTTATCCACACACTACTGACATAGTGCCCCTGCTCGGACATACCTGAAATAACAGACATCTCGTATGTATAGCTTAGGCGAGGCAGCCGAATGTGCCTTTCAGTGCAGATGCACAACACGCTCGATCTGTTATGGAAACCAGTGCTATGCTGCTAGTAATGAGAGTAATGGGTATACATCAGAAGTGTGTGAATAAGTGGGAAATTTGAGTCCACCAGGGGTCATGTCCAGATGACAGAGGCGATAAGGTGACCATTTGCGAGAAACATAAAAATCCAGTTTTGAGTCTCACAAATTTTATATTTCCCTATTGACGTATTCAATGCCCAATGTCAGCTAATGTAAATGAGTAACATAAGGAGAGCAAAGTTTTGGTTATACTGAAGTTGAAGGTTTGTTACTCTTATATCTGTTAGATGTTATAACTAAGTAAATGTTGAAGTAATACACTGATAAGGAATTAAAGGTGTTCATAGATATACTCCTAATAATCTAATCAGATAGATGTAATATCAGCCTGATGTGGCATATAGACTTGTGGTTTTTGGATGGATCTATCGGGTTAGTGAGTTAGGCAAGTCAGTTATTCATGGAAAGTTAGCAGGACTAAGTGGTACTTGGGCTGTTGATAAAATAGTGATATATTGATACTTTTTTTAAAAAAGATATTGATGTATATCAGCAATATCTTTTTCACCGATATGTCGATATTGAAATGGCAATATTTGATATTACAATTTTTTTTCACAACTTTTGATAAATATGTGAAATTGTTCTTCTGAAATTGTAGTAGAACATAATTTTACTTTCACTGTGTGAAGGAATTTTACTACTTTTTGAATTTTCATCAAATCCAGTCTTTCATTTTGACTGTGTGAGGCAAGTATAAGTGGCACAAAATAAGTCTGATTGCACTGATTGGGTGGTGATACGAATAGGATAACAAGATTTCCAATGTGAAGAAATAACAACTAGTGTGCTATTTCTTCAGATCGGCATTCTTCAAAAACAATTGCTGAAAATGATGAACAAAAATCTAAATGACAAGATTGGTCTGTGTGGTGGGTGGAGATGTGTGAGGGCAAATGCTGACGTCATTGGCTCTCACCATTGCCAACAGAAACTGCTGCGTTTAACTTCACCAAGCAATTTTGGTACAATTGCTGGGTCACTGGCATTTACAGGAATGAAGAAAGAGGGAACTCGACATGAAATGTTCTGGGCAAATCTGATATCTGATGAAATTGAACGGCAGACACAGTGGACACCTCCGATTTGCCACTCACATGCAGTTAGTATTGCTAACAAAGTGGTTATTGCCAAGTGTGGATGTAAGTCATTTTCCTTTCAATTCTTGCTCTGAGGGGGATGAGCAGGCTGCTAGCTTGTTGATGTGCAGAATATCTAATAACAAAACTATACTTTGACCAGTGCTACATTTACAATGTGCAGCTGATATTTTTATAGGCTGGTACGTCAAAAGTTTTTGCATCAATGTGTTGTTGTTGTGGTCTTCAGTCCAGAGACTGGTTTGATACAGCTCTCTGTGCTATTCTATCCTGTGCAAGCTTCTTCATCTCCCAGTACCTACTGCAACCAACATCCTTCTGAATCTGTTTAGTGTATTCATCTCTTGGTCTCCCTCTACAATTTTTACCCCCCCCCCCCCCCCCCCACACTGCCCTCCAATAATAAATTGGTGATCCCTTGATGTCTCAGAGTATGCCCTACCAACCGATCCTTTCTACTAGTCAAGTTGTGTCACAAATTTATCTTCTCTCTAATTCTGTTCAATACCTCCTCATTAGTTATGTGATATACCCATCTAATCTTCAGCATTCTTCTGTAGCACCACATTTCGAAAGCTTCTATTCTCTTCTTGTCCAAACTATTTATCGTCCATGTTTCACTTCCATACATGGCTACACTCCATACAAATACTTTCAGAAACAACTTCCTGACACTTAAATCTATACTCGATGTTAACAAATTTCTCTTCTTCAGAAACACTTTCCTTGCCGTTGCCACTCTACATTTTATATCCTCTCTACTTTGACCACCATCAGTTATTTTGCTCCCCAAATAGCAAAACTCCTTTACTACTTTAAGCGTCTCATTTCCTAATCTAATTCCCGCAGCATCACCCGATTTAATTCGACTACATTCCATTATTCCCGTTTTGCTTTTGTTGGTGTTCATCTTATGTCCTCCTTTCAAGACACTGTCCATTCCGTTCAGCTGCTCTTCCAGGTCCTTTGCTGTCTCTGACAGAATTACAATGTCATTGGCAAACCTCAAAGTTTCCTTGACTGCTTGCTCAATATACAGATTGAATAACATCGGGGATAGGCTACAGCCCTGTCTCACTACCTTCCCAACCACTGCTTACCTTTCACGCCCCTCGACTCTTATAACTGTCGTCTGGTTTCTGTACAAATTGTAAATAGCCTTTCGCTCCCTGTATTTTATCCCTGCCACCTTTAGAATTTGAAAGAGAGTATTTGAGTCAACATTGTCAAAAGCTTTCTCTAAGTCTACAAATGCTAGAAACATAGGTTTGCCTTTCCTTAATCTTTCTTCTAAGATAAGTCGTAAGGTCAGTATTGCTTCACGTGTTCCAATATTTTAAGGAATCCAAACTGATCTTCCCCGAGGTCGGCTTCTACCAGTTTTTCCATTCATCTGTAAAGAATTCATGTTAGTATTTTGCAGCTGTGACTTATTAAACTGATAGTTCGGTAATTTTCACATCTGTCAACACCTGCTTTCTTTGGGATTGGAATTATTATATTCTTCTTAAAGTCTGAGGGTATTTCGCCTGTCTCATACATCTTGCTCACCAGATGGTAGAGTTTTGTGAGGACTGGCTCTTCTAAGGCCGTCAGTAGTTCTAATGGAATGTTGTCTACTCCGGTGGCCTTGTTTCGACTCAGGTCTTTCAGTGCTCTGTCAGACTCTTCACGCAGTATCGTATCTCCCATTTCATCTTCATCTACATCCTCTTCCGTTTCCGTAAGATTGTCCTCAAGTACATCGCCCTTGTATAGACCCTCTATATACTCCCTTCCACCTTTCTGCCTTCCCTTCTTTGCTTAGAACTGGGTTTCGATCTGAGCTCTTGATATTCATGCAAGTGGTTCTCTTCTCTCCAAAGGTCTCTTTAATTTTCCTGTAGGCAGTATCAATCTTACCCCCAGTGAGATGAGCCTCTACATCCTTACATTTGTCCTGTAGCCATCCCTGCTTAGCCATTTTGCATTTCCTGTCAATTACATTTTTGAGACGTTTGTATTCCTTTTTGCCTGCTTCATTTACTGCATTTTTATATTTTCTCCTTTCATCAATTAAATCCAATATTTCTTCTGTTACCCAAGGATTTCTACTAGCCCTCGTCTTTTTACCAACTTCATCCTCTGCTGCCTCCACTATTTCACCCCTCAGAGCTACCCATTCTTCTTCTATTGTACTTCTTTCCCCCATTTCTGTCAATTGTTCCCTTATGCTCTCCCTGAAACTGTGTATAACCTCTGGTTTAGTCAATTCATCCAGGTCCCATCTCCTTAAATTCCCAACTTTTTGCAGTTTCTTCAGTTTTAATCTACAGTTCATAACCAATAGATTGTGGTCAGAGTCCACATCTGCCCCTGGAAATGTCGTACAATTTAAAAGCTGGTTCCTAAATCTCTGTCCTACCATTATATAATCTATCTGATACCTTCTAGTATCTCCAGGATTCTTCCATGTATACAACCTTCTGTTATGATTCTTGAACCAAGTGTTAGCTATGATTAAGTTGCGCTCTGTGCAAAATTGTACCAGATGGCTTCCTATTTCACTTCTTACCCCCAATCCATATTCACCTACTATGTTTCCATCTCTCCCTTTTCCTACTCTTGAATTCCAGTCACCCATGACTATTAAATTTTTGTCTCCCTTCACTATCTGAATAATCTCTTTTATATCATCGTACATTTCATCAATTTCTTCATCATCTGCAGAGCTAGTTGACATATAAACTTGTACTACTGTAGTAGGTGTGGGCTTCGTGTCTATCTTGGCCACAATAATGCGTTCACTATGCTGTTTGTAGTAGCTTACCCGCTCTCCTATTTTTTTTTATTCATTATTATACCTACTCCTGCATTACCCCTATTTGATTTTGTATTTATAACCCTGTATTCACCTGACCAAAAGTCTTGTTCCTCCTGCCACCGAACTTCACTAATTCCCACTATATCTAACTTAAACCGATCCATTTCCCTTTTTAAATTTTCTAACCTTCCTGCCCAATTAAGGGATCTGACATTCAATGCTCCGATCCGTAGAACGACAGTTTTCTGTCTCCTGATAACGACGTCCTCTTGAGTAGTCCCTGCTCGGAGATCCGAATGGAGTACTATTTTACCTCCAGAATATTTTACCCAAGAGGAAGCCATCATCATTTAACCATACAGTAAAGCTGCATGCCCTCAGGAAAAAGTATGGTTGTAGTTTCCCCTTGCTTTCAGCTGTTCACAGTACCAGCACAGCAAGGCTGTTTTGGTTAGTGTTACAAGGCCAGATCAGTCAATCATCCAGACTGTTGCCCCTGCAACTACTGAAAAGGCTGCTGTCCCTCTTCAGGAAGCACACGTTTGTCTGGCCTCTCAACAGATACCCCTCTGTTGTGGTTGCACCTACGGTACGGCCATCTGTATCGCGGAGGCACGCAAGCCTCCCCACCAACGGCAAGGTCCATGGTCCATGTATACAACCTTCTTTTATGATTCTTGAACCAAGTGTTAGCTGTGATTAAGTTAAGCTCTGTGCAAAATTCTACCAGGCGGCTTCCTCTTTCATTCCTTACTCCCATTCCATATTCACCTACTACGTTTCCTTCTCTTCCTTTTCCTACTATTGAGTTCCAGTCACCCATCGATATATCGATACTGTTTTTCAATATATCAAGGGCTGATAATGATATTTTTTAAAAAATATAGATATATCGAATTCCTGATATTCTTAAAAATATCAACAGTGCTAAATGGTACTCAGTATTACTGCTACGTCAAGTGCTGAATCATCATCATCATCATCATCATCATCATCATCATCATCATTGGATGTCATGGGTGTCCTTAAAGGAAAAGTGTTTGATTTTCTCCTTGAAGTCTCTCTGTTGTTTTTTCCTACTGTTTCTTTTGGAGGAGATGACATATTGGGTGATACTGAGGATACAGATACTACTGATTTCTTGTTTTACGAGGTAGTTAGCTTTGTTGGGGTGTCGATTTTCACCTTGATCACGAGACTAGAGTAAATGGTTGAGCAATTTTACATACATGGTTGCAAGTGTGAATGAGACCTACTACTAACAGTTAGGTTTTCTTGTAGGCAACCACCTTAATGCTGGAGTTTACTGTGGTCTCAGGGTGCACCAAGTGAATTCAGTGTTTGATGCAGCACTTCACACGGTACTGAGGACACTTGAGTAGCTGGAATGGAATCAGATGCCAAAATTCATAATTTGCTAATGGCTGTGCAGGTTATTCAATAGCTGTACCCAGGTGACAAATCATGGAAAATGAATTGTTATACACAGCAGCCAAATAGTGGCTGGGACCCTGATTGACTGGCAATGACTCTGTAACACATTGCAGTCTATCAGATCAACAACCTGGCTATGGTGTATTTCTTTCCAAGAAAAGAGATGTAATGAAGTGACTCATAGCAAACCTAGAGCAGGGCACTTCCCATTGATGAATGGTTTCCTCCTTCAGTGAGAGGACCCTCCACATTAAACGCTTTGGAGACCCAAGTCTGAGCATAGCACAAGGCACCACTTTGTGTTAAGAAGACCATCCCAAGTATAGGTTTGGCTGCGATTTGCTCAGCGTGTGAGCCATCTATTGCTCAAAAACTGGACTCATTTTGTATGAGAACGATATTGCTTCCTGTCCCATGACTGGTGCTGCTTTTTGCTGTCAATTTCTAGAATTATTTGGAAAAGAAACATTGGCAAACATAACAGCTGCTGTCACAAATGGCAGAGCAGCCAATATGATCACATAGGTGTAATTTTGTGCATGTGCTCATTAGGTTTCGCAGTTTGCTTAATTCTACTACCAATACATAACATTTGTTGAGCAAGCAAGAAATTTAGGAAACTCAAGAGCGAAGAACTAACGTAAATATGGAAAATAGATCTTGAAGTTTGGTCCTTTCTTAGTATGTATTAATCTTGAAAATACATCAATTGCATATGTGCCAGTAACGCTTTCAATAATAGCATAAATGACCATTTTTCGTCTTTCTCATTGTGTATCAATGCATAAGACATTGTATTCAGAATTCGGGATTTTTCTCCTGTCATGGTCTAGGCATTTAATTTGTTGAATGAAAGATGAAGAATGAAGTTCGTCCAAGCACACAGCAACAACTGCTACTGAAGGAAACACCATTTGCATCTCTCAATACATTCTGTGTATTCTTTGCATTGAGTGAGCTGTTGCCACTGAAATTTTACAGGAGCCTTCATGTGGTTTGGTAGGTGTGCTTTTGTCAAGTCAGTAACCAAAAGGTGTAAGAAATTTCCTGAGATTTTCAAAATATCATGGAAAAGTAGCCACAGAAATGTCTACTTGCTTCCTTGTCCCAAAATAACAGTAGGTCTTCTCACAGGACATGTAAAACTATAACATTTTTTGAGAAGCCTTGAATCCAAATGTTGCTGCATTCATATCACAACCCAGGTGTTGTCCCGTTGTGATAGATTTCTGTTGCCAAAAGTGGAAAAAATAACAATGTCCTTCATTTTGGTCTCTGTGGGAGTCAGTATCTGCTTACAAATTGTCGTAAACAGCCTCACCAAGGAGTCGTAAAACCGGCCATTCACATATATTTCTAAAAGTTGGCATTGGTGAATAAAACTTGAAAGTTCCTCAAAAGATGTGAAAGTAGCTTTACAAACAAATCATGAATTTGCATTACTTCTCCAAAGCTTTCTGGGTGACCCTTATAGTAGGGTTGGAACTTAAGTAGTGGCAACTATTTATTCACAGCCAATACATAGAGTTATATGTTTGCACCTGTTACTGTCCTTCAATGTAGTCACCAGCATTGTGTAGAACTCATTGCTAACAGCGATGTGGAAGGTTTAGTATATCGTTAGCAGAGCCTGTTCTGTTGATGGTGCTAATGGAGCAGTCTACTGCCTGTCAAATCTCTGTGACCAGCTTTGCGAAAGAATTGCTGACAATTTCTGTGCAAACCACCCATCATTTTGCACGACAGTGCGCGGGCGCATACAGCGCAATCTGTGTCTTCTCTGTTCGGTCGATGGAACTGGGAAGTACCGTACCATCCACCCCAGATGTAAGTCCTTGTGACTTTGATTTGATTCCGAAGATGAAGGAACCATTTCGTGGCATTCGCTTCAGAGCTGTTCCAGAGATTCGACAGGCAGTAGACCACTACATTCGCACCCTCAACAGAACATGCTCTGCTAATGGTATACTATGCCTTCCACATCGCTGGCAATGGGCTTTACACAATGCTGGTGACTACTGTAAGGACAGTAATGGTTGCAAATGCGTATCTCTTTTGTATTGGTTGTGAATAAATAATTGCCACTACTTAAGTTCTAACCCTCATAGGTACTGTTTTCCCTCAAAGGAATAAGTTTTAGAAATGTTTTAGATATGTTGTTTTAGTTAATTTCTTTGGATCTATATTCACAAGATTGTAAATTTTGTAGACTCAACTTGGCAGGGCAAAGTTTACACTGGTTGATCCAATGACTGGTCCAGGGAAAGGAGTCCATTTCTCAGATGTAGCAGGTCTTCAAGAAGCAAAAATAGAAGTTATGGAGTTTGTTGACTATCTAAAGAGACCTGAACATTACAGGCGACTTGGTGCAAAGGTTGGTATATATTATATTATTCAAGTACGTATTATGACTTTGTTACCTGTGCTTTGATTAATATATGATGTGATGTCTTATGACCATCACTGAATAATTAGCACTGCTGTGCAGAACACTGTATAGCTAATACATGAGAAGCCATTCGAGAGACAAACTGCAAGTGAACATGCGAAGAAAAGACCAACCCTGCATCATACCTCCTTGTGCAAAGTGTTTGAACGAATGGCATGCTTCCAGCTTTCTTATGTACAGTAGCTTTTAAGATAGTCAGTCTGAAGTTATCTATTATTCCAGTATATTTCATTGTTTGAGGCAGAAATTTCATAGTAGTTGTGTCAAAGCAGTGTCTGTACTATTAAAACTCATATGAAATAAGCGTCTTGGCTTCCTACTTAGACAGCGACAGATGAATAATAATGTATTTCTACCTAATTAAAGTGTAACAAAAACAAGAAGGCCTTGATATGCATGCATGTATTTCAGCAGCAGTGCTACCTGTACATAGTTAGGTAATCTCTTGGCTTTAATAATGAGATAGCGTGTGTCTTATCCCATTATGCAGTTAGAAAAAGTTTAACAAATAACTAATTCTGCATTCATATGTTCTCTCAATGTCACATGTATTATCTCAATATTTATCAAATAATAGTTTTATTGGTGCTTATTAAACTTTGACTATTATGATTAGTGCACATCTTTCTCATCCAAATTACACATTTTGGGAAAACATCAAATTTTGTGCATCTCTGTGACTTCACTTATTGACAAAGACAGTTGACTGTAAAAAATATGCTTTGGTCAGAGAGCTGACTGTAAAAAAACTTACTTTGGATGGAAGTTCAATGCCTAATTAAAAAAACCAGGATAATGCAGCATACCATACGCTCTGTTAAGTGCTAAAAATGTGTGGCATGGGGTGCTAGATGTTCTCTTAGATTAATTAGCCTCATAGTGCAGTAAGAACTCTTGATGACAAAATGTGCCATATTTAACATTTGTAGAGTTCTGATTCAGGAGAGGAGACTTTTAAAGGCAGTTATTTATCTTGCACAGAAAAAGGCTTTAAGTGGTCTCGGGAACATTGAAACTGCGAAATACTGTGAGGGCACACTTGTTTCTTCAGCCAAAATCCATTAAGTGATACAGCTCCTCTGACCATGAAGGCTTGCAGCTCAACTGTATTTCAGCATTCAGTGTCGCCAGTTTAATAAAGTCCCTTAATGCGCAATGTAATTTTTGTATCTCTATTGATTTTGACCTGCTTTGTGCTTGGCTTTATGAGCATAAGACGAACTGTGTCGTACCTGATAGGCCATATCATTCTGTCATGTCTCTCCTTTCTTCAAGTAGTCTTTTTTCCAATGTGTATTCTAGTGGCAGTTCACATTCTCCTCCCAATTTCTATCCTTTCTCTGGTAGTCTGCCACCAGTTTGTCAGATACACATTCTCTGGTTATTGATTGGGAAGGATTTTGCACAAAGAGAATTCTGTGTAAGTTTGCGACAAACTTTGTGCAATATTTTTGAAGTGCACATGGTCTTTGAGTACTGTGTTTGTGACTACTGTAAATCCTATGCAGTCATTTTATTTCTGTATTAACATGATTCACGTTGTCCGTTGCACTTCACATAGTGTAGACTGGGAACTGTCTGCTAGGCAAGCCCGATGTAAAACTGACTGGGCACGGCCCTTGCTGCCTGAGTTGTTGTTGTTCCGCCGGCAGAAGGCGTGGCCGAATTCTCGCATGCCCTCTGGTGGATGGGATTTTACTTGCGGCAACTACTGTCCGTGACACCCGTGCCAATGTGCGCCTCCCGTGATCTTTCTGGTGGCTACTGCACTCCTCCTCCTTCGGGGGTGGGGGTGAAGCCACTGTGATCGACTGCGTCGGAAGGTGGGGCGTCATGCAGTAGCGATGACCTCCTCGTCCATTGGAATGCTGCAGTCGGGGGCATCTGCCAACCCTCGAGCCGGCACCTTCGAATACTGTGGGAATTGATCCACACGAGGAGGCCCCCGTCGTCCCACCACCAGAGCCTGGGACAGAACGGGTGACAAGCTGTCGAACTCCGGATCCCTCGGGAGGGGCGTGACCCAGTGGCGGGGACGATGGGGAAGGCACGACCACAGGTGAACCAGCTTCCTGAGAAACCGGGCCTGCAAGGGGGGCCGGCTCTCGCCGGGGCATCTCTAATGATGGCGATGCCAGTGCTGGAGCTACTGGAGGCCGCCAAGGCTGAGAACCATCACAGTGTGGCGGAGTCACAGGTGGGAGGGGCAGTAGCATCCCCTGAGAAAACACAGGTGCTGGCAATGGGGAAGCCAGCGCCTGAGGGTTCGGAGGGTGGGTGCCCAAACGTGGACGTAGCTGATTTTGGTGATGACATACCTCCCGATCTCCCGCATGCAAGGTATAGAGCCGGTGGCCATTGCGGTGCAGGACCACCGCCGGTATACAACATGGATTGCGACGAAACCCATGTGCCCAGACCAATACACCCGGTGGAAAGCCAGGTACCCCATTTTGCAAAGACTGGCAATCGGTGTGGTCCGTTATGCCGTCAGGAAAAATGTCAATGCCTCCTCCGCAGGAAATTCGTGCACATACTTTTTCATCTGTGTCTTAAATGTGCGCACCATGCTATCAGCTTCCCCATTCGATTGTGGATGAAAGGGGGGAGAGCAAACGTGCTAAATACCGAAGGGCCTACAAAAATCCTGGAAGGTCTGCGAAATAAACTGAGGTCCATTGTCCAATACCAGGGTGACTGGCAGACCTTCCACAGAAAAGATTTTTACGAGTGCCTGGATTGCAACTTCTGAAGTGGTTGAGGAGCAGCAATCCACATATGGGAATCGGGAATAAGCATCAATGACAATGAGCCAAAAGCCATTGAAAAACGGGCCTGCAAAATCTATGTGAACATGTTCCCATGCCTGGGTTGCAGGCGGCCATGAAGAGAACGCTGCCGTGGGAAACGGCTGTTGGCTCGCACACTGGGAACAGGTGGCCACCAAGTGCTCAATTTCTCTGTCAATACTGGGCCAGTACACATGTCTGCAAGCCAAGGTGTTAGTACGGGAAACACCCCAGTGCACCTCATGTAATAACGTGAGGACCTCCCTTTGCAAACTTGCAGGAACAACCATGCGAGGAGCTTTATCATCGATAACCAGAAGGAGAACTCCTTCCAAGACTGAGAGGCGGTCTCGTAGAACAAAATAATGACGAAGAGGGTCCGAGGCCCGGCCTGCAGGTCGGGACGACCACACCTGCTGAACGAGGCGAACTACTTGCCGGAGAACCGGGTCAGCTGCCATTTTCCTGGCGACTCTAGAACTAGTGATCGGGAAGCCATCACCCGCTTGGCAGGGTGCCACATCCAAATGAAAACACATAATCTCCTCCCGATCAAACTTAGGATCCGGGCCTACCGGAAGACAGGAAGGAGCATCGGCGTTGGCATGTTGCCTGGTAGGGCGAAAATGAATGTCATAATGGTACTTACAGAGGAACAAGGCCCAGCACTGCAGTCTGTGGGCCACCCTATCCGGGGCCAGATAACGATATTAATGGCTTGTGGTCAGTGATTAACTGAAACTTCGTGCCATACAAGAAAAGGTGAAACTTGATAACAGCGTAGACAATGGTCAAAGCCTCTTTTGGGAGTAATGGCCTGCGCGGGACTAAGAGCTTTAGACGCAAACGCCAATGGCTATTCGGAGCCTTCCGCATTGCGATGGGCCAGGACTGCCTCCACCCCATACTGCGAAGCACCTGTAGCCAGGACCAATGGCTTATTGGGGTCAAAAGTAGCCAAACAAGGCGCTGACGTGAGTAGGCCCTTCGAGGTGAACGCGCGCTCGCATGCAGGCGACCAATCAAAAGGAACACCCTTGCGCAGAAGGCAGTACAGGGGGCAGGCTATGGTGGAAGCCCTGGGAATGAACCGATGGTAATAGGCAATCTTGCCTAAAAAAGCTTGTAACTCCTTCAGCAAAGCTGGCCGCGGAAGGTCGACGATACCTTGGACCAAACTTCTTAGCGGCTTGATGCCGTGCTGAGAGAAGGTGTAGCCCACATACTCAATGGATGGTTGGAAGAAGTTCGACTTACGCAGGGTGCAACACAGGCCCACGGACCTGAATTTGAGAAAGAGGGTTTGAAGGTTGTGAAAATGTTCCTTCATGCTGCAGCCTGTGACATTTATGTCGTCCAGGTAATTAATACAATGAGGGATTGTCGATGTGACGTGCTCAAGATGTCGCCGAAATATTGCCGGGGCACTGGATATTCCGAAGGCCAACCGCTGATATTGGTAAAGACCAAACAGGGTGTTGACGACCGCCAGCCGTTTGGAGTCCTCATCAAGCGGTTTGTGATGATAAGCCTCCGAAAGATCGTTTTTCGAAAAATATTGGCCTCCCGCCACGTCGGAGACCAATTCACCAGAACGAGGCAAGGGATAGGTGTCCACCACCAATTGGGAATTAAAGGTGGCCTTGAAATCGCCACAAAGACGTAATTTTCCTGAGGGTTTCCTGATAATAACGAGGGGCGAAGCCCACTCACTAGAAGAAACGGGACTAACGACCCCGAGGGCTGTCAGCCGGTCTAGCTCTGCTTTTACCTGAGAGCAGAGAGCCAAGGGGATCTGCCTCGTGCGTAGAAAACGCGTGAGAGCCGACGCCTTCAACATTAAGTGAGCTTCAAAGTCTGCAACACGCCCCAGGCCCTCCTCAAAGATATCCTTAAAGTCAGAGGTCAAAGATCCCAGTGATTGATGGGGAACGTCTTCAGAGACCAACGGTATGGTGTCTGCAATAGAAAAACCGAAAGCTTGAAAGGCATCCAATCCAAAAAGGTTAGCGGAGCATGCATCACTGACAACAATAAAAGTAAGAGGCCAAGTCACTGATTTGTAAGTAATGTCGGTAGTGAATTGACCCAGTAGGGGAATGAACTGTTTACCATAACCGCGTAGACGCCGGTAAACTGGCGCCAATGGGGGCGTCCCATGGTCGGTGTAAGTTTGTGCATTCAACAAAGAAACTGCCACTTGCAGTTGTAATCGGCGCGACCGAACTGACACCTCGATAGAGAGTTTGTGTGCCGATGCGTCGGGAGTCTGGCCCGATGAAACTTCCTGAATGTCAACATCCTTGTCCTCCGTACCTGCTTCCTTCAATTCTTTTAAGGCTGAGCAGCAAACTTTAGCAATGTGTCCTTTTTTATTACATTTGCGACAAACGGCCCAACACCGGGGGCACTCTGACCGATCATGATGTATATAGCACAATGCACAGGACTGTAACAGGGGCCGGCTGCCGGAACTCTGTTTACGCGCCGTGCGGGAGCGGCTGTAACGGCTGTATTGTACCGCTCGCAAGTTGTCCACCCCAGACGTAGTGGCCACGCCGCCCTGAACTGCCGCGATGTTGCACTACGCTTCCAACTGTTGACCTGCGGTGTGAGAGACGTCATATAATTGAGCAACGGACAGGGCTTCCTCAAGGGAAGGGTCTTCCAACTGCAGGGCCCGTTGCCAGACCTCCCTATCAGGGGCCGAACGAACAATGACGTCGTGCACCATAACGTGGGCATATGACTCTCGCGACTGCTCCGTGACAAAATGACACATGCGACTAAGACCGTGCAGGGTAGCAGCCCACGCCTGGTAAGACTGATGGCGCTGTTTCTTACATTGATAGAACTTGACCCTAGTTGCCACAACATGCTGCGGCGGCGATAATATGAAGACAGCGATGAACACAATGCGTCAAAAGACAAGGACATGGGTTCCTGCAACGGCGTGAACTGCCGCAAAACTTGATACAGTGAGGGAGATATCCAAGACAAGAAAAGAGCACGACATACCTCCGCATCGGCAACATGAAATACCTCGAAATGCTGCCGAAGGCGATGTTCATATGCGTCTCAATCCTCCGCCGTCTCGTCATATGGGGGAAAGGGAGGAGGATATGGCGCTGGAGCAGACTGCGTGGAGAGCAATGCCGGAAGCGCTTGTTTCATGGTTGCCATGAGCTCTGTCTGCTGCTCAACCAAAACCCGCACTAAATTCTCCATGCCGCGGATAAGCTGCGAAACCAGAACGACGACGCAACACGCGAAAGAACGACCCTACTTGTTGCCAATTGTGTATTAACATGATTCACATTGTCCGTCGCACTTCACATAGTGTAGACCGGGAACTGTCTGCTAGGCATGCCCGATCTAAAACTGTCTGGGCACGGCCTGTGCTGCCTGAGTTGTTGTTCTGCCGGCAGAGGGCGCGGCCGAATTCTCGCGTGCCCTCTGGTGGACGGGACTTTACTTGCGGCAACTACTGTCCGTGACGCCCGTGCCGATGTGCGCCTCCTGCGATCTTTCTGGTGGATACTGCAATTTCTTCAGGAGAGCAAGATGCCAGCTATTCTGATTTTTATTTTTACAACATGTGCTATTTTGTTTGTGTGTAATGTTTCCTTCCATTCCTTGACACAAATAGAGTGCTGCTGATGCCAAGCATTTGCTTTGCTTTGTATTTGTTTACAAAATAGTAGTTCACTGTCTCACCAGTAAAAGTTTTACAGTTTGCTTTCTGCAAAAACAGTGTTTTGCATACAACAGAAGCTCCCCCAAGTTCATCATGACCTGTGTGAAATCACCTTATGACATCAGAAAGGGTCCTAGCACATGAGCAGCAATGATGTCTTTGGTGCCCTAGATAATGTGATGCATTAGTCCTTGATGCCTTTGGTAGCTGTTATTGCCCTTAGCAATTGTGATATGTACACAGAAGTTTTATCACTGTTCTACTTACACCAAAGACGTGTTGTTAATTTTTCTAAACACTTATTGGCACTCAAGTCTTTGTTACTGAAATTGTGACCACACTATACTTTTATGGCATTCTTACATACTTTTCAGTCTTAAACATTTGAGCCGTTCACTCATTTTGAAACTGGGTAATGCCTCACAAAATTTTGAGTACTACCTGCTCTGTAACTGAATACTGCCGCCAACCTGGTCCTCTTTCTTCCACTGTTCATTAGTTGGTTATGAAATTGGGTATGGCCTTAAAAAATAACAGTACGATTTCCTTAACTTATAGGTTGCCCACAGCTCCCTTGCTTCACTTCGGTACTTCCACTACTCTGTTCCTGTTATTTTCTTTGTGACAATGAATTTCAGGTCATTTGTCTTGCCTTTTCTTCCATTCTCCACTGTTTCTTACTCAGCCCTACTCTATCTGCTTCTGTTGTGCTCTACAGTATAACTTGTTACTCTAGTATGCACCTCCATTTCTAATGACCTCATCAGTGAGATATTATTTCATCCCGGCCCGTTGACCACTGGTGGAACCCACACTGCTGTTGGGCATGCAGGCAGAATCTACAGGCTTTTATCTGCTGGAGTGGCCCCTGTGGGACTTCTGTTGGTCACCTGCTTAATGTAGGAATATGATTGGCGCTATGTGATAAGCTTTAGGCTTTGTGGCCACAACATAGCAGCACCCCCCAGCACCACACCTCCTCCCAATGAAAACAAAGATGTTGTCTATCTCTGAGTTCCCGAAAGTGGTGATGTCCCTGCCAGCGGCCATGGAACCAGGAGGGCTGCTGTCAACTTCCATGGGTGTGAGTGCCTATGTCAGAGTAGGGCTCCCTCATCAGTGTTTCAGAGATCGTGAAGCCTGTAGTGGAGATGGCTGCAGGTTATTGTCGATGCTCTTGGCTGTTAAGTGCATGACACTGGAATAAAAAACTATGGAAAATCTTCAGTAAGAGGGTGTGGCGCACTACGTGGGTGCACTTGGTTGACGTGCTTATGGCACTTGGAGACATCTTTGAGTTGCACTTCGAACATTGCCTGACCTAAGAGATGCATCACAGTCACCAGCACCTTGTGTTGTCAACCCTTGAAAAAAATTAGCACCTAGACGTTATCGTGGAGGAAGTATCGGAGGTGGCTCAATCAGCAGGAAGAGGAGCTAAGGACCATCATCTGGGTAACCTAGAGTTGTGATGGATGGAGCCAGCCATGCAAATTTTTGGCCATACTGGACTACTGTTGAATCCAAAGCAAATTTGACCACAACTTCTTTGGCTTTAGTATCTGTGTGTAAATAGCCATTGGGACTGACTCGAACTCTGGGTCTTGCTCCATGGCTAGGCACGAGAGGATGTCAGTATTGGCGTGTTGTGCCATTGACCTGTATTGTATATTGTATGTATGTATTTGGCTGTAATTACATTGCAGGTGTTAGCATCTTGGAGACAAGTGTAGTGGGGTGTTCTACCCCATTGACTTGGTGGAAACGACTGCTCCCAAGCCATAGTCCGATCCATCTGCTGCCACAGTTAAAGGTTCGGACGACTCATATGGCTTGAGACAGGTTGGACAAAGAAGAGCTCATTCGAGAAGCTGGAAAGCCTTGTTGCATGTGGAAGTCCAATTCCATTTCCCATTTTTCTCCAGTGCCTTGTGAAGTGGTTAAAGGATGGCATGAATTTTCTATAGTATCTGAGTTGTCCCAGCACAGATTTTGTTGTTTAGTGTTGTTGGAGACTGGGAGATTCTGGATGGCCCATATATAATGGAGTGTGGTCCGGATACCTGCTGCACCGAACATATATCTCAAATACATGACTTTTGGTATTAAGAAACAGTATTTTTCTTTGTTTCACTTGAGATTTGCCCACCTGAGCACTTGAAATAATAGTCTAAGCTGATAGCTAATTTCTGATCATTTTTGCCAGTGACAATAATGTCATCTAAGTAGTTGACTGTCGCCAGCACCTCTCTTGTAAGATGTGCTAAGTTGCATTAGAAGATAGCCAAGATGCTGGCAATGCCAAAGGGGAGCCAGTTGATGACTAAGATGTTTCTTGATGCCTCATTGAGTGGGAGTTGGAGATATATGCCATGCATATCAATTTTTGTGAAGATCTTGCAACTGGCAAGTCAAGCCATGCTCTTCACTTTATAAATAGGGGAGGCATCATCAAAGAATTTGATGTTTTGTGGTTTTGAAGTCTCCACAAATCCTTAGTGAACCATTCAGTTTTTTGACAATGATGTTGGGAGTGCCCCATTGACTGTTAGATACTGGGGTAAAGATGTCTTATTTTGTAAGTATTGGGGCTCTCTCTTAAGCTTATCCCTGAGCTCAAAAGGAACATTGCCCACTTTAAAGAAACAGACCGTAGTCAAGGGGAGGAGTGCAACAGTAGCCTCAAATCCTGTGGTGCTGGACAAGGGACACACAAAAACTGATTCATTCATGGGAAAAAGATCCCTCAGGTATGAGCTGGTCACGAAGGGTTGGATACTACTAGTGAAATCGTAGACTTCCAACAACAGGCCATTTAAAAGTTTTAACCTCAAAAGTTTATAGCCTCCGTCATATCAACCACAATTAGGCAACCTGTTAATGAGGCTGCCTGGTACTGAACTTGTGCACAAAACTTGTCCTTGACCCTGATAGTGTCATTGCTGTAGCTCTTAAGTTCTTTGGAGAACTCTTGGAGTGGTAGAGAGACCAGCACCAATATGTTTCCAAATTAACAATGGTTATTGGAGAGCGTTTGAGAAACCACTAGCCCTGTGTTGACAGCTACTGTCAGCATGAGGACCCTATTGTAGATTGGAAAAACGACCTGTACATGTAGTACATCTGGAGGGAAAACAGTGGATGCCTCATCTGATCCTGAATACTGGGGGGTGAGCACAATCCTTGTTCATTTTGAGAGACAATTGGCAAATTTCTGTCTGACAAACATTTGTTATGGCAATAGTAGCCCTGTTGACACTGATACATCATGAAACAATTTCTGCAGGAGAATAGCTTTTGGAGACATTGCTTGCCCGCACTGTCTTTACCTGTGGGGAGTGACTAGGGCCAGTGTGGAGGCCAAGCCTGAGGCTGTGCCAGCAAGTTGGTTGGGTAGCAAACACCTGAGATAGGTCCAGCAATTGTGTTGAGAATCCAAAAGATTGTTCGAAAAGCTGTAGTGATGTGGGGGACACAATCATATACATAAATAAGGATGCAGCCTAAGATTGTGTGTTCTGGAGTTTAGCACACTGATAACAAGCCCCTGGACAGATCCTGTAACCTGGCTATCCACTCCCTATATGGTTGTGCAAAGAGCTTACGGTGGCTGAAAAACTTGTGATGGGTCACCACGATGTGTGCTTGGGAGCCAAATAGTCCAGTAAGCAAGACTTCAGACATTCATGCTGGAGGGCATGTGACTCAACCGCTGGGTTGAACTGTTGCAGTAGATGGTACACTTCAGCACCTGCATAGACCAAAAAGATCACGCACTGCTGAATGTTAACTATGATACCATGTGCCAGGAAATGTTGTTTGAGCCCGCTGCATAATTTCCCCATGGTTTTTATGTTGAATAGCTGGAATGGTTGGGGTGCTGTTCAAAATCCTGTCACCAGTGAATCATTGCATGTCAAGCCATAGGAAAGTTCTGGTGGAGGCATGTTGATTGTAACCATCTTCTCCAGCAGCAGCTCTTGACTCTGTTTATAGTGTAGACAGCAGTGACATTTGGGAAGCACTGTCCACCAGATCAGCAGCTGGTTGTGTAGCCATGCCGTCACAGAAAGTAAATGTCAGTTCACTCCGAACACTGGAGTTCCATGAATGAAAACATCATCCACCTGGGATGCAAGACACGCATGAAACCGAGTTCAACACAGAAAAACCCCTCGTCACCAGCTGATATGAGGTGCAGTGAGAACACAGCCTGGATAAAGAATGTTGAACAGGTATATTAATTAAGAGACAAATAAACTTAATCTCCACCTTGAAGCAAGTTCTACATGGATAGTACGTAGATAAGTTTAGTCAGCATTTAACACTTGAGTTACACAGTAATTGATGTTAGGGCAGAAGGCCCCAAGAAAATGTCAAAGGTAATTTCCAGATTCACTTGAGAATAAGAAGTTAATAACACAAAGCCTTATGACAACTAATACTAAAGTCCACACATGTCCCCAGTGCATAAGCAATGGCTTGGCAGAGATACTGACTTACTGACTGGAGTAAAACATAAAAGGTCATGACTATTCCTTAGTGAGAATTCTGATAGATGATTCACCATTGTGGGCGGCTCCTGGCCGAAAGAACACAAAGGACTGGACTGAACTGAAGTGAACCGAACAGAACTGGCATGACCTTGACGCCAGCCTAAATACTGTGTAGTTGCCAGTATATAGCCAGGTGTATTTGCAGCCAAGTGACTGTGCGGAGGCACCTTTGATAGTGACCATGCCATCACCTAGTGACACGGTGGGCGAGTGAAACCTTCAGGGTGGTGTTTGCTGCGGCTCTGCTATGTACATCACACTCTCATCACCATTGCGTGGTTGTTTGCTATGTAATAAGGAGTATTGTCCCAGTGCAGCATTCGCGACCTTTCCTTAAATTCAAATGAGCTCTTCCTTCCAGTATGTATGTCTTCTCATCCTTCTCATTTTAACATTTGTTTTGAATACATTTATTGTGTCTTTTGCTCTTTTTTTCCCCACAACCTTTGCAAATGCAAATGGAAGTTCCACTCCGTTAAACACGTCACACAAATACTAGTACATCCTAGTGCCTGAAATTTGTTCCTTCACATCTTACTCTCCACATGCACAGCACATGTAACAGATTACTTTCCACATACCAGCCATCACCTTTTGCAATGTAGCTGTGACTAGGCTTCTTGTATCTAATAACATCAGCAGCTTATCAAAGACTTTATCATCATTTACTGGTTGTGAGGTCCCACAAGATTTGATTTTGTTTTCCCATAACATCATTCAGTAAGGCTCATGCACTGTCTCTTATATATTGTATCTGCCACTGGGCCTACACCAGTTGTTTTCCTCATGCCAGGAACGCAACAATGAGATTGTGCCTGTATTTATATTGCTATCTGCTAGGTCATCCTTCTGTGTTAGTAGGTAACCCACATTGAGCACTGCAGTAAGTCAGAGTGAATTTTTAACTGCTCACCACTCCAGAATGGATTGTTTTGAACCACACTAAAAATTATGCTGTATGCTATTTTCAAATTGAATTGAATTTTTGAATTCTGAAGAAGACTTCATCATTTTGTACCCCTTTTAAGTTACTGCCTCATTCACATCCTTTAATAATAACTTCATTTCATTCTTTATCTGTCGTTACCTCCTTCATTTAATATTTTACATCACTGATAAGTGACTGGATTAGGTTCTCTTCTTCGTACATCTTGCTCATGAGGCAAATGCTTGCTTTTTGGTGTACATTTCCTGTCATTTCTGTGAAATGTGCCATGCAGTCTGGTAGTCTAACTACAAAGTTAGCTCTTAGTACTTCACTCTTAAATCTATAGTTCACTTGTTTGAACTTTTCCTCGGTACTGCATTTACATTTTTTACTTCTTGGGGTCTTCATCAAACTTTATGAAGAAGTCTTATTTTTTATTTTGTTCATAACTAGTTCAGCAGCTGCAGAATATTTCAACAGAGATAAAAAGTCGGTCATCAGCTGCATAAGAAAACCTTTATGTGGTTCAATTTACTGGTTTCAACAGTTTAAACTGTTATCTTCGGAACTGAAATAGACTCAAATCATTGGTAAGACAACATCAAAAGAAGACTCAGATGGTAGTATCCTACAATGGACTGGAAAAAAATACATACGTAAAGCAAGTATGTTAAAAACAAATGTAAAAAGAATGAACAGCAGATATTAAACGGGTTTGGTACAACAAATTTAAAACTGTTAAGCTTGAGAGCCACAACATACTTTTGTTACAGAATCAATAAAATAGTGACAAGAATGAGAAGCCATACAACAGACAAATATATCATATCTGAGATACGTAGCATTCAGTGCAATGGGTGCCTGAGCTATTATATAGAACACACAGAGAAGGCTTTAAAACCCATTTTTGTGAGCACTTACTCGAGAAATACATTCATTTTAATAAATCAACTTGTGCACAACTTCCTCGAACTGAAAAACACACCTTCCTCCATCCATCCTTACTTGGTATGGAAGCTTTGCATATATTCAACAAAGGGCGCAAAATGAATCTTTTAGAAGAAGTTGAAATTTATAAACATTCCTGCCGTAACTATGTGGATTTGCTGAATGAACTACTTGCACTCAAAAACTTGTTGTTGTTTTCATTGTATAGCTTCTCTTTTAAATGATTTACAGTAACCTATTTCCTGTCCAACTCATGTTGTATCTAATTACAAATTCGAAGCTTGCTTGATCACAGATTTTAAAGTCATTTCAGTTTATCATTTATCCAATATGTACTAATGACTTTTATGTAACATGGATTTTTTACGTTCTGATGAGGTCTTCTTGGTATAGCCACAAACTACTACATGTTTATTTTTAATATGTAACTATGCTGTACACATTAGATTTCACTAAACATCTAGATAAGCTACAGGCACAGTTCTATGCACCAAGTTAACTTGTAAAAACATGCTGGACCCTCCTGCATGCCTGCGATTCGACGGCGTCCACTACCTGGTATTGAAGCTCACTTACTTTTGTTTCCTGCCAACGTAGATCCAGCGGCTAGCCTCGTCTCCAGGATACTGAACAGTTCAGCGTATCATCAATGTTCCGGTGGCCCATGGCACCATCATAAACATGGCACATTTCTTTAGCTCCCTTTACATAGTAAATATGTTATTTTTTATATGTCTGTTTGTTTAACACTAGATGCATGGATTACTGTCTTTTTAACTGCTTTCGTTAATCATTTTATATGGTTTGATGTATCCTTGCATTTAACAAATATTTTAGCAGACTTTATTACACTTTATGTGTACACTAGCATTCCCACTTTGTATGTAGGTGCGTTCGATACCCTTCATGTCAACAGTTTGTTGACTTTTTTTGCGTGTACTACGTACAGTTTGCAATTTAACAGTTCATTGTTTGCTACTCATTGCAACATATAATATACTTTTAGCAATTCACTCTATTTTATTGATGCTGTAACTAAGGTATCTTGTGGCTCTCAGCTTAATTATTTTACATTGGTTGAAACAAACTATCTTACTGCTCGATCTTTGTACATTTGTTTTTAACCTACATGCTTTACATATTTATTTTTTGCCAAGCCTTTGTAAAACACAACTGTCCGAGTCTTATTTTGATGTTGGCTTAATGATTAGAGCCTAATTCCATTTCTGAAGATAACAATTAAAACTGTTGACACTGGTAAAGTGAACCAGGTAAAGGGTCTCTTGTTCAACGGACAACTGACTTTTTTTACAATCACTGTGTCTGCTGGGGCTGCATTATTCCCCAGTTCTGCCTTAAATTCTCATCTGCTGTTCATAAGCGTGTCCATTTCTCTGGTTGCTGTTCTGACAAACTGCTTTGGAAAAATTTTCAGATTTATTGCTTTTGGTTGCAAAATAAAGTTGAACTCTACCAAATTTTAATGCTGTCGACACAGTGCCAATAATATGTTGCCAGGTTTGTGAACTAAATTGAGGACAGTCAACACCATTTACAAAGACCCATTTAAAAAAGGAATAGCTCTTGAAAAATCAAGAAAATAATTTTTTATGCAATCACAGATAACTTACAAGGAATTTCTTTCAAAAGATCCATCATAGCTATGTCACTGATCTTTGAGAAATGACAAAGATTGATCACCATACTCAGTAGATGTCACTAATCACAAGTATAAATTGTGTATGGACCGCCCTCTGCTGGGCTGGAAAGACCCTACTAATTTGTCAGGATGCAGTTTGAGGACCTGTGCAGAGTCGTTAGATGCAGTAGAACAGTATTCAAATTTATTATATTTATTGCTGAAAATACAGGTTGTTTCTAATCTGCTAAATCCAAAAGGAGACTTGCTGCTGCCAAGAACATTGTGTCAGCATGAAGTGGAAGCTGATGAATACCAGTTGCAGTGGTTTAGAGTCCTGCTGGTGAGGAAGGAATGCCCCATCGGTAGTTCTGCTTTTGGAGATGGCAGTAACCAAGATGTGTGTGTTTCTATTCACACGCTATTTTTGGGAGTTCTCGATCCCTCCCAGATCACTGCCTGCATTTTCTCATCAGATGGATTGCAATGTCAAACACCATGTAGTTTTGCTGAGTGCTGAACTGGTCCGCCGGGACTGTAGACCATCAGACCCGTGCAGTGCCTGGAGTTTAGGGCAGCTACCATTCTGGACGGGAGTGTTGTTGGTAGACTGTAAGTCTATCCATCAACACTGGTTGCTGTGCTGGCATCAATACTGGATGCTTAAATCCTTCAGTTGTTCCTTTGGTTCTCTGATTGTCTCATAAAACAGCAAGTGCAAGATCAACACCAGAAAAATCTCTCTCACAAAGTGTTAGTATATGACAACCAGAGAACAGATTGTGAATGACATGAATGCCATCAGTCCTACCAATTGGGTGCCAGAAGCTTGTGGGAGTGGAGTATTTATGTCCCCAAGGAGAGACTCTGCTCTACCACATAATTTGTAATGACCGAATTGTTTCTGCTCTTCCCAAGTCATCAACGTTCTTCAGTTGCGCTACATTTGCTTAATGAATTTGTTGTAAGGTCTTCACTATGTAGTCAAGCTCTTGCTAGCCATTGTTACATCCTTCCTAGTGTCTCCTTGGCAACGTTATGGATGTAATGAAGGCGATTCTGTGTGCACTGCTGTAACCATTTTCCACAGAATGGCTTGCAGTCTCTCTGGCAAGAGTGGCAAGGTGGCTGATATGCCTGACCCAGTAACAGTGTTGAAATGTTTAGACTTCCTGGCTGGCACCACTTCCTCATGGTTGAGTAATGCTGCCTGTCTCCAAACTTAGGAAATGTTTACTGTCACATTCCCTTGCTAATTTTATCACGTAACAATTTTATTAAGTCAAACAGCATCTAACCTATTTGTTTCACTTTAGAATTCCTGCATTTCCATGAAACTTGTTTGTCTCATCTTGCTGAAATTTTGGGTCCAGTAGCTGATCTGTCTATAATACCAATGGCTGAAAACACATCCCATTGTTAGGTAGCAGTAGCTCTGCATCTAGATGGTTAAAGAACTGATTCTTGGCTGAGCCCTCTGGCCACTTAATGAAATTGACAGATGCTATGTTAATGGTACCCCATCTCTGCTTCATCACCACCACTTCACACCACTTCACATCACATCACATCACAAGTTTTTTGCCTGCACATTCAAGTTCATTAACCTTGCAACTGGTAATTGTGTATGTTTTCATATGGACAGAGGAAAAGCCATTCCAAGACTGCACGTCACTCTGAGATAAATGGAGGGATCCATTTTGGGAATTACTGAGAGAGGTAATAAAACAAACAAATGGATCAGGTAATTATAACTGTAATAAAAATGAAATGGAGATGGGCAGATCATAGAAACAGGCAAATGGATGTCCATGGATTCCAAGAGACAAGAAAAGGCTGACAAAATTACTTAGTGGAAGGTGGGTCAGTGACAGAAAAACTTGCAGAACTGACAAGGATGATCGTAATACATGGGAAAGTTAGACGGTGGCATTTTTCAGCAGCGGATGTCGATTGCTCATGGCGGCGGCGGCGGCTGCGGCTGCTGCTGCTGTTGGTGGTGGTGGTGGTGGTGGTGGTGGTGACAACAGTGATTATGACAACGGTGGTGATGGCAATGGCGATGGTGATGGTGATTGGCTCACATGTTAATAGCACTGTTTGTCCATCCATTCAGACCTGCATCATTTGGCTTCACAAAGCTGATTTAACTCCCAACCTGGACACCCCATTGTAGAAAAAATTTGACATCTCTCTCTCTCTCTCTCTCTCTCTCTCTCTGTCTGAGGGTATTCTGAGTATACAGTATCAACTGTTTTCTGTATCTTCTCCATATTTTGTTCGTGGACTATGCCACAGTATTATTATATCACTACAGTGATGAGCCAGAGCATTATGACCACCTTCCTAATAGGCAGAATTTTTACCTTTGACACGTATAACAGCAGTGACATATCGTGGCATGGAAGCTTGGTGCCTTGCATGAGATGACCCATGGATGCACATGAATGTTCCCAGAGCATAGTGGAGTCACTACGATATACATGTCAAGTAGCTGTTTCCCCTGAAGATTCATGCTCTCTCATCAGCATGATGAAGTAGGTACTGGGATTCATCATGTCATGTAACATTCTGCCACGGCAATGACATCCAGTGCCTATGGTTAAATGCCCATTTCAGTTGTAATTGCTGATGTCGTGGTGTTAACATTAGCACAGGCGTGAGGCCCATTGTTTGGAGTGTTCGGTGCAATGTGTGTTCAGACACATTTGTACTCTGCCCAGCATTAAAGTCTGATGTTAGTTCCTCCAAAGTTTGTTGCCTGTCTGGTTGTACCAATGTGCCCAGCCTACAACGTCCAGCATGTGCAATGGTAGGTGACTGCCCAACCCCGCGACATCCAGCTGTAGTGTCACCTTGGTTTTGCCACAGCTGAAGACCTTCACCACAGCACTCCTCAAACACTCGACAAGTCGTGCAGTTTCCAAAATGCTCGTGCCAAGCCTTTGGGCCATTACTATCTGCCCTCAGTCAAACTAAGATAGATCATGTGCCTTCTGCATTCTACACATGGACAGCACACTCATTGATACTACATGCACTGTGCAGGTGTCTGACCAGCAGCCATTGCTCACCAGGTGACGGTACTATCGCCTCAAAGAGTTGATATTGATAATATGTCGGTGGTTATAATGTTCTGGCTGATCAGTGTATTAACCAAAAAAAATGAACAGTCATTGCTCAGACATGATCCTGCTGACATATCTGTCTCAGGTTTAGCTTCACATGGCAAGAATTTGTAACACAATGAGCAATGCTAACTGCATTTATTGTTATTTGAAAGAATACGTTATATGCAGAATGTTGATGCTAGTGTTGTAACACTTCTGTGCGCGGCGCGCGCAGCAACCTTCACTTGCACAAAAGTTTGCCAGCATTCTTAGGGAAAGCCATTATTTGCTTGATTTCATGCATAGAAAGACTTCAGAAAGGAACGGGGCGACGTTGACTGGTAAAAGGCAAGAAATTTTTTTTATAATGACTCATTAAGGATGTACTGGACAGTGTTTTCTGTGCCACTAGTTCACCTGGCCTAGTTTGTAGGATTCAGTTACTGAAAAAAAGCTGTTATTCTAATAGCAGGTGTAATGTGGAAGAGGCTTGCAGTGTTGCCCGTAACCTTTGCTCACCCCATACCCTTTCCATTCTAGTTATTCTCCACCCTGTTATTCTCACTCTGCTTGGTTTGTTACCAAAGTTAATGTAAATTTTTGTCACTGTCACTGAAAAAGAAAGCTTTATATATGTCTCTGTCACCACCCAATATTGTACTATCTGACCCTTTCATTTGTTCATCCATCAATCCAGCCAGCCAGGCATCGATCATGTTCCATGTATCCCACAATTTGTCAAGGATGTTTAGACTACTCTGCAGAAGTTTAATTGGAAAGCCCTTACACATTCTCCATACAATCCTGATCCCTCCCCATGCAATTGCCATATTTTTGGAGCCCTGCAAAAAGACTTAAGTGACCATCAATTTGCTTCATATGAAGAAGTGCACACCAGGGTACAATCACGGTTCCGTAAGCAACAGTAATCCACGAAGGCATTGACTGTCTTGCCTCATAGTGGGATAAATATATTAACAGTTATGCAGTTACTTTATAGTAAACAGTTTATTACTTTTTTCCACGTGTCTCATTTTCATGTGACTGCTCTGTATGCTTTTTGTTATGCTAGTTACATTTATTAAAATAAAATGGAAGAAAGCTGTTGCATCCTCAGTTATACCAAATAGTTGCTGCTTATCTACTGTTAGTAGCTTTCTATTTAGATGATTACAACAGTGTTGTACAAAGAAAAATATAGCTACACCTGTAAATACTACTTGCCATACAGCTTTTCAACAAGCACTGCTACTTGCCATGTGTCTAACAGAACTTTTCAGTTCCTGTTTCTAGATATTCAGAAAATTTGTAAAACAAATGGGTAATGAGACTTGTTTCTAATATCCTTTTGAATTGGTAGGGTTTCCCAATTTCCTCGTGTATGTTGGCTGGAAGCTAGTTAAATATATAATCGCCAGAGTACTTAACTCCATTCTGAACCACTTTTGTAGGCAATTTTGAAAAGACTGGAGGAAATGAAACAGTTCTCTTAGTTATCTCCAGTTATCTTATAGATCAGTGCTAATATAAAATATGCAAGTCTGTCAGAAAATCATAAGTAATTGATCACAAAGATGGCTTAAGGGCAGTTATATGGAACTGGCACAAGATTTTAATATTCAGCTATAAACCCCATCGTAGCCAACAGAATTGTTATTTTTAGTGACCTCATAATTTTTGTAATCTCCTTAGGGGTTGAATTTTTGAAACTAATGTTCTTGTTAGTGCATGCAGTGTCTACAAAGACAAAGTAATGTATCTATATTTGGTTGTTTGTTAAAGGATGGGATGTTGGCTGTGACTGTGAAGAAGTGATCATTGAATGTTATGGCCAATGATTTGAATGTGTTACCATTTCCGTTAGTGCTATTTTGCGGGATTCTAATTTCATTTGGGTTACTATTTCTGTTAGTTTGTTGCTTAATAAGGTCCAAAATAGTTTTTACTTTACTCTTGTAGCATTGTAATTTTTGAGTGTAGTTTTGGTTTTTTAATAAGACGGGGAATTTTGCAATACTGGTGAAATTGGAGTTTCAATTGTTGACTGCAGGTTGCCTTCAATTTTTGTAAATCTTTCTTATTAACTAAAGATGCTTTAATCCTTGGAGCTATTCATCCCTTATCCTTACTGCTGTTCAGTTTCCCCTTGTTTGTTTTATTTGCCTCCTTGCCAAAACGGGTGATTTTCTGACATTTAATGTTGAAAATTGCATCATGTATTAGTCATCTTCAGATGAATGTTTGCCTGTCCTCATTTATCATTTTCCTTTCATTTAATGTCTCTTGAATATTTAACAGCATTTGTTTCATAGGTACCCAAGGGAGCATTACTTCTTGGGCCTCCAGGATGTGGAAAAACCCTTCTTGCCAAAGCTGTTGCAACAGAGGCTAATGTTCCTTTCTTATCAATGAATGGTTCAGAGTTTATTGAGATGATTGGAGGCCTTGGAGCTGCAAGAGTGAGGTAAAGATCTTTATTTGCAGTGTACTACAACAATAATAATATCTAGCAACTGTGTTTCCAGAAGTAGGAGGTGCGTATAGACCGGGAGGGGGGGGGGGGGGGGGGGGAGGGTTGGTTGGTTAGAGAGGTGTGCATTCATGGACAAATTCTAAAAGGTTCTGTACACAATAACAGCACAAAATGTCATTAAGGTTTCATGTTCACCAAGTAGGTTTCCCCTGTATGGATTGTGGGTTTGACCCTTTCTCAATAATAATAATAATAATAATAATAATAATAATAATTCGCATGAAAGGCCTTAAATGGTTTCACATTGTTAAAGTTTTGCACTAGTTTGTACAAATCACTTTGCAAAAATGGTTTTAATACTGTTTAATTTTCCCACCATGGGCTATATTGTTGAAAGAATTTCAGCCACCCATGGATTCTTGGTAAATGCACTTTGATGTGGTACTCAGCTGTTTCTGCTACTTTTTGTAGCCGGCCGGTGTGGCCGAGGGGTTCTAGGCGCTTCAGTCTGGAACTGCGTGACTGCTATGGTCGCAGGTTCAAATCCTGCCTCGGGCATGGATGTGTGTGGTGTCCTCAGGTTAGTTAGGTTTAAGTAGTTCTAAGTTCTAGGGGACTGATGACCTCAGATGTTAAGTCCCATAGTGCTCAGAGCCATTTTATTTTTTGTATTTTGATATGTTTCATCAATGATTCTTAAATTCCAGGCTTTAGTGATTCTTACAGGAGAGAAACGGCTATAAGTCACAGGCTGCACATGTGAAAAACAAGTTGATGCCTTTGCAACCCAGTGTGACTACGTCTAAGAGGTTAATGTTGCAGTATACTAATTGTTCTTACTGGTCTTGGTCAGAATGGGAAAATGAATGGGAACCAGGTCGTGTGGTAATGTTGGGAGAAAACCTTCAAAAGAAAAGACTGTTTCCAGTTGCCAGTGGAGGTTTTATTTCTCCAAAAGCCTATACCATTGGGGTACACTGAAATCAAACTATCTATAACAACAGGAGGCTGCCACAGTTAAATTGAGAAGCATTGCCCACCCCCCCCCCCCCCCCTGCCCCCAAAGGGAAGAACTAGCAATATTCTTTTTAAGCAGACACCAGCTGCAGAGTCCCATAATTCAGTCCCATAGCTAAGAAAGGGGTAAATTGTTTGGTAGTAAACTTTTTATTGTTTGGGTAGGAACTACCTCCTTGAGCTGGCTAAGGAGATATAAGCTACTACTGACTTTTTCAGTGTTCAAAATTAATGTGGTTTGTCCATTGCAGATTTTCACCAACATACACACCTATACATTTACAGCTGCCCATCCATTAGGAGTTTTGAACAGCCATGTTGTTAGAGTAGAGAAGATTGAGAATATTTCATGGAAATGAACAAAGTGATCCAGTTGCTAGTGTGGTCACAGCAGCAAAATTAGTTTTTAGTGACAAAAAAAAAACTCTCTTCTCTTGGGATCTGTTACTCTAAGGGACTGACCTGTATGCTGCCTTTCTAAACATTTCGTTTTGCTGACTCTGAATTAAGCTCAGATTCTGAAAACTTAATAACTTGTCATATTGTTGTTAATCTAGCCCTGTTGCCTTAATTTTTTGCTATTTCTGAGCTAGCTGCTTCTGTGAGTACCAATATCTATATATATTTTGCTCACAAATAGATTTTATGTATACATTTAACTATTTCAGAGATCTCTTCAAAGAAGCAAGAAAACGTTCTCCTTGCATTATATATATAGATGAAATAGATGCAATTGGACGAAAAAGAAGTGGAGGAGTAGGCCAGTTTGATGGAGGAGTTGGTGAAGGAGAACAGACTCTGAATCAGCTGTTAGTGGAAATGGATGGAATGGCATCGAAGGAAGGTGTCATCATGCTTGCATCAACTAATAGGGCTGATGTGTTAGATAAGGTGAACTATATTTCATTTGCAATTTTTTTTGCCAAATTGTCTTTCCCCATTTCTCTAATCATGGATTAATCTTTTATTATTAGGCATTACTTCGACCTGGTAGATTTGATCGTCATATCCTAATTGACTTACCAACATTTGAAGAGCGGAAAGAGATTTTTGAGCAACATCTCAAGAGCATATGTCTATCAGAGCCTCCTGAGGTATACTCTAAAAGACTTGCATATTTAACACCTGGATTTAGTGGTGAGTTAATTGTTCTAAAGATTTGTTCTCCCGTTACAATTGTCCCCTGTTTAATATATCATTATGTCTTTTTGCCAGCACTTCAAACAAATACAGAAAATAACATCTCAAATGTTCCTAAATGATTTATTATTTGATGTTTGTACAGTACATTTACAAAGTAAAGGTAACTATCTTGAATAGATGTGATGTGACAAGAATTCACCACAGACCTTTTCAGCATAATATTATAGTTTCTGAAAATACCTGCTGAATTCCTTACTTTCTGGTGCCCTTTATCCAGCCAGTGCTGGGTCGATACTGGTATAGTTCTTCTCCAAGTTTGCAAAGAATCTTGTATAGGCTATTATTACGATGTGGTCACCACTCCCAAAGGCATTCTAAAGCTTCTGCCAGGCCCACCACCCCTTCCCCCTCCAGGGAGGAATCCATTTACCCTTCCACCTGCATCTAGTGTAATCACATGGTCTTATGTTGCATCTTTTTTGCAGTGTTTGCACATTGGGTATATGAGATGAAACATGCAAACCAGCTCAGTATTTATCTAGGTGGATGTGGAAACTGCCAAAAAACCACATCTAGGCTGGTTGGCATGCCTCCCCATATCCCAGAAGTGGGCAGTTTAATGCACTCTGGTATCTTGGCATGCATCTGCCTGAATATTCCACAAAATTTTGTAATTACCAGGCAGTAGCAGTTCTTGTCAACTGGAGAATTGCATTTTGTACCTGTTCACTGTTGGGAACTGTAAATAATCATTTTGCTTCTAGACATTCAGGCCATTTCACAACTCTGTGACAAACGGGCAAGAGAAGTTGACAGTGTGCGCAAAGTACACATACTTTTTACACTTTGACCGAATATTTTCAGTGGCTGGTATGGGTTCGATCCAGCAGACATTTACATTTGCGAAAATTAAAAATATTAAAAAATTAGAACACTAATAAAGAATTAACTACCTGATTCCAGTTTTGGAAGATACATGGAACAGTGAGATATCAATAAGTGAAAGTTTCTTGCAGATTAAAACTGTGTGCCGGACCAAGACTCAAATCTGGGACCTGGTACCTTGGTCCAGCTTATAGTTTTAAACTGCCAGGAAGTTTCACATTAGTTCAAACTCCACTGCAGAGTGAAAATTCATTCTGGATTTCAATAAGTGATTATGATTCCAGGAGAGATGGTGTCAACATAGGGATGTGCCCTTTCTTTAGTGGCCCAAAATGTCTGTGTTATGTCAAGCTCTTTGGTTGTAAAACATACAGGAATGCACCTGGGTGACATCTTAAACAAATGCCATTAATGACAGGGTGTGAACCTATTGAAATATTGGCAATTGTTGACAGTGTCACCCACTGCACTCCCATAAGTTATTTGAAGATTGAATATGCTGCGCAAAACTCGGGTCTCATATAAATCTTCATTTGTACTCTGCAACCATCATAAAGTTGCTGGTAGCACCAGAATCATTTCTCCCCTCTTCTTGACATCCAGAAACTGTCAGTAGAGTTTTATACCATCAGATGGTAAGCTAAACTGATGCATATGTAATATGGGGAAAGATATGTGGTGAGATTGAATACTTTCATGTGACAGAACTCAGTATGTCCCTCTCAAAGGGGAGGCATCATTAGGAGGACAGCTGTCATCTTTGTACCTCAAGGTAATGTGGTAGGGCCACTGCTGTTCTTGATATTTATAAATGACATAGCAGATAAAGTCTGTACCCATATGAGGCTGTTTGCAGATGACACTCTTGTGTTCAGGGATGTGACTTGTTAGAAACACAGCAAAATGCAGAGACACATGAAAGTGATAAATATGTTTGCAAAGGCTGCCAGGCAACCCTCATCATAAATAAATAAATATAATGTAATGTGTACAGTAATTAAATGAAAGGATCCATTATTGTTTGCCTCCACAGTCAGTGATCAGTCACTGAAATCACCATCAATTATCAAGGAGTCCACATACCTTTTCTGACTAGTAGGAGGTCTGTGGGAAGAAGATTCAGTACTTTCCTGTGCAGACCCAAAGTTCTCTAATTTTTCTGTCCTTTCCATTATGCAAGATGCATGTCAGAGGAAAAGGGCTGGATATTTTTCTCATTGACATCAAAATGTGCAATATCAGCAGTTCGTACTAGATAGAATGATCAATAACCTGAAAACTGATTTGTCTCATTGTGACTTTTCAACTTGTACAGAGCATGCTATTATGAAATTGATTTTTCAGTGGGGACATGAGTAGAAGGGGATTGATGCAGCAGTGTGTGGATACTACATATACCCACCATCTTGGCCGTGTGGCTGTAGTGATGGTTCAAATGGTTCTGAGCACTATGGGACTTAACATCAGAGATCATCAGTCCCCTAGAAATTAGAACTACTTAAACCTAACTAACCTAAGGACGTCATACACATCCATGCCCGAGGCAGGATTCGAACCTGCGACCATAGCGGTCGCATGGTTCCAGACTGAAGCACCTTGAACCGCTCATCCATAACGGCCAGCGGCTGTAGTGAACCATCAAGTTATAGCTGTGGTATTGGCTGAACACTGAAGTGCTGCAACAGGTGTGGATCTGTCTGCATCAAAGGTTTAATAGTACCTGCTATGATTTCGACTGGGGGCATGGATATTATTGCATTACTTCTGTTGTCTGGAAACCACAAACTGTATTTGGGTACACAAGTTGTGCCAATGTAGAACCAACTGGGAAAATGAAGTGTTCCCGGATGAGACATGCTTCAAACTATGCTATAGTGATGGAATGATGTTACCTGTAAATGTACTTAGATTTGAGTAGGATGACTTCTCATACTTACGAATTTCTGCACCTAAAATATTCTTGTGTTATGACCGTATTGCTGCAGGTGCATTGGACCTCCTCGATGCTGCAGTCATGCACAATGCTGGAACTGAAATGCTTCAAGATATACGGAACTTTTATAAATAAATGTGAAGTGTGCAGTAATCACAGGAGATGAAGTACCTGTTTAAGCTTTTGTGCACATTCCAGGCATCATCGTCTCAGGTTTGAGTAACACAGCAAGCCCAGAATAAATGCCCATAGTGTATCAATACCGCAAGAGATACACACAGAAATAGACAAAATCTGTACAAGATTCTTGTAACAAGCTGTCAAACTGACATATGCTGTCTTATGTGATGTTCCCTATATTGTAAAGTTTTAAATAAAAGAACAAGTTATATTTTATGGAACAATCTCCAGGAGAAATCCCACAGGTACTTCATCTCCTGCGATTACTGCCCCACCTTGAAGTCCCTCTGTACACTCATTACAAGCAAAAATACACAACAAAACATCCAGACAGTTCCATGCTCGTAACTACTAAACCAGTATGTCACTTAAAGATTGCTTTCAGCATTTGTCGGATTGATAGACGTAGGGTTAAGCGGCACTGTAACAGTGTTATATGTTACATCACAATGGCCATATATGTGTTAGACATTACCACTGTGTCTCCAATCTGACAGCATGCTTTGTTGAGCAACAGACTGGAAAAACAGGAGATTTGATTGTTGAAGGTGCTATTGTGTACACACAATTTTGACTTCATGTGTATTGATAGCAACCAGAACTGCAGCTGCTACATAAGTGAGGTTTTACAGTCAGAGGTGGTACCTCTTCTGCAGGTAGCTCCCCATGCCATATTTCCACTGGATAATGCCCAACCATAAAAAATAAAGAATGTGATAGACTTCTTCGAACAGCAATAGGTGCACCTGCTTATCTGGTTTTCCCATTCAGCTGACTTGCCTGGAATGTGACTGGCTTGCAGAGTGCTGTCTGTCAGAGTGTACTAAAAGGAAGTAGGAAAGTTTGTCAGGTGCACCATTGGGAGGCTCTGGAGGAAAGCAGAAAAGTAGAGGAACACAGAGGACTGGTGGATGCACAACAGAGACCAATGCACAGTGAAGGTGAGGGGACTCGAACTAGGAGGAGGGGGTGGAAACTGTTGGGTGTAGGGTATGGGAACAGTAGGTTATCGTAGGTTGAGGTTGGCATAATTTTGGGAGTGCAGAATGTGTTGTAAGGATAACGCCTATCTGTGCAGTTCAGAATAGCTAGTGGTTGAGGGAAGGATCCAGATGGCCGGGGTGGTGAAGCAGCCATTGAAATCAACCATATTATGTTCAGCTGTGTCACAGTTAGGGCTGTGTGTTGTGTCACAGGATGATCCACTTAGCTCTTCACCACAATTTGGCAGTGACTATTCATCCTGATGGACAGCTGGTTTGTAGCCAAACAAATATAAAAAATTGTGCAATGATTCCAGCACACATGGCTGCTTTCACACATGGCCCAGCTGCTTATGGGGTAGGATAATCCTGTGACAGGACTGGAATAGGAGGTATTGGTTGGATGGTTTGGACAGGTCTTCCATATGGATATGATCCCTTTGTCAAGGTGCTGGGATTGGGAGTAGCATAGGAATGGACTAGGATGTTGTGGAGGTTGGGTGGGTGATGGAACACCATTTTAGGAGGGGTAGGAAGGATCTTGGTGAGGACATCCATCATTTCAGGGCATCGTGATAGATGATTAAAGCCCTGCCGAAGGACGTGGTTCATTTGTTCTAGTCTGGGGTGGTAATGTGTGATGAAGGGGAGGGGGGAAAGGGGCTTCTGTGTATCACCACATACCTCCAATCCTCTCACAACCCCAGGAACCAACTAAAAAGGAGCATCATGTATGGCCAAGGAATATGATGCATCCCAATAATTGAAATTTTCAGTTACACCTTTTCGGCATGCTGCCAGTTACACCTTTTTGGGATGATGCCAGAAGATACTTTTAGTCATCCCCAGCCCTTTGCAGCATTGCCTTCAACACAGATTTTTGAGTTACCATTATTTTTGTGATTTTGATTGATTTATGGAAAACAAATATTAAAATCATCAAGAGCATTCCGTGTTCTGGAAAATAATACCATCACTACAGTGTGATGAGTTGTAAGCAGAGATATGTAAAGAAATGAAATTTAGAGGAAGAAAACAGGTTATAATCTGAAGAGGACAACTGTTATCAATACAGGCTTCTGACTAAGAACATTGCCAAATACTAACTACACTGTTTCTGCATATGTCATCGTCATCATCATCATCATGAGGGAGAGACGAACTGTATGACCCTTCTTATGGAACTTATGTGTCTCTGAACTGTGCAAAATGACATAGTGGTGGAGGCTCAGTAACACTTGTGGTAGGACAGTGGTTCTAATCCCTTTCCATCAAACCAGACTTAGGTTTTCTGTGGTTTCCCAGATCTCTTAATATAAACGCCAGGAGGTTTTCTCTGAAAAGATCATAGCTGATTTCTTTCCCCAGTATGAACATGCACTCCACCTTTAATTGAGAGAATGTTAAACGTAATTTTCCTTCCTTCCTTTTTTTTTTTTTTTTTTTTAATAGCCCCTGGACTAGAAAATTATAACACAGTGCAAGTCTGTTCTTCTGTCATCAGGTAACAGATTTTTCAGTGATTCCCAGATGTTTGGCTAACTTTATCACCAGGAAAACAACATAAGTAAAAAGAAAATTAATAGTTTTTTGTCAGCAGATATTGCCGTTTTGAAGGGCTATCATTGTCAGCACAAACAAGTTGTGCTTTGACCACTGTAAGTTCATTTTTTGCAAAGCTAGCATTGTTTCCTCTGTATCTGACAAGGATATCAAAACTTCATAAATGATTCCACTACGCCTTTGGTTGTATGAGATGCCATCACAAGGTTCTTATATGAGGATGCAATACACCCTTTTAAGCCTCTAATGAGAGATGGCATTCATCATGCCATCTGCTTGGGTATTGTCAACACCAGACTGGACCATTTCACTTGAATTAGTGGTAACTTTCATCCAAGTCCTTTAACAAGCTAGAGTGCAATGTAAAGATTGTATGTCTCTGCCACTTGTCTTCCTTGTTTATAAAATCTTCCATGCTGTAATTTGTTTGCTCTTTATATGCTCTTCAAAGTTCACTTCTGTGAACTGCATTTTATTTTGAAACCAAAGCCAACTAATATGTGGTATTTTCAAACAAGCTTTGTCTGTGACAAGGCAACATATAGTGTGATCTGTACTTTTTTCATAAGTATATCCAACAGATTCTTTTGGAAAGATGTTGTTTTTCAGCTCAAAGAGGACTATTTCATGCATCAACATACAAAGAATTGTTATTAATAGATGCTTTTGAATAATGGTTTGCATGATACCCAGTTGTTTGTTGCCAACATAGCTCACATGATTTTCTTCTGTAGCTTAAATACTTTGAGGTGGTTTGCATTTTCATACCCCAAAAAATTATGCCGTAGCCAAAAATTTATATAAAGTATGCATTATAAATAGTTTTCTTAACAGCTACTCTAGTTTTACATTATTTGGAACTGTCATTGCATAAGCAAAACAGTTTAATTGCTTCACTAAGCACTACATCATCATTCCATGACAAGTTTTTATTTATAACAACTCCAAGATACAAGGGGTGTTCAATAAGTACTTCAGTAATTTTTTCCTCAACCAGTTTTGGTTGAAAAAATGCAGAATTCGTTGTGAGGCAGCATGGAATATTCCCACTTCAGCCCCTTTAGTTTCATAAAGTTCCGATACATGGCAACTCTATGTGTTGTCTTCCAAGCAGAGATCTGTTCATAGAGTTCCTTTTGCAGAAAACTGGAGTACCACAGATATTCGTAAGCATTTGTAGAATATCTGCATAGACCTGACTGAACAAAAGCATGGTGTGTCGTTGGGCAAGGCGCCTGTCATCATCACAACAAGGTCGTGCAAACTTGTCCAATCTCCAGCGTGCTGGCTGGCCACAAACAGCTGTGGCTCCTGCAGTGTAGGAACACACAGACACTCTCATTCAAAGTGATGAACGGATCACAAACAAACTCCTCATTTCACAACAGTATGTCTCTATTGTTAGTCCACCAGTTGAGGTATGCAAAGGCGTGTGCCTGCTGGATTGCCCACTACCTAACAGAAGACCATAAAGTACAACACAGGACCAGCTGCGCAGAATTGCATGTGCATTAGGGGGCTGATTGTGACAATTTTTTGTCAAACATTATCATAGGTGATGAAACACAGATTCATCACTTTAAACCAGAAGAAAAATGGCAATCCACAGAGTAATGCCACACCAACTCCACTCCAAAAAAAAGAAGTTCAAAGCCGCAACCTGAGCTGGTAAAGTCATGGTGGCAGTCTTCTGGGACTCTGAGGGGTTATTCTGTTTGATGTCCTCTCTCAATGCGCAACTGTCAACTCAGAAGTGTATTCTGCTACCCCCAGGAAATTGAAAAAAATGACTTCAACGTGTTCATCACCACAAAAATGTAAATGAACTGCTCCTTCTCCATGACAATGCAAGGCCTCACACAAAACTGTACACTCAGGAGCAGCTCACAAAACTTCATTGGACTGTTTTTCCTCATCCAATTTACAGTCCGGATCTCGCGTCTTCCAACTTCTGTTTGACCCAATAAAGGATGCACTCTGTGGGAAGTAGTATGTGGATGTCGGAGAGGTTATTGATGCAGCAAAATGTTGGCTCTGACATCATCAGTATAGTGGCACCATGCGGACATACAGGCCCTCGCAGTAAGGCGGAGGAAAGCCGTTGCATTGAAGGGAGATTATGTTGAAAAATGGTATTTTGTAGGCAGAAGAGTGGGGAATAATATGGGGTATTGCAATCCTGAATAAAACTAACATGCTTTAAGAAAAAGATATGTTGCAGTACTTATTAAAGCCCCTTGTGTTTATCAGAATCTGCAGTGATCAGTTCTTTGACCTCATAATTTAACTGTGATCTATATTCAACAGTTTGTTTGCTCTCAAATGTATAATCTGTATTTCTGTAAAGTTGTTTCATAGCACTGTTATTTAGCCAAACTTCAAGTTCTTGAAGAGTTTGCTTAGTATTCACTTGTAGTTCTTTGTTGTGTTTACTGCAGACTACTGTTGTTGAGTCATATGCATACAGAATTATTTCTGAAGTTATCTACGTGGCACATTGTCTATGTAATCTAGGAACAATAACAGGCATATTATGGATTCCTGGGGTATGCCTGCTTGTATCTCCTTCCAACTAGAACAGGTGCTGTCACCATTTTGTGACGTAACTATCCTCTAATTTCTACTTTTGACACAGAATGAGAATCAGCTTTAAGGTTTTCCGTGGAAACCATAAACAGGCATTTTGTGAGCTTATGGTTTATCACATTAAATAGTTCAGTTAGGTCAGGAAAGATACTGTATAAACACAATTTATCAAGTCATTTGCTTATTTCCACTGGACTCGCATTCGGTAAGACGATGGTTCAATCCCGTGTCCGGCCATCTTGATTTAGGTTTCCATGATTTCCCTAAATCGCTCCAGGCAAATGCCGGGATGGTTCCTTCGAAAGGGCACGGCTGACTTCCTTCCACGTCCTTTCCTAATCCGATGAGACCGATGACCTCGCTGTCTGGTCTCCTCCCCCAAAACAATCCAACCCAACCCATTTACTGATTTTGATGGTTGGTTCTGTAATAGCATGCAGAATACTTTGTCCCTTTCTAAATCCGTAGTGATTATTCAGAGTAATGTTATGAGTTTTGTTACACCTTTCTAATTGATCATGCAGCATTTGCTCAAATATTCTAAAAAAAGTTGATAATATTGATATTGGTCATCATGTCTGCCCCTCTTGTGGAGAGGTTAAATTTCTGCAAATTTCAGTGCATTGGGAAAGCAGTCTCATCAAATGACTGGTTTATTCTCTGGCAGAGTTGGGGTGCAATACTTTGACATCCTGCTTTTGTTATTATTATTATTATTATTATTATTATAAGGTCTTCACCCGTAACCCTGGGCATGGGTTCCGTGTTATACCCCACGGGATTGGGTTCCTGCCTGAACTCGGCCATCTTAGCACTCAAGCCTACTGAAGTGTAGGATGCCCACCCCCACGACATGGATGCGCCAGACAGGAATTACCTTAGTGGAGGAATGGGGAAGGGCACCCTACCTCCCTGGAGCCTGGTTAATGATTGTGTATGGTGCCACAATTATACCACAATCCAAGCAGTTAGAAGAAAAAATGGAGCATGGAGAAAGTGGTGGAAAACTAAAAATGATGAAGACCATAAAAGATATATAGAGGAAAAGGAGTGCAAAGAAATAGTGGAAACAACAAAGAAAAAGGCATGGGAAGAGTTTACAAAAAAACTTGAAGATGTGAAGAGCAATAAGAAAATGTTCTATAATATGATGAAAAATAAAAGGAAGGCATCTGAAGGTGAAGTCCCAGTAAAGATGGAAACAGAGGACGGTACAATTATTGAAGATCCAGGGAATATAAAAGATCTCTGGAAAGAATATTTTAAGAAGCTGTTAAATGCTGAGGAACAGGTACATGAGGAAACAACAAATAATGGAGAAATTGAGAGAAGTTGGGAAGCAGAATTAGGACAAATTACATGGGAAGAAATGGAAAAAGCTGTGAATAAGATGAAGGGGGGGGGGGGGGGGAAGCCCCAGGACCTGATGAAGTATTAGTGGACATGATAAGAGCAGCAGGTCCAGTGGGAATGCAGTGGCTGTATAGAGTACTATCAAGCGTGTGGAGAAATAGTACAATACCTGATGACTGGAGAACAGGAGACATTGTTCCCATCTTCAAGAAAGGCAATAAAAGACTTTGTAAAAACTACAGAGGAATAACCCTTATGAGTCATACAGCCAATATTCTTGAAAGAATTTTACTAAATCGATTAAGTGAAAAGATAGAAAAGGAGCTGAATGAAGAACAGCATGGGTTTAGAAAAGGAAGAAGCACGATCAACCTGATATTTTCTATCCGTCAACTGATGGAAAAAAGTTGGGAGTATAACAAAAGTGTGATAATGGTTTTTATAGACATAGAAAAGGCATATGACTCAGTTGACAGGGAAAGACTCTGGGAAGAAATGAAGAAGATGGATATAGAAGATGAATACATTAATGTTATACAGACAATGTACAGAGGACACAATTGTAGAATTAGAACACCATTGGGGGACTATGAATACTTCGAAATAAGACAAGGACTTAAGCAAGGAAGTATTCTATCTCCTGCACTTTTTAATGTTGTGATGGAGGGAATGAATAGGGCAGTTAAAGATATAGTAAAAGAAAAAGACAAAAAGATGATTTTTGCAGGTGATATGGTAATATGGGGTGATAGAGGTAGATGTACAGTTACAGCTTGACGCGTGGAAGGAAATAATGAAAAGTTATGGATTAAAAATAAATAAAGATAAGAGTGAAGTAATGATATTTGGAAGAGAGAAAGGGATCAACGGAAATATTACCTTGAATGGAGAACCCCTCAAAGTGGTAGAAAGTTTCACTTATTTCGGGAGTGAAATATCTAGGAATGGAAGAATAACTAACGAAATTAATAGGAGATTACAGAAGGGAGGCAATTTCTACCAAACAATAAAACACCTGATTTTGAATAATGAAGTTTCAGAAAGAACAAAACTCCTTATGTGTAAGAATTATTACATCCCTATTGTCACCTATGGTGGAGAAACATGGACAGTGACAGAAAGGGACTGGAGTAGACTGCAAGCAGGGGAAATGAAATTTCTCAGAGCAGTTAAGGGAAAAACAAGAATGGACAGGGTAAGGAATGTAGAGATTAGGAAGGACCTTAAACAAGAAAGTATGAGAGAAGAAATTGAAAGAAAGAGATTAAGATGGTATGGGCATCTTAAGAGGATGCATGGGCAGAGACTCCCCAAAATTATGGAAGAACTAAAGATGGATGGGAAAAGACCTAGAGGGCGCCCAAGAACACGGTGGAAAATGGGAGTGAGAATATCTGTAGAAAGGAGAGGTGTGACCTGGCAGCAAGTGGAGGAAGAAAAGTGGTGGGAGGACCGTGCCAAATGGAGAGGACTCATCAGCACCCAGACCCGGCAGTAGCTGGAGCGGGATTCGGATATATAGATAGACCTCCAGTTTACAAATTTAAAACGTGTTAAGGATTTTGGAATGCTAGCCACCAAAAATTTGTGGTGCAGCATGTTGGGATTTATGTGAGGAGGAGAGAAGTCATCCATTTTATCTGAAGTTCTAAAGGACTGTAGAACCTCACTAATCCATCCCCTATACAACCAGGAGCATGGTCGGAACTCAAAACAGGTCGGATTATCTGAGGAACACTTGTATTGACCCATAACATCACACTACAGTACAGCACAATTTTAATGTTCATCTTGAAATACTGTCTGGAACATTGTTACATGTTAAAACACTAATAAAATGAAAAGATAAAGATTCACAGACTATGAAATCTTACATGAAAGTGTAATGCATAGTAGTACCTGTTCTATAAAATATATCTGTATTGTACAGTAAGACGTTACTACTGTGAGTGAAAGTTTAACATCTGTATACATCTTGTTGAAGCACTGCAGTGACATGCAGCTGATTTGCGCATAACTTTTACAATATGAGAAATCACACAGTAAAAAATGTTCTGCTCTTAAGCAGAACAGAAAAAGTCTCTAATGTTCTTTTGCTTAGCATATGTCAACTTTGATTTTGCAACAGTGTTCTGCCATTTCCTAATCCACAAAATATCTATTGGAGGCACACCCAGAGATTTGTTTGATTTATTGAATAGCTACATCAGGTGCATTTTTAGCATCTGTACTCAAGCCATAGGTTCATTGCCTTCGTTGTTGTCATCATCTTTCTCATTCTCATCATCTGTTTGAGTTACAGACCAGTGAGTTGGTCATCAGTTAATTCTGCTTCCATTGTGCAGTCAACATCAGCTGTACTGATTCACTCACTCATGTTGTGGTGGGGCGGGTTTGGCGGGACTCGTTTCGCGATTTATTTAATGTCCACCAACCTCAGTATAGTATCCATTCACCACCCGTTGCTCTGCATTCGTAGGTACTATGTGGACAATGAGAAAAGCAGCGTTGAAGAAAACCACTGTCCATACTTATGATTACAAAGTCCGTGTGACTCCAGTAACAAGATAAACCTGTAAATATCTATTAATAACGGACAAAGTGGGTGCTTCCTCCCTTCATTGAAAATGTTTGTTTTTAGGTACTGATGTTTTATTATGGTCCTTTTCATTTATTGTGTCTCCAAGCCCACATTTACGTTGGTAGTACATCTACTAATAGAAAAAAAAAAACAATTTTTTCAGCCTTCAGTTGCAAGGTAATTTTTACTCATTTACCTAGGTTTCGATTCCAGTAATGGAATCTTCTTCAGAACCCGTTTTCAGTATTTTATACACTATGTCCATATATCTGTTAGCTGCTTTACTTGCCTCGGCAGGTACAAATTTACAAATCTTTAACATCATGCAGCGCGTCAGCAACTGTATATGTATAGAAAATAAACAATTTTTTCAGCCTTCAGTTGCAAGGTAATTTTTACTCGTTTACCTAGTTTTCAATTCCAGTAATGGAATCTTCCTCAGAACCTATTTTCAGTATTTTATACACTATGTCCATATATCTGTTAGCTGCATTAGCTGTTTATTTTCTATACATATACAGTTGCTGACGCGCTGCATGATGTTAAAGATTTGTAAATTTGTACCTGCCAAGGCAAGTAAAGCAGCTAACAGATATATGGACATAGTGTATAAAATACTGAAAACGGGTCCTGAAGAAGATTCCATTACTGGAATCGAAACCTAGGTAAACGAGTAAAAATTACCTTGCAACTGAAGGCTGAAAAAATTGTTTAGTTTCTATACATATACAGTTGCTGACACGCTGCATGATGTTAAAGATTTGTAAATCATCTACAAATAGTTCGTGCAGCTTATATCACACGTAAGACAGCCAGAAATGTGCTAAGTCCAACCTGAAATATTACAAGGTTCACACAGGAAGCACACTGTTACATATTGAGTTCACATTCTGTCCTTTTCAGTGGATTCTTCAAAAGAAGATGCTCGCCAAAATGTTCTGTACATGCATATGGAACACGCCACGCAGAATATTCACAAAGACCAATAGTTTCACACACAGTTTGTTCTGCAACCAACATTCCAAAACCTCTCACAACTTCACCGAAATGTCCGTAATTGCATATTCTAGCGTGGTGATATAAACCGAGCACGATTTAACCGTCATTTCTTCATCTTACAGATAATTTTTTCGGGCGCATTTAACATGACCTTCTTATCTGACAGCAAGTCCACAACTGACTGAATTCATTGCTCGCAGGGCATATAACTCATTCAATTACATGGGAAAGACTTCTCTCTCATTCATTAATCAAAATGATCATCCAATCAGATTATCCTTTCATGATCAATTTCGCGCGCAAACCGCTTTACTCCAGTCAACATTCACAGATGCATCTACGTCATTTCATATTACAAAATTTCACAAAATGTTCCACAAAACCAAACGAAACAAAAATCAAAAGAAAACTGTGCTTGAAATATACTTTAGAACTAAGTATCCTCTTACTATCTTTCTGGCTGCCTTAGTACAAAAGCAAAAACTCTTAGACATACATCATCCACCAGTTAGGGGGATTATCCATTTTCAGGACATCCTGGTTGTGTAACACTTGCTAGTTACAGATGGTGTAATACATTATAAAATTGAAATTTGACGTATGTCCCCACATTTACACTCACATTCACTCTCATCTACTCTCACCCTAACACAAAATATACGAGGGCTATTCGGAAAGTAAGGTCCGATCGGTCGCGAAATGGAAACGACTATGACAATCCGATAAAGCTTTGCACAGATGTGTTGGGTAGTGTCTCTAGTATAACCCCAGTTACCATCACGTCGCTCTTCCCATTTCTGAGCTCGCAGTGAGTGCGTAAAGATGTCTAGAAAATAGTGTCTGCCGCCAAGTACGAGGGCCTGGTGAGAAATTTCGCCTGAAGCTATGCAGCTAACATTACATAACTGTCGTGCTGTTTCTTCTTCAAGACCATTCTCCGCCGCATTATGCAGGGGCAATGAAGATGCTCCTGCATCGTTTTCAATTGGAAATGTTTGACTACCCACAATACAGCCCGTAATTGTCTTCCTCTGAGTTTCATCTCTGCTCACATGAACCGCTGGCTATGAAGACAACATTTTGGCACAAGACAACGAGCCGTAGGCCAGCGTAGAGAATTGGCGGAAAGCACTGGCGGCTGCCTTCTATAGGGAGGGTATTGGAAAGTTGGTACAACGCTACGATACACTTCTAAGTCGGATCGGCGACTATGGAGATAAGTAGCTGCAAGGTGTATCTAACTGTTGCAAATAAAACATTTTAGATTTTTACCGTGGTTTCCATTTCCCGACCTATCGGACCTTACTTTCCGAATAGCCCTCGTAAATATCAACTTTTAAACTATTATTTTCTGTACGAAAGCAAAATTACTAAAAGTTTAGAATTAAAATTCTTTAAAAATAACTTGTATGCACTGAGAGTGCTGTTAGTATTTTCAAATGACAAAGAAACTTAAACTGTCATGATTCCTATCTGAATTTACTTTACTAAGTGTTGGTTAAGTACTTTTTTAATAGGTTTTTTTGTGTTTTCAAAACTATTAAAGTTATCCGCATGAAAATTTTACACACTGTTCTTCTAAATTATAAAAGTTCTTATACCAAATTTGAAAACAAACAGATCATATTTGTCACAGTTATTTAGTTTCTTAGGTGAGATGAATAAGTGATCTTAGTACAATCCACACAGAGCAGTTCTCACGGTCCGCACACCGCGACAGATGGCATTATGATGCCAGCAGCCAACTACACAATGGCCGGGGCTGGAGGCTTCATTGCCAGTCTCAAATACAGCTTGACCTAACGGAATAAAACTTACTGCAAAACGCTGCAGCCGTGCAAATAGCTATGACGTTACGACATCACTGGGCTTAATGTCCGGTTATAAAGACAGCATATTGTATTTACTTTTAGTTGGTGTCATAATTTAGTTTTAAACACTTTAATACGTAAGAAGAACACAGTCACTAATTTACAAAACAAATACGTGCACAAGAACACTTATAGATCAAGTTAGAAAAAAGTTATTTCATACTAAAAGTGATCAAACTGTCGCACTAGCAACAGTAAACTGCCTGCTGGTCCATTCGTGGACGATGAATCATCGACAAGTCCAGTCCTGACTGTAACAATGGTCTGTGTAGGTAAACAAACACCAGAAATGGGATGGTTGGACTAAGCGGGAAGTTGGACCATCCCAGGTTGGATTTGGGAGGTTCCACTGTACATACTGAAATCTGCACGGATAGGCATGGAATTTATAACCATTTACCCATCAGTTTCCAATTTAGAGCGAAAATGAGTAGTTTTCTCATCACGTGCTTCAGGCTTGGCAATCTGCCAGACAATTTTGGATTTGTTTATGGCATATGAGATGAATTGTCAGTTGTTACCAGTTGTTTTGCCTTTTTAATGACAGTCAAATATTATTTTGTATTTCTTTACATACCTGAGAAGCTCCGCATGATGGTTGCTCTTTGATTCCATAATGTCTTCGGTTTTCCCTGAGTTTGTTGTACTGAATTTTTCCATACTGTTATGAAGGGAAGATATTCATTGAATATACATATGAATTCGGATACAAAAGTGTTGTAGTTAGTGTTTGCCGAATGACCAAGAAGTTCCCTCCAGCTTTGAGACAAATATCATCATTTCATTGATTAAATGTCCTGACTCTTGTTTGTGAACAGGTTTTATTTAAATTTAGCAATAAGACCAAAAGGACTGAATTATTAAATATCCCCAAATCTAAAAGGAAGTTTGCTGTTGTGTCATAGTTCATATTGCTTACTACATTATCTATACATGCTGCTGTAGATTCTGTTACTCCAGTGTATTTAGTACTGGGCCATTTGTAGATAAGAAACCCTTCAAAGAAACAGAAAATCTGTTCTCAGCACTTGTATCTGTGTTGAAGTTAGCACAAATAATTATCTTTTTATACAATTTTCTGTCTGCAACCTACTAACCAGAGATATAATGTATACTACTAAATAATAAGCCCTTTGTGTGTGTGTGTGTGTGTGTGTGTGTGTGTGTGTGTGATCTTATCATACTGATATCGTCACTTTGAAGCTAGTGTTCATTGAAACATATAACTTAACAGAATTTGTGTTCTCCAGAAATACTCCCAGTTCGTATAGCTTGTTCACACTTTTGTTGATAGGCTACCTATGTTTAGGTGCATTATGGAGTAATTTTTATGAGCTAAATCAACAAAAAATCTTTACATTGGTCAACATTTCAGGTATGTGCCTTGATTTGTATTTCTTCATTGCATTCCCATGTTATTTTGTTTCTTTTGGAGCAAATTCCATTTGAATTGGTCCACTTTATTAGCTTCCCTATGGAGGAGTGCCCAGCACAGTAATGGATTTATTTCTGCTTTTGTTAATGAGAGATATCTTGTCAAGAGCTCTACTTACAGTAGAAGTTATCGCCCTTTTGCGACATTTGTTTATATGCATATAGTCGAACAGTTTCTGTCATAATTGCTAATTTTTAACAACTGAAAAGAACAGACACTGTTTTATCTCAAATTAGTTGGTCTGATTTCATTGTTTAAACACAACCAGTCTCGTAGGTAGTACTTTAGAGGCAAAGCCATCACAAATATATAGTTGAATGTCATAGTTGATTGTCATAGTATTGCACCCCAAATTCTGCCTGAGAATAAATCAGTTAGTTGATGGGGCTGCTTTCCAAATACACTGACATGTTTGTAAATTCAACCTATCCACAAAAGGGACAGATAAGATGAGCAGTATCAATATTATCAATTTTTTCTCACATATTTGAGGAAACATTGCGCGATCAGGTAGAAAAGTATAACAAAACTCGTAAGTATTTAGGAAGGGGCCAAGAATTTTGTATGCTATTACAGAACTAACCATTAAAGTGAACAATTTTTTTGATAAAGACACTGGGCTTTGTTTATATAGATGCAATTAGCACTTCTCATGGAAACAACACAACGCTTTCTTGTGTGATCAGAGCATTCGTCATTAACACTAACAGTAACACTGTCAAAATTTGCTGTAGGTTTTACAATGCCAGAAACACAAACCCTGTTGTTAACCTAGTTCATCAATAATTTTGATATGTTGAGTGTATGACTGTTGCCAAATAGTTTCACCTTCTTCTTCTGTAGTCATTTTTCCACTGCTGAAAAGGTGTTTGTCATACATTTAGCATATGCCTTTGAAAAACAGTGTTATGGACCAAGGACAAGGTCATACCGTATGCTTATATACTAGTGTGAGTACAAGAGAATATAGATATTGATAGCTAATTAAAAGATTAAATGAAAATATGTATAATGAATACTTTTCTCTCACTTCTACTAAATGCACGCATCAAAAAGTTACATACTTGCTCTTTTATTAACTTTTTTTTTGGAAAAGAGGAAGTATTACAATAATGATATAAGAAGATTTTACTTACCTTGGAGACATTTTGCTGGGTGGGAACCATGCACCCCCATAATTGTTGTTAATGGTGTCCTTTAGAGGTCCCAAATTTTATATCTTCAACCCCAAATGCTAATATTTGAGTTGTTGCAGCATATTTCTAATTGAAAGCTAAACAGAGACTTGATGTGACACTGTTTATGGGTCCTATTTAAAGACTCATGTGTGGCATGTTTTACTAAAGATTAAAATACAGAATTACTAAATTTCCACCAATAACGCAAAAGACACTAAGAGAGCAAAACCTTTACATAGTTGTGATGAAGTCATTGTGCCTAAGTAATGGCTATGTATTTAGTAAAACGCTATAGAACAAGGTCCCTCTTTTATGTGCAGAATTTTGGGTGTTTAAAATTTTTAGACGGGTTTATTTAGAAAACACAGTTGAGATATTTTCTTGGCTGACATGTTTTCTTAGCTACATTATACATTTTTGGATTCAAAAAATACAGAGCTGCAGAATGGTAAGGCTGGAATTTTGACTAGATTACATTCTGGAACTCTTACAACAATAATTTTCAATAAATATTTCCTAAATTACATAATGAGGACAAAATTTTTGTTGCAAAGAAGAAAATGAGGCCTTTCAATTGAAGTATGTCAGTCCTAAAAAAGTTATTAGTGGTGTCAAAATTTTATGAGGGGGGCGTGATTTTCCCAAATCTAAACTTTGTAGTACCTTCTTAAATAACCTATAATTTCTAAGCTTGTTAGAGATTTTGTTTAAATCACTTTCATGGCTGTACCTATTTTATGTCAGACAGAGTTGTTTATTTTCAGTACAAGGCTGCAGTCAATAAGTGCTTTTTGGATCACAGTTCCTGTGCAGTGAATAAGGATTTTTATATTGTTGTTTATGGGCCTTTATATACTATTGTCAGAACAACTTTATTTTATAGTAATAAATTATAAGACTAAATTGTAACCAATACTTACCTTCAGGAACTATACTGTGTAATAACATTCAGGAAGTGTACTGTGTAGTAGTGCCAATAAACACACATAAAAATGGAGCTGAAACACCACCTAGCCTTTGGAGCTTGTAGTTCCCATGTTTGTGACAAGAGAGAGATAAATTGGGGAACATTAAAAAGGAACAACAGGTCACTCCACACAAAGATAAGTGGGTTCCACCTGTAGTGAGGATGAGGTAGATAAAGAAAAGATCTTCCCTTTTAACCTTCAAGAAAAGATCTTCCCTTTTAACCTTCCTCAACCTACTTCTCTCTGAGGAAGGAACTGTTAGTTCAAAAGGCTATGTAATGTCACTTTTTCTGTTGTGGATGTGTCTCGGCAACACTACACATTTTGACCCTGAAGGTAAGTACTTTCCAGCAATTCTATCACATAATTTATTCTTTTCCTTGATAAAATTATTTTATAGTTATCAACACAATCCGACTGATTACATTACAAATGGGATTTAATATCAGACAAAATAAAGTCATTCCACCCCATCTCTGTGGTGGCTACCACTAAACTAATTTGCACTTAAAATGATGGGATAGCTGGTTTGAGTCCTGATTGTGGATGAGATGTCATTACCAGAATGGTTTAGAAACAGGCAAAGCACATGGTTCAAACGCAGTAATGTGACCACCACCTGTGTTCAGTGTCATCATGCAATAACCACTCTTGGTCAGCAGGTGGCACAGTTAGCAGTGGAGGTATGTAAAGTGTATCATGTGGATGTGCAAATCAGTGTCATTATTGTAATGTGGAAATAGAGTGATTTGTCTTATGTCCAAAAGCACATGATCATTGGATTTCAGGCCAAAGGTGGAAGCATTTCCAGAATGGCTAAGTTTGTAATCTGTTTGCTTGCCACCACAGTTAAATTATACCATGCGTGGCAAAATGGCAGTATCCGAAACTGATTCCGAGGCAACTGTGGTGTGCAGTAGACTATAGGTGACAGGGGTGAACAATGACTGCAGAGAGTGTACAGGGAAATAGATGTCCAGCTGCTAAGGAACTGACCACCCAGATGAACCAAGGGCTACCAACAGTGTCTCCTCAATGACCATTCAGTGAATGTTGCTGCGCCTCCACAGCAGGTGCCGGGTTTACGCACTCATGCTGACTGCTGTTCATCAGTGAAGAAGGCAGAATTTGCATGCCAGTACCACAGTCGTACATCCACTGGGCAGCAACAGGTGGCCTTTTCAGATGAATCACATTTTACGCCATTGGACACATGACCATTGGCTCTTACGGCATGGACCATCTGAAAGAAAACACCCTGCAACAAGCGTCATAAGGCTCTAGGCTAGAGGGCATATCATGGGTGATCTCGTCAATTTGGAAGACACAATGGATCAACACAAGTATGCTTCTATCCTTGGGGGGGGCTATGTCCACCTTTACATGCAGTTTGTTTTTCCTCAACATGATGGCATGTACTGGATGAACAGTGTAACATGTCACACAGTTCAGTGTACATGTCTGGCTCAAAGAGCACCAAGACCTTATTGAAACACCTCCTGCATGTCTTGCAGCAGTCCGCACTGCAAAAAGTGGTTCTTTGGGCTTTTGGCAGGTGGCCACATTAATGTGACTGGATAGTTCTTGGTTAAATTTCAGTCCTTCCTGGAATATCCTGAATAGTAAGTGAATGGAATATTATTGATAGAGAATTGGCAATCAAATAGATATGTCTTAGCAATCCTGTTGGCATTCTGAAAGAGGAGCAGAATATATACTAGCAATGGGTATCACTAGCTCTTATTTTCACTCCCTTATTGATTCACAAAAGTGCAGGCATGTCACTACATTTCACATGATTCACTCTGGATTACTCATTATTAGTTGCTCACCAGACATGCCAGTAAGTCAGTCCAGAGGAATAATCCATTTCCACTGAAACTGTAGTACAAGTGCTCTTCAATCTTGCTGTGAATATGGGGTCATGGTTGAAGTCCTTATACAATGTTTCTGCTTTCTCCCATTGCTCATAACTACTGGTGTACTTATGTCCATGATACATATTTTGACATTTTATATTTATTTAGTTGACAGAGGGGAAAATGGCATTTTTTTTTTAATTTAAAAAGAAGTAGCAATAGTGCATGTATATGAATTATTTTTCAGGTGCTGATATTGCAAATGTGTGTAATGAGGCTGCACTCCATGCAGCTCGAAGCAAACAAAAATGTGTCACAGGGTCTGACTTGGAATATGCTGTTGAGAGACTTGTTGGTGGCACAGAGAAACGTACAAGTGTGATGTCTCCAGCAGAGAAGCGAACTGTCGCCTATCATGAAGCAGGACATGCTATAGTAGGCTGGATGTTGCCACACACTGATGCACTGCTTAAGGTCACCATTGTACCAAGAACCTCCTTAGCATTGGGATTTGCACAGTATACTCCCACTGAGCAGCGATTGTACTCGCAGGAGGAAGTTAGTAATTTTTTATTTTTTTGTAAGTACATTATCACCTATTACGTCTCAGTTTTGATAAAGCATTGAACAGGACTTACAACTGTTACAATGACATGACAGTATGTCAGCATTGTCTGATGCAAGGCAAACAATGTTACCTGATATAATCACTCTTGATAGTACAGTATTATCAGTATTATAAAACACTGATAGTTAATTTACATATTTCGGAATTTTTACAACTTGAATCCATTTTGTGTAGCTGGAGAAGTAAACGTTTAATATGTTGCTACATATATGTTGTAATCTCATCCAGGATCTTGATTTGTGCAGGTCTTTTTCTGCACACTCTTTGAATAAGTTACTAGTGAACCCACATTTTCTGCTAATGTCCTGTTGCACTTGTTGTAGATAGCTAATGCATTTGAATATGTCAGATGTATTCATATTTGAGAAAACAGTGGTTGAAATCCATGTCTGCTCATCTAGACTTAGATTTTCCATGGTTTCTCTACTATGCTTAAGTCAAATGCTGAAATGGTTCCTTTGTAAAGGACACGGCCAATTTCCTTTACCATCCTTCCCCAATCCAAACTTATGGTCCATCTATACCATCCTCAACCTCAAAGGAATGTTGAAACATACTCTTCTGTATTTTCTTTGAATGTGTCTCTTAGGATGTGAAGCGGAGGATGGCTGGTGATTCACAAAATAGCGAAATTGCTAATCAGTGTGCAGGTGTATTTTATCACAAACAGTCAATCTGATTTAGGTGCTTAGCATAGGATACTGTCTACAGCAGAGCCTGAACAATTACTACATCTCCAACAAAGAACTGAAAAGTGACTGACCCCACCACACTGCTTTTACGGTTTGTAATATATAAAGGATATTTTGCAGCACATAAATCTTTTGTTATTCCATCAAATTAAGTTTATGGTTCTTTCAGCTCTCCAGAGCAAATAATGTGAAATACCTTATGTTCAACCTGAAGACTGTTTGGATGCAGCTGTGCAGCTAATCTTTCCTGTTCAGGCCCCTTCACCTCTGCTTAACTGTTGCAACCTACACCCATAATCTTCTCCCTTACTTTGAAGGAAAAATTTAATGGCATGTCTGTAGCTGAAAAAGTATTTGTTTTGGAAATAAACTTTCCAAATTAGGACTGGTAACAGAAACTTGTTTCATTTGATAAGTTACAGTGGAGCCTAGGTAAACTTTTCACAGCTGCACTGTTTTTATTTTATTTATTTATCTTTAGTTTGGCTATGATCAGTGATGATGCTGGATTCTAGCCTGATGACTTAGTTGATGGCCAGGATGATTGCTTAAGAATGAGTTATGACCCAAAATTAATACCAGAGAAATCAAAGATAAGTAAAACAGAAGCAGTTTGGTGTAGAACATCTATTTCCAAAACAAAAATTTTCATGCACGTAAACCTTTTTCTGTAGTCAAGCCTTGGGCATGAATTTTCCATAGGCAGCTGCAAGGAGAAAAGTTTCACCAGTGTAGCACAAATACCATTACATTCCGCTTGCTACGGTACCTGTTGTGAAACACAAAAAATGGTTCATGTCTTAACAGTCAAAATAGACACAGAGTACTATTTGGCCATGGTTGTGAGTTTCGGCCATGATCAAGATGATCTTACCTGCCATAATCTAGGAATTACAGATGTTATTAGAGTTAAATTTGTGTATGCCACTATGAATTAGAGAGAGATAGTTACAGTAAATGCATTTACTAAAGTATGGCACAACTGTTCGTAAGAGTGTACTCTTTGCTGCTACACCGTATGATAATCAAAGCTCTGTGCCTTTACACAGATCCATAACTTAGAATTACTGTGTTTAAAAATAGATCAGAAAAATTAATTTCACTCCTTTTTGTACGGAAATTTGTTTTCGTTCAAAAGGTTATCTTGAAAAGAATTTTTTGGAACATTGCCTACAGTACAAACATTGCAACACATATCATCTTTGCTAATGTTGCTAAATTTTAAAAACCATGATGATTGTGACATGCTGGTTCTACAGACCTATTGTGATGTGGATCTGAGCTACTTGGATCTCGTCCAAGATGTGGAGGAGGCCCTGCCGGCGGCATTAGAATTAGAGAGCACTGGGTGCACCCAACTGCAAATTGTTGCTCATGTTGGCACCAATGACTCCTGCCGCCTGGGTTCAGAGTTCATCCTCAGTTCATACAGGCGGTTGACGGAGATGGTGAAGGCGGAAAGCCTCGTTCGTGGGGTGGAATCTAAGCTAACTATTTGTAGTGTCATTCCCAGAACCGATCGCGGTCCTCTGGTTTGGCTTAAACCAGAGGCGTGGACGATTCTCCGGAGATCTGGGGTGCAAACCACTATCGGGTGGAGAAATATAGGGCCCCCCTGAATAGGTCAGGTATGCACTATACACAGGAAGTGGCTACAAGGGTAGCGGAGTACCTGTGGAGTGCACATGTGGGTTTTTTAGGTTAGAGAATTCCCTCCCTAGGCCCGACAAGATGCCTCCTGAGACGCGACAAGGTAGCAGTAGGCAAAACGCAACAGGAAATGGCAATGTTAATGTGGTAATAGTGAACTGCAGGAGCATCTATAGAAAGGTCCCTGATCTGCTCCATTAATAAACGGTCACAATGCCCACATAGTACTAGGGACGGAAAGTTGGCTGTAATGAAATTCTAAACACAGATTGGAATGTAAACCGTAGAGACAGGTTGGACAGTGAAGGGGGAAGCGTGTTTATAGTGATAAGTGCAATATTATCGAAGGAAATTGACAGAGATCCGAAATGTGAAATAATTTGGGTGGAGGTCACTGTTAAAGCAGGCTCAAACATGGTAATTGGATGTCTCTATAGGCCCCCTGGCTCAGCAGCTGTTGGGGCAGAACACCTGAAGGAAAATTTGGAAAATATTTCGAGTAGATTTCCTGACCATGTTATAGTTCTGGGTGAAGATTTTAATTTACCAGATATAGACTGGGAGACTCAAATGTTTATAACGGGTGGCAGGGACAAAGAATCCAGTGAAACTTTTTTAAGTGCATTATCTGAAAACTACCTTGAGCAGTTAAACAGAGAACCGACTCATGGCGATAACATATTAGACCTTCTGGTGACAAACAGACCCGAACTATTTGAAACAGTTAACACAGAACAGGGAATCAGCGATCATAAAGTGGTTACAGCATCGGTGATTTCAGCCGAAATAGAAATATTAAAGAAGGTAGGAAGATTTTTCTGTTTAGCAAAAGTGACAAAAAGCAGATTTCATAGTACTGGACGGCTCAACACAAAATTTTATCTCAAGTACAGATAGTGTTGAGGATCAGTGGACAAAGTTCAAAACCATCGTACAATATGCATTAGATGAGTATGTGCCAAGCAAGATGATAAGAGATGGAAAAGAGCCATCATGGTACAACAACCAAGTTAGAAAACTACTACGGAAGCAAAGGGAACTTCACAGCATACATAAACATAGCCAAAGCCTTGCAGACAAACAAAAATTACACGAAGCGAAATGTAGTGTGAGGAGGGCTATGCGAGAGGCGTTCAACGAATTCGAAAGTAAAGTCTTATGTACTGACTTGGCAGAAAATCCTAAGAAATTTTGGTATTATGTCAAAGCGGTAGGTGGATCAAAGCAAAATGTCCAGACACACTGTGACCAAAATGGTACTGAAACAGAGGATGACAGACTAAAGGCCAAAATACTAAATGTCTTTTTCCAAAGCTGTTTAACAGAGGAAGATTGCACTGTAGTTCCTTCTCTAGACTGTCGCACAGATGACAAAATAGTAGATGACAGAGGGATAGAAAAACAATCAAAAGAGGAAAGGCTGCTGGACCTGATGGGATACCAGTTCGATTTTACACAGAGTATGCGAAGGAACTCGCCCCCCCTTCTTGCAGCGGTGTACCGTAGGTCTCTAGAAGAGCGTAGCGTTCCAAAAGATTGGAAAAGGGCACAGGTCATCCCCGTTTTCAAGAAGGTACGTCAAACAGATGTGCAGAACTATAGACCTTTATCTCTAACGTCGATCAGATCAGTTGTAGAATTTTGGAACACGTATTATGTTCGAGTATAATGACTTTTCTGGAGAATCGAAATCTACTCTGTAGGAATCCACATGGGTTTCGAAAAAGACGATCCTGTGAAACCGAGCTTGCGCTATTCGTCCACGAGACTCAGTGGGCCATAGACAAGGGTTCCCAGTTAGATGCCGTGTTTATAGACTTCAAGGCATTTGATACAGTTCCCCACAGTCATTTAATGAACAAAGTAATAGCATATGGACTATCAGACCAATTGTGTGATTGGATTGAACGCAGCATGTCATTCTCAAGGGAGAGAAGTCTTCCGGAGTAAGAGTGATTTCATGTGTGCCGTAGGGGAGTGTCTTAGGACTGTTGCGATTCACAATATATATAAATGATCTTGTGGGTAACATCGAAAGTTCACTGAGGCTTTTTGCGGATGAAGCTGTAGTATATCGAGAGGTTGTAACAATGGAAAATTCTACTGAAATGCAAGAGGATCTGCAATGAATTGACGCATGGTGCAGGGAATGGCAGTTGAATCTCAATGTAGACAAGTGTAATGTGCTGTGAATATATAGAAAGATCCTTTATCATTTAGCTACAATATAACAGGTCAGTAACTATAAGCAGTTAATTCCATAAATTATCTGGAAGTAGGCATTAGGAGTGATTTAAAATGTAATTACCATATAAAATTAATCGTCAGTAAAGCAGATGCCAGACTGAGATTCATTGGTAGAATCCTAAGGAAATGCAGTCTGAAAACAATGGAAGTAGGTTACAGTACACCTGTTCGCCCATTGCTTGAATACTGCTCACCGGTGTGGGATCTGTACCAGATAGGGTTGATAGAAGAAATAGAGAAGATCCAACAGAGAGCAGTGCGCTTCATTACATGATCATTTAGTAATCGCGAAAGCATTACAGAGATACAGATAAACACCAGTGGAAGACTCTGCAAGAGAGACGCTCAGTAGCTCGGTACGGGCTTTTGTTAAAGTTTCGAGAACATACCTTCACCTAGGAGTCAAGCAATATATTGCTCCCTCCTACATATATCTTGCAAAGAGACCATGAGGATAAAATCAGAGAGATTAGAGCCCACACAGAGGCATACTGACATCTTTCTTTCCATGAACAATACAAGAGTGGAATAGAAGGGAGAACTGATAGAGGTACTCAAGGTACCCTCCACCACACACCGTCAGGTGGCTTGCGGAGTATGGATGTAGATGTAGAAGACTTCATTTTCCATAGAATGGAGCTCCTCTCCATTGTCACCTTGATGTCCGAGCATTATAGAATCAATCTTTTCCTCAATGATAAATAGGTCACTGGGGAAAAACAGACCTGGCTCTTACATTCAGGCTGCCGAGATCTCCTGCTTTAACACCATAAGATTCCCCCCCCCTTCCCCCCCTTCCCCTTTCCCCCCCTCCCCCGTGTTGGGCCGTGGAAGCTGTAGCTTATGTTCCATCCCTACCAACAGTTCAGGCCAGCCTACAAAACCATATCACTGCTGTAGTGAAATCAGTAGCACATGAGATAATTCTTTACTTGTGAGATGAGTTTGGCTACCCCATAGATGTTTGCCATGCAGCAGGAGGTGACACAATGATATTTATGTCCCATATTTTTAAATTTTAAAAATTCCTACTTCAATTTGTATACAGATTATTCATATAAGTTTAATTAATATTAATTCCATATAAAAATAAATTTTATTTATTTTTATTTCCACTAATGCTATACTGAGAGGCTGTAGATAATGTCTCCGTGAATTGTAAAGTGATGCTCTTTCAGCTTCACAAGAAACCCACACTGGAATTTATGGATAGGAGGACACTCAAAAATGGTAGTGCATACAGTAACAGTTTTTCTTTTCTTTTCTGGGTGTTGTAATCGGATTTAAATTTAGTGTATGAGGTAGGATGTGATTGGATCTTGAAATTCAGGGCCTAATTTCACACATATCTTATTAAAAATAACTTCAGTTGACTCGGAACAGCAAGAGACCATATATAAATCTCAGTAATTAAAACTGTCTGAAACTGTCATTTATCAGTATACAAGAGAATGCTTTATTAAGAAAGTCAGTGTTATTTACATATTTGTTTTGCTACGTTTGTTAGCTACGTCTTAAATCAAATGAAGAGTCTCACACAGTAAAGAGCTCATAAAATGTTAATTAAACTTAAAACTGATAATTTTTGCTTTTGTTTACTGATTAAAATAATTCAAAGTAGCAAACCTACACTGTGACAAAACCTAATATTGGCCGTAATGTGGATTTTTCACAAACAAGCTCCGAAGAGCCAGGAAAGTACACTAGTCGCAATGGCAACCATCAGTATAATAAGAATACTTGAAAAACTGGAACCTGCCATATATGTGTTGCTGTCAGTTGTATAGAGCAACATTTTTAAGGAAATTTTGCTCAGTTCTTACTAAATTGTAAATCTATATTTAGTCTTACAAGCATATATGTTGATTGTAATCATTGATAGTTTTCCCATTTCTCTTCCTTTAAATTTAGTTACAGTTCTAGGGTTGCAGAAATTCAAGTACCATGTGTAAGTTAATTTTATGTTTCAGCTATTTGAACGGATGTGCATGGCATTGGGTGGCCGTGTTGCTGAATCTCTGACTTTTAACAAGATAACTACTGGTGCTCAAAATGACCTGCAAAAAGTTACGAAAATGGCGTATGCACAAGTGAAAATATATGGCATGAGCAATACAGTAGGGCTCATTTCTTTCCCAGAGGATGAATCGCGTGAAATTGGGCGTCGGCCGTATAGTAAAAGACTTGCTGCACTAATTGACGATGAAGTGAATAAGTTAGTGGCTCGTGCTTATAGCCGGACAGAACAGCTGCTGCTTGAGAATTCTGACAAACTGAAACAGGTGAGCTGTGGAATTATTTGTGATTACTGCAACATAATTTCTGATGGAGAATCCATATGTCAATTGCCTCTTTCTCATGTCTCATGCTTCAGAGATTAATCTTTACTAATCCCAATCTTAGCCCTTAAAACATGAAATGGAATTTTTTAAATATTGAATGTAAACATACAGGGGATTCAGGAAAAACAAATAAACTGAAATGAAATTAATTTATTAATTTTTGACTATGGAGAGAGAGAGAGAGAGAGAGAGAGAGAGAGAGAGAGAGAGAGAGAGCGGGGGGGGGGGGGGGGGGGCTGATAAGGTCTACATCCTCTAAGATGTTTGCACTACAGGTGTGCAAAATGAACTTTGTACTAATCAAATTTGCTCAAAATTCTGCTTATCTCAACCAGCTGTACAAATTCCATAACACACGGGATATCTCAAACTGATTCTGGAAGAGGACTTACAACTTAATAACAGCTTCCTCGCCTATAGCAGAATGACAGGTGGCACATGCAGCAGAAAACAGTTTTCACTAGCTTTCAAGCTCTCTGGCTCTTCTTCTGGGAGAAAGTACACATGTACACACATCAGTCAACCAAACACAAGCTACCACGATTCTGTGCCACACATCAGTCTGCTGTATGTGACTGGTTGCCTTCCTGTCATTTTATGTTGTGTACCATCCAGAAATTTCCATTCTTGCTAATAACATACTAAGATTTACAGGCTTCATTTGCATGTGTCAAATGTCCTAGTTAGTTCCCTAAGAGTGCCAGAAGTTTAGAGACTTAGTCATCAGGAATACAGAATCCTGTTGACCAGCTACATTTACATACATACTCCACAGGCCACTGTATAGTGCATAACAGAGGTTATTTTTTACTACTACTAGTCACTTTCTTTCCATTTCCACTTGCAAATAGGACAAGGGAAAACAACACTAAAAATCTCCATACAATTCCTAACTTCTTGTATCGGTGAGGCCCTTATGCAAAATGTTTATTGGTGGCAGTAGAATCACCTACAGTCAGCTTTAAATGCGTTCTCTATAAATTTTCTCAATAGTGTTCCTTGAAAAGAATATCGTCTTCCCTCTAGGAATTCCCATTTGACATCAAACATCCCTCTAACACTGGTGGGATTATGAAATCTACCAGTAACAAATCTGGCAACATACTGCTGAAATGTTCCTATGTCTCCTTTCAAAACGCTGTGGTGGGGATCCCAAACACTCTAGCAGTAATTGATAGTGGGTTGCACTAATGTTACTATACAGCTCAGCCATACTTTCCTAAAATTCGCCCAGTAAACTGAAGCCAACCATTCATGTTCCCAACTACCATCCATACATGCTTGTTCCATTTCATATCACTTTGCAATATTATGCCTAGGTATTTAATCAGCATTACTGTCTGAAGCAGCATCCTACTAATGCTTTATTCAAACGTAATGGGGTTTTCTTTACTATTAATCTCTGTTAACTTACAACAATTTTCTTTTTTAAATGTAGGACAAGGCGACATTCATCACACCAATTAGAATTTTTTTCTTTTAACTCATCTTGTATCCTCCTAGACATTCAATGACGACGCTTTCCCATACACCACAGCATCAGCAGCAAACAGCTCACCCTATCATTTATGCATATAGAAAATAAGAGTGGTCTTGTCATGCTTTTCTGGGGCACTCCTGATGATACATTTGTCTCTGGTAAACAGTCACTGTTGAGGACAATGTACTGTGTTCTATTATGTAAGAAATCCTCGAGCCAGTCACATGTCTGGGAATCTAGTGCGTATGCTCATACCTTTATCGGTGTGCACTTTCCAGAAATATAGGAGTATGGAATCTGTCTCTTGCCCTCTGTCATGTCCTACAAGGGCATAATATAGCTATGGACAGTGTGTTGTTTTACATTTTGTAGTGATTTACACAGAAATTTGACAACTTATCCAGTTATCTTCCCATGAACAATGGATCTCGCCATTGGTAGGGAGGCTTGCGTGCCTCAGCGATACAGATAGCCGTTCCATAAGTGCTACCACAATGGAGGGGTATCTGTTGAGAGGCCAGACAAACGTGTGGTTCCTGAAGAGGGACAGCAGCCTTTTCAGCAGTTGCAGGGGCAACAGTCTGGATGATTGACTGATCTGGCCCTGTAACATTTACCAAAACAGCCTTGCTGTGCTGGTACTGCAAATGGCTGAAAGCAAGGGGAAACTACAGCCGTAATTTTTTTCTGAGGGCATGCAGCCTTACTGTGTGGTTAAATGATGATGGTGTCCTCTTGGGTAAAATTTTCTGGAAGTAAAATAGTCCCCCATTCGGATCTCCGGGCGGGGACTGCACAAGAGGACACTATTATCAGGAGAAAGAAAACTGGCATTGTACAGATCAGAGCATGGAATGCCAGATCCCTAGGTTAAGAAAATTTAAGAAAGGAAATGTATAGGTTAAAGTTAGTTGTAGTGGGAATTAGTGAAGTTCGGTGGCAGGAGGAATAAGACTTTTGGGCAGGTGAATACAGGGTTGTAATTACAAAATTAAATAACAGTAATGCAGGAGTAGGTTTAATAATGAATTAAAAAAATAGAATTGTGGGTAAGCTACTACAAACAGCATAGTGAACAAATTATTGTAGCCAGGATAGGCACCAAGCCCACACCTACCACATTAGTAAAAGTTTATATGCCAACTAGCTCCAAGATGATGAAGGGATCAAAGAAATGTATGATGAGATAAAAGAAATTATTCAGATAATGAAGAGAGATGAAAATTTAATAGTCATGGGGGACTGGAACTCAATAGAAGAAAAGGAAGAGAAGGAAAAATAGTAGATGAATATGGAATGGGGGTAAGGAATGGAAGAGGAAGCCTCCTGGTAGAGTTTTACGCAAAGCATAACTTAATCATAGCTAGCACTTGGTTTAAGAATCATTAACCATGAAAGAAGGTTGTATACGGGGAAGAGGCCTGGAGACACAGGGAGGTTTCAGATAGATTATATATAATGTTAGGACAGAGAGTTAAGAACCAGGTTTTAAATTTTAAGACATTTCCAGGGACAGATGTGGACTCTAACCACAATCTATTTGTTATGAACTGTAGATTAAAACTGAAGAAACTGCAAAAAGGTGGGAACTTAAGGAGATGGGACCTGAATAAACTGAAAGAACCAGAATTTGTAGAGTGTTTCAGAGAGAGCATTACGGAATGATTGAGAAGAACAGGGGAAAGAAATTCAGTAGAAGAAGAATGGGTAGATTTGAGAGATGAGATAGTGAAGGTAGCAGAGGATCAGGTAGGTGGCTAGCAGAAATTTTTGGGTCACAGAAAAGACACTGAATTTAATTGATAAAAGGAGAAAAGAACAAAATGCAGTAAATGAAGCGGGCAAAAAGGAATACAAACATCTCAAAAATGAGATCGACAGGAAGTGCAAAATGGCTAACCAGGACCAAAGTAAGGATGTAGAGGCATATATCACTAGGGGTGAGATAGATACTGCCTACAGGAAAACTAAAGAAACCTTTGGAGAAAAGAGAACCACTTGTAGGAATATCAAGAGTTCAGATGGAAAATCAGTTCTAAGCAAAGAAAGGAAGGCAGAAAGGTGGGAGGAGTATATAGAGGGTCTATACAAGGGTGATTTACTTGAGGGCAATATTATCGAAATGGGAGAGGACATAGATGAAGATGAAATGGGAGGTACGATACTAGGTGACGAGTTTAACAGAGTGCTGAAGATCCAAGTCGAAACAAGACCGTGGGAGTAGACAACATTCCATTAGAATTACTGATAGCCTTCGGAGAGGCAGCCCTGACAAAACTCTACCACCTGGTGAGCAAGATTTATAAGACAGGCGAAATACCCTCAGACTTCAAGAAGAATATAATAGTTCCAATCCCAAAGATAGCAGGTGTTGACAGGTGTGAAAATTACCGAACTATCAGTTTAATAAGTCACAGTTGCAAAATACTAACGCGAATTCTTTACAGACGAATGGAAAAACTGGTAGAAGGCGACCTCGGGGAAATCAGTTTGATTTCCATAGAAATATTGGAAGATGTGAGGCTATACTGATCCTACAACTTGTCTTAGAAATAGATTAAGGAAAGGCAAACTACATTTCTAGCATTTGTAGACTTAGAGGAAGCTTTTGGCAAAGTTGACTGGAATACTCTCTTTCAAATTCTGAAGGTGGCACAGGTCAGATACAGGGAGCAAAATGCTATTTACAATTTGTACGGAAACCAGATGGCAGTTATCGCAGTCGAGGGGCATGAAACGGAAGCAGTGGTTGGGAAGGAAGTGAGACAGGGCTGTAGCCTATGTCCGATACTGTTCAATCTGTATATCGAGCAAGCAGTAAAGGAAACAAAAGAAAAATTTGGAGTAGGGATTAAAATCCACAGAGAAAAAATAAAAACTATGAGGTTTGCCAACAACATTGGAATTATGTCAGAGACAACAAAGGACCCGGAAGAGCAGTTGAACGGACTGGAGAGTGTCTTGAAAGGAAGATGAACATCAACAAAAGCAAAACAAGGACAATGGAATGTTGTTGTTTGTTGTTGTTGTGGTCTTCAATCCTGAGACTGGTTTGATGCAGCTCTCCATGCTACTCTATCCTGTGCAAGCTTCTTCATCTCCCAGTACCTACTGCAACCTACATCCTTCTGAATCTGCTTGGTGTATTCATCTCTTGGTCTCCCTCTACGATTTTTACCCTCCATGCTGCCCTCCAGTACTAAATTGGTGATCCCTTGATGCCTCAGAACATGTCCTACCAACCAATCCCTTCTTGTAGTCAAGTTGTGCCAAAAACTTCTCTTCTCCCCAATCCTATTCAACACCTCCTCATTAGTTATGTGATCTACCCATCTAATCTTCAGCATTCTTCTGTAGCACCACATTTCGAAAGCTTCTATTATCTTCTTGTCTAAACTATTTATCGACCATGTTTCACTTCGATACATGGCTACACTCCATACAAATACTTTCAGAAACGACTTCCTAACACTTAAATCAATACTCGATGTTAACAAATTTCTCTTCTTCAGAAACACTTTCCTTCCCATTACCAGTCTACATTTTATATCTTCTCTACTTCGACCATCATCTTGTTATTTTGCTCCCCAAATAGCAAAAATCCTTTACTACTTTAAGTGTCTCATTTCCCAATCTAATACCCTCAACATCACCTAACTTAGTTCGACTACGTTCCATTATCCTCGTTTTGCTTTTGTTGATGTTCATCTTATATCCTCCCTTCAAGACACCATCCATTCCGTTCAACTGCTCTTCCAAGTCCTTTGCTGTCTCTGACAGAATTACAATGTCATCGGTGAACCTCAAAGTTTTTATTTCTTCTCCATGGATTTTAATAGCTACACCAAATTTTTCTTTTGTTTCCTTCACTGCTTGCTCAATATACAGATTAAATAACATCGGGGAGAGGCTACAACCCTGTCTCACTCCCTTCCCAACCACTGCTTCCCTTTCATGCCCCTCAACTCTTATAACTGCCATCTGGTTTCTATACAAATTGTAAATAGCCTTTCGCTCCCTATATTTTACCCCCGACACCTTCAGAATTTGAAAGAGAGTATTCCAGTCAGCATTGTCAAAAACTTTCTCGAAGTCTACAAATGCTAGAAACGTAGGTTTGCCTTTCCTTAATCTAGCTTCTAAGATAAGCCGTAGGGTCAGTATTGTCTCAAGTGTTCCAATATTTCTACGGAATCCAAACTGATCTTTCCCAAGGTCGGCTTCTACTAGTTTTTCCATTCGTCTGTAAAGAATTCGCGTTAGTTTTTTGCAGCCGTGACTTATTAAACTGATAGTTCGATAATTTTCACATCTATCAACACCTGCTTTCTTTGGGATTGGGATTATTATATTCTTCTTGAAGTCTGAGGGTATTTCACCTGTCTCATACATCTTGCTCACCAGATGGTAGAGTTTTGTGAGGACTGGCTCTCCCAAGGCCGTCAGTAGTTCTAATGGAATGTTGTCTACTCCAGGGGCCTTGTTTCGACTCAGGTTTTCCAGTGCTCTGTTGAAATCTTAACGGAGCATCATATCTCCCATTTCATCTTCATCTACATCCTCTTCCATTTCCATAATATTGTCCTCAAGTACATCGCCCTTGTATAGACCCTCTATATACTCCTTCCACCTTTCTGTTTTCCCTTCTTTGCTTAGAACTGGGTTTCCATCTGAGCTCTTGATATTCATACAAGTGGTTCTCTTTTCTCCAAAGGTCTCCTTAATTTTCCTGTAGGCAGTATCTATCTTACCCCTAGTGAGATAAGCCTCTACATCCTTACATTTGTTCTCTAGCCATCCCTGCTTAGCCATTTTGCACTTCCTGTCAATCTCATTTTTGAGGCGTTTCTATTCTTTTTTGCCTGCTTCATTTACTGCATTTTTATATTTTCTCCTTTCATCAATTAAATTCAATATTTCTTCTGTTTCCCAAGGATTTCTACTAGCCCTCGTCTTTTTACCTACTTCATCCTCTGCTGCCTTCACTACTTCATCCCTCAAAGCTACCCATTCTTCTTCTACTGTATTTCTTTCCCCCATTCCTGCCATTTGTTCCCTTACGCTCTCCCTGAAACTCTGTATAACCTCTGGTTTAGTCAGTTTATCCAGGTCCCATCTCCTTAAATTCCCACCTTTTTGCAGTTTCTTCAGTTTTAATCTACAGTTCATAACCAATAGATTGTGGTCAGAGTTCACATCTGCCCCTGGAAATGTCTTACAATTTAAAACTTGGTTCCCAAATCTCTGTCTTACCATTATATAATCTATCTGATACCTTTTAGTATCTCCAGGGTTCTTCCATGTATACAACCTTCTTTCATGATTCTTGAACCAAGTGTTAGCTATGATTAAGTTATGCTCTGCACAAAATTCTACCAGGTGGCTTCCTCTTTCATTTCTTACCCCCAATCCATATTCACCTACTACATTTCCTTCTCTCCCTTTTCCTACTACCGAATTCCAGTCACCCATGACTATTAAATTTTCGTCTCCCTTCACTATCTGAATAATTTCTTTTATTTCATCATACATTTCTTCAATTTCAATGGAATGCAGTCAAATAAAATCAGGTGTTCCTGAGGGAATTAGATTAGGAAACAATACAATTAAAGTATTAGATGAGTTCTGCTATTTGTGGAACAAAATAACTAATGGTGGTTGAGGTAGAGAGAATATAAAATGTAGACTGGTAATGACAAGGAAACCGTTTCTGAAGAAAAGAAATTTGTTAACATCGAGTATAGATTTAAGTGTCGGGAAGTATTTTCTGAAACTATTTGTATGGAGTGTAGCCATGTATGGAAGTGAAACATGGATGATAAATATTTTAGACAAGAAGAGAATAGAAGCTTCCGAAATGTAGTGCTGAAGATTAGATGGGCAGGTCACATAACTAATGAGGTGGTACTGAAGAAAATTGGGGAGAAGAGGAATTTTTGGCACAATTTGCGTAGATGAAGGGATCAGTTTGTAGGACACATTCTGAGGCATCGAGGGATCATCAATTTAGTATTGGAGGGAAGCACGGAGGGTAAAAATCATAGAAGGAGACCAAAGCATGAATACACTAAACAGATTCAGAAGGATGTAGGTTGCAGTAGTTACTCGGAGATGAAGAAGCTTGCACAGGATAGAGTAGCATGGAGAACTGCATCAAACCAGTCTTTGGACTGAAGACCACAACAACATCATCCAGTACAGTGTTTTCTGCATTGACTTATTTGAGTCTGTGGATTATTTTGCAAACAAATCCACATTTGGCATGAGTGGAAATGATATGCAGGTGGATGCTATGGGGTTTCTCATCTGTAGGTATTTTGAAATTGACAAGCCTGTAAGAATAGATTTGATCTATTAAAGTGGGATATCATTGTAGACGTTCTTCCAAATGATTCTTTGTTCCGTTTCAGGTAATTTTTCAATCACTCCTTTACTTGTGCAAGCAGCAGTCACATGAAACTAAGACAGACGGAAAAAAAAGTAAATAAACTGTTCATTACTTCAAAAGTAATTGCCATAACTGTTAAGACATTTATCCCCCTTGTGAGGCAAGATGGTCAATGCCTTCATGGAAAAATGTTTGTGATTTCCATTAGAACCACAGTTGTAATCAGGAATGCACCTCTTTGTCTGAAGCCAATTGATGGCTATCAATATCTCTCATCAGATCTCCAAAAATATTGAGTAGGGACTGTGTGGAGGATATGCAAGGGCTTCCCAATGTAGTTAAAACAATCTTGGCAACATGTTGGTGAGCATTATCGTGAAACAGAACGATGACGTCCATCAACATTCCTGGGCATTTGGACTACTCTGTAGATGTTTTGCTGGGGAGCCCTTGCACACATCCTCCATGCAGTCCCAATCTGTACCCATGTGATGTCCACAGTTTTGGAAGGCATTCCTGCTTGGTCAGCAGGTGATGGAAGAAGTGATCACTGTTGCAAATATCTACTAATACCAGTATTGCTGGCCCCTGTTTTGAACACAACCGAGGTAGATTCTTCCATCACGTCAGTCAGGGGCCTGAAGATGATGCAGTAATACCATGAAACTGGTTGCCAATAAAATAAGGTTGAAAACTGATGACTGAAAGGTATTTAATTTGACATTCTCTATCGAACATCAGCACTGAGCAACCATTTCTAAAAAGATGGACATACAGAAACTTTATGGTCATATGTTCAATAAGGAACATTACCTCAAAGTTATGCACCATTTGTGTTAAGCAATCCGAAGTAAATGACCATAATTGTGGCAGAACCACTCATGGAAATTTCATCTTGATAATGCTCCCACCTGCACATCAGTGCTTGCTCATGATTTTTTGGCAAAAAACCATGACCATTATGTTGCCACAGTCACCATATTCAATGGAAATAGCTTCCTGTGACTTCTTTCTATTCCCAATGCTGGAGAGAACCCTAAAAGGATATTATTTTTCCACCATTGATGAGATGAAAACAGAATCTCTGAAGGAGCTGAACACCATAACAAAAAGTGGAATCCAGAAGTGCTTCCAGAATTAGAAAAGGTGCTGGCACAAGTGTGTTATATCTGAGAGGGATTACTTTGAAAGGGGGAGAGTTGATGTTGGTGAATAAATAAAGATTTGTAGAGAAAAATAAAAATTCCTGTTACTTTTTTGATCATACATTTATGTTAGCATAAAGCCACCTGTTCTCATCACCAGTAGCGATACAGGATAGGAGCGGCCTGTGTTGTTCATGAACCAATTGATGATGAGCAACCAGAAATGTACATATGGCCATCCATTGATTTTTGCAATTTTGGCTTAGAGCATGTGGTTCCCATATACCCGATTTTTGAACCTTCGCCATTGGATGCAAATTTCATACAGTTCAGCACATTTACCAGTTCTCGAGTACGATGGTGTGGATCATAATGGATTAATGCATTTAAATGATCTTCAAACCCAAAGGTCTTCCTGGCCATGGGGAGTCACTAATGTCAAAACGATCCTCCTTAAAATGAGAAAAACATTTTCTTGTCATGCTTTGTCCATTGGCATTATCCTCATATAGGGTGCAAATGTTTCAGGCTGCCTCCACTGCTGTCACCTCTCTATTGAACTGAAACAGAATAATAGGTTGGAAATGTTCCAATTTCTCCACATGGTACTCCATTTTATACTGTCCACAGCTCCATTCACTATCTCCAAATGACCGTATGTAATCCCAAATAGCAACAGTGAATGACAAATAAAAAATGGCAATCAATAAGTAAACCCTTAGCAACCAGAATATCAACGTGCAAAACAAAAACACTACAAACTTGTGCACCAACCTACTATCAGTTCCGAAAGCTTTCATTTCTTGCTTTTTTAAATTCATTATTTTTGTATCATTTATCTTTTTAATTCTTTAACTTTTCAAGATTTCTCAGTTGATATGCTGTTTGAATTTGTTTCAGCTTGCTGAAGCTTTACTTAAAAGGGAGACACTTAACTATGATGATGTAGTGGAATTAATTGGACCTCCGCCACATGGGAAAAAACGCCTCATTGGCCCAGTGGAATTTGAAATGTCAATCAGTAAAGATGCTCGTATGGACAAGCCGCAAAAACAACCAGAGTCTCCTAGTGACCGTCAAGAACCAAGTGCATCATCAGTTGTAGGAATTTGAAGAAGTTGTCATCCAAACTAATAAAATTATTCATGTTAAACATTATAATTATTTAAGTTTAGGTCTCGTTCATATATGCTGTTTATCATTTGATATTGGTAGTTCATGCAAAATAGTAACAGTCATCAGAAAATAAAACAAATTTGGTGTTCTACATCAAGGCATGTCAAATTGTTGATTTTTAATATCTGTAGGAAGTTAAATATTTTGTTAAGAGAAATTGATAGGTAAAAGCTAGATATTGTGGGAATTAAGTAAAGTTTGGTGGCAATGGTCAGATGTGTGCAAGATTATCAACATACCATATTTATCCGATTATAAGACAAATTTATTTCCCAAATTTGTCATTCAAAAAATACGGGATCATCTTATATTCGCAGAGTAAAATTCTGCTGCTGAGGTTGACAGTTTTATGTTGTTTAATAGAATATACTGGGGTAGTCTTACATTTATGATGGTCATCTTACATTTAGAAGTGAAGCTTTGGCTTTGGAGGTGACAAGCAGATTTATTTCAAAGAATTCAGAAGGGCAGAGCTTGACAAATGGTACATTCCAGCAGGCTTGAATTTTTCGTATATACCAAAGCACTTGATGCAGTATCGACAATGCTTGAACAATCAAATGAAATTTGACTCACAGCACTTGTGCAAGAGATATGTGAGAAACTATGAACTAGCCACTACAACAGTGTATTACTCTGATTAAAATTTGACATTTTTGTGAAACACAAGAGGAAATAGCATTAAATTTCATCATCCTACAAACTTTTGTTGTATTTGAATAGGTTTGCAATAAACGTTCTCATACGTATGTGGATAGGTGTACCCTATACAAGCATTAATGCCGCTTTTTAAGTGAAGATAACATTCCAGAAACCTTATTTTATTCAGAACACAGACCAGTATTTTATTTGGTTATCAGAGACTGTAATGATTTGCTAAGTGGATTGCAGACGAGAAATTCGGTCACTGTTCTACGTGTCAGGATACCGGGTAAAAATGTTACCAGCTTTTAATCAGCATTAGAAGTTGATGATGAAATTCAGTTGAAACAAGAATGAAATGTCTTACGAAGGAAATAAATCATATTAAACTGGCTGTAATTTTTATCATGAGAATAAATTTAGTGGCAAGACCCATTGTGGATATAGTATCAACAGATATCGCTAGATCATGGGGTGAGTGAAAGTTCAAGAATGGGAGTGAATCGTAGTTGTGATCTTTTATTTATGTATTAGTTGCTGTTGTTACATATGATCTAGACACTTGAAGATATTGCAGCCTGTTTTTCTCAATTGCTCAAGCTCAGCACTGTGGAAAGTTAGGAAGGGGAAGTGACACCAGCTTGGCTGAGAGCTACGATGATTGCGGGAAGGGGAGTGGCTAGCGAGCAGCAAATTTTGTCATGTTGCCAACCATGGAAATCTATACCATGTACCTTGGTTTTTTATCAACATGTGCCATGTTTAAATGCAGTTTACGTGAATCCACTTGTAGTCATAATTGAACTGACTTTACAATTGGACAAAGACCCAATAATAGTGTTCATTTCTGCAGGAGATGGTAAAAGTCTAAATAGGGACCAGTGGTGTACTTATGTGTTTCTTCCTACAATGTTGTCAACACTCGCAGTTACATATGACAGAAATGAAAGCAGTGTGTCAGCTGGTTCTACACAGCCAGTTCGAGAGCTGCAAGCAGGCGAATTGTTGGTAAGCAAGAGACATTGCAACATTCTCATGTCAGTATAGAAGCGAAGTCCAATATATATTTGGAAAAAAAGAGCTGTGCTGTCAAGTCCTCTCTTTAAAAGTAACCTCGGAAATAGAAACATATTCAGAAGAAATGAGAAAGATATAAGTTTAACAGGTGTGCTATTAGCATGATTATTATGATTAAAAATAGTCATGCTGCAAACAACAGCGTTAGTAAACAGAAAAGGTAGGAAAGAAAATGGTCAGAAAATTAATGTAAACCATTTCTTTTTGTTTATTTTATGTCTCCTGTTATTCTGAAAATGTAGATCAACAAATGAGATAAGTTTTGAATAGGTATAATGTTAACTTTTTAGCAGATACTTTACACCATGTAACAATTTGTAATTTTGAGCAGTCAGAATATGTTAAAAATGAGTTTTCTCAAGGAGCCTCTTAAAAAGAGGGGGTTGTTATACTCGGCTAAATATGGTAGAAGATTGAGCCTTATTGCCTGAAATGACAGACTGTGTGTGTGTGTGTGTGTGTGTGTGTGTGTGTGTGTGTGTTATGCTGTTTTGTCTACATTTGCTGCTAATACCTAGCAGTCTTTTTTTGAATGTTCCCATTTCACATTGTTATTCTATCCCTCATTTTTTCAATTGGTTGAAACAGAGATGAATTAATGAAGGCAGCTGAAAACAATTAAAAAAAAAAACAAAGCCCAGCAGAAATCCTTGGTAACACAGAAGGTATTCAATACTAAGTTTGATTGATGAAGGGGAAAAAATACACGAATGTAGCAAATGAAACAGACAAAATCTAATTTATACACCCAAAAAAACGAGATCACAAGAAGTTCAAAATGGTAAAAAAGAAATGACTAGAAGGGAAATTCAAAGCTGTAGAAGCATGCACGCATATTGGAACAGTCTACCTTGTAGGAAAGAAAGCTTTTGAGAACAGAGAAGCAATTGAAATAACGTCAAGAGGTCAGATGGCAAGTCAACACTACCAAATGAGATAATACTGAAAGGTGGTAGAAATGCATAGAAGGGCTAAATAAAGGAAATGCATTTAATGAGAAAAGAGCTAAGCGATGCAATACTGTGAAAAGAATTTGACGTAATGCTGAAACGCATAAATCAAAACAAAATACCTAAAGCAGATATAACATCTTAATACCTGTATAAAGTTCTTTATGAAAGAAAGAAATTAAAAATTATATTTCTCTAGCAGTATCCAGAACACTCAGGAGATGACAGCACGTGTCATAATCTTTGGTAGCTCCGTGTAGAATCTGCACCAACTAGCACTAGTGCTCGAAAACAGTTACCCTTTCACTTATTAGTCACACATTGGTATGATGGGAATTAACGTTATCCAGCGTTAAGGGCTTAAGATCCTTGGTGGTATCAACAGTAACAAAACTGTTCTGCCTGTTATGCATGGTAAATAAAACAGGCAAAATACTTTCAGACTTACAGAAAATGTAATAATCCCAAAGCTGAAGGAAGTAGGTGTTGAAAGGAATGAAAGCCGCAGTTGAGAAATACCAAGGATGGAATGACTGGAAGATGATGATCTGGGGGAAGATCAGTTTGGGTTCTAGGGAAATGTAGGAACACACAAAACAGTACTGACCATACAACTTATCTTAAAAGATAGGTTACAGCAAGACATTTTTAGCACTTGTAAATTTAGAAAAAGCACCAGATATGGTGTCTCATACTGAAATGAAATGTGGATGATAAACAGGATAGACAAGAAGACAATAGAAGTATGTTGGTGATTATAGTATTTATTTAACAGAGCGTACTAATCAGTTACATCATGTAAATATAAACTGCAATGAATGTCTCAGTATTAGCAGATGTCTACGGGCGCATGTGTGTCAGCTGGGGTAATGGATGGCTTAAGTCTATCACTTAATATCGTGATGGAAGAACCATTGATGTCAATAATGATGTCCTGCCCTGGGTTGCCAGTACTGTGTATGGGCCATAGTGCAGTGGTTAGAGAGGTTTTTGAATGGTACTACATATGCAAACACCTGTTTGCAAGAATGCAAGTCTTAGAAAATGAAAAGTCACAGGATAGTATGTTCTTTTGAAACAGCTGGGTGGAACTTGCTTATCTGCAAGCATTGATGTTGTGCAAAGTCTGATTCTTCAATGATATTGTTTGAAGGGTCAGTGAAGCATTCTCCAGTTAATCGCAGTTTTTGACCATAGCCTAATTTGGCCACTGACAAATTCAGATTTTGTTTGAAATCTGTTTAGAGCCCTACTAGGACAATACGGGGGCTGTCATTTCAGTGCTCTGTGGTATGACTTCTGAATCAGGTTTTTAACTGGTGATGGAGCCGTTCCCTGTGACCATTAGCAATGACAATGGCAGGTTTGAATTCAGCTCATGCGAAACAATTAAGAATCAGTTATAAAATTTGGTATGTAAGGGTTCACAGCTCCTGTGAATTTCTTGAGGAAAATCATTTTCCTATATAGGTTGTTTTGTTTCTGAAATAATGCCTGTATTTCATGATTTAGCTGTTCGCTGATTTTGGCCTCCTGAGTAGAGGTAGCTGGTAATGCCCAAGTAGAGCAATTAGCTAATAGTTAAGTCATGAAATAAAATTATTATTTCAAAAATAAAACAGCCTATGCAGGAAAATTGCTGTCCTCAAGAAGTGTCAAGAGTGCTTTAAAGAGGTTTGACTTGAACTGTTTGCCCTGATTGGCTTTGATATATAGAGGTAAACAGAAGAGGGCAATCTGCCCATGCAAGGTTGTGGCTACAGTTGTTGATGTTGCATCTTATATGGACAGACACTCAGGAAGTATTAATATTGTTTTGCCATTGGTAAAGATCTTGTGATGTCAAAATGGACACACTCAAATCATTGATTTTATGAGATGAAAGTACCAAGCAGTGCCATAACATGTCAAATTATTTTTTCGCACTGGCAAACAGTGCAATCACTGAAAAATGTCTTGCAATCCTTCTTGGTATTGTGGCTAACAAATGCCTAATTTCACCAGCCTTATGGTCATCCTTACTCCTGAATGAAAGGGGCTATGGAGAGGGAATATTGCTTGCCAGCAGAAAACTGCTGTAACAGTCGGTAGAATTGTGACACTGATGTATCACAATATAGCATTATATTTGAGCATGGTATTTTAAGATGAAGTTGTCACAGCTGTAATTTTAATGATGTTTCAAGGAATGTCTTCAGTTTGTTGTTTCCTTCCTTAGTGGTGGGATGTGGTATGAAGTAAAGTTCTTTCTCAGTGACATAAATGCAAGAAAATGTGTCAGCTAGTCGATGATGTTCAACTTTGTCTTGAACAACTGTAATAAAGTTCAAATGATGCAGCTTGTGTGGTGGGGGTCTTGCTTCTCATAGAAGTTGAACATGGGTGCCTTATGATCTGTGATTAGGGTGAAATGTATGCATTCAAGCTTGTGCTTAAACTGTTTGAGACATAGGCCACATAAAGTTTGCAGTCTTTTTTTTCCTGAAAACAGCCAAAAGCTGCCAGCCGTGTAAAACAGGTACAATAGACATCAATGCAAGAAAATGTGTCAGCTAGTCGATGATGTTCAACTTTGTCTTGAACAGCTGTAATAAAGTTCAAATGATGCAGCTTGTGTGGTGGGGGTCTTGCTTCTCATAGAAGTTGAACATGGGTGCCTTATGATCTGTGATTAGGGTGAAATGTATGCATTCAAGCTTGTGCTTAAACTGTTTGAGACATTGGCCACATAAAGTTTGCAGTCTTTTTTTCCTGAAAACAGCCAAAAGCTGCCAGCCGTGTAAAACAGGTACAATAGACATCAATGCAAGAAAATGTGTCAGCTAGTCGATGATGTTCAACTTTGTCTTGAACAGCTGTAATAAAGTTCAAATGATGCAGCTTGTGTGGTGGGGGTCTTGCTTCTCATAGAAGTTGAACATGGGTGCCTTATGATCTGTGATTAGGGTGAAATGTATGCATTCAAGCTTGTGCTTAAACTGTTTGAGACATTGGCCACATAAAGTTTGCAGTCTTTTTTTTCCTGAAAACAGCCAAAAGCTGCCAGCCGTGTAAAACAGGTACAATAGACATCAATGCAAGAAAATGTGTCAGCTAGTCGATGATGTTCAACTTTGTCTTGAACAGCTGTAATAAAGTTCAAATGATGCAGCTTGTGTGGTGGGGGTCTTGCTTCTCATAGAAGTTGAACATGGGTGCCTTATGATCTGTGATTAGGGTGAAATGTATGCATTCAAGCTTGTGCTTAAACTGTTTGAGACATAGGCCACATAAAGTTTGCAGTCTTTTTTTTTTTTTTTTTTTTTTTTTTTTTTAAACAGCCAAAAGCTGCCAGCCGTGTAAAACAGGTACAATAGTTACTGATAAGGGACTGAATATGTAGCATCTATTTTGGGCAGAATTTGCAAATACTTCTGATGAAATTATCATTTTTTTCTGTAAATAATTAGACAAACAGATTTAAAGACTGTAATGCTGTGTGCCTGAAGATAATGCTTCAATGCTTTGAAATAACTGTCTGGTGATTGGGGAAGTTTTTGAGTGGATTGTTTGCTTTTTGCAGAAACTTCAACAGCTTTTTTCCAAAATTGTCTTTGCTGCTTTTCTTCTTTTGGTTCTATTTCTGTCAACAAATGATTGTTTACATTGAGAAGCAGTAGCATTTTCCCACCAGTGAACTGCGTGTTTCTCTGTTTTAAGATGTTTTCCCACACAATTTAATAATTACAAAATCTGCAGAATATTAATTTTGACTTTTCATGGGGATTCACAGCTGCACAGCCCACAGTTGACAACACTACAGGTAGGATTGACAAGGTATTTAGTGTAGAAGCAGAACCACAAGTAACTCTTTTATTTGCACATTAGGGGAAGAATTTTGGCACAATTGAAATACATTTAAAGGTTTTGTTTTGTTGTTGCTATAGTGCCGAGTGCGGACAGTATAGACGTGCAGATGGATATGATAGTAAACAAACTAGAATTACAGTGCCCAGAGGGGAGAGCAGCAGTGTGAGGAAATAAATCCCACCCCTCCCTTGAAGGGCTGCAGTTTAATCGTGTGTACTGCATTTCTGCCAAACCAGAAATGACACATGGTCACTGGGATCACCAAATCTTTCTGGTGTTGTGAGGTTCCTAAGTGAACTCCATGACAGACCAGGGCTAGTTTCTTCATGCTTTTCAAAATACTCTGACGTTGAACAACGCACAACACAGAGCATTTGGTAATGGCTGCCACACAATTACGTGTTGAGGCTGACAATGTTGTTAACAAGGTATTTCAGGCTCAATCTCTACCAGTATTTGACGCAACCACAGTTCAAAATACTTGCTCCCTGAAACAGCCACCTTAAATATGTCCACATTATATCCTTTTCTGAACTTCAGCTAGCAGACAAATGAACGTTTTTCTTTGTTGTAAGCTGCTGGGTTCCATGACTGAGTATTATATTCCATTACAGGATGTGTATTTTATATAGACCATTCAACCACCCACAGTTCGCACAGCAATGGAGCATCAAGTGCACTGACATATCATTACGTTTGTACACTTTTTATTTTGCAGTTGCTTTCTTTGACACCGCAAGCACACAGACTTGCCACATGATGTGGCATGGACTCAACTGATGTCTGAAGTAGTGCTGGAGGAAAGTGACACTATGAATCCTACAGGGCTGTCCATAAATCTGTAAGTGTGTGAGAGGATGGAGATCTCTTCTGAACAGCATGTTGCGAGGCATCCCAGATGTGCTCAATAATGTTCATATCTTGGGAGTTTGGTGGCCAGCAGAAGTATTTAAACTCAGAAGAGTGTTCCTGGAACCACTCTGTAGCAATTCTGAACATGTGGGGTGTCACATTGTCCTGTTGGAATTTCCCAAGTCCATTGGAATGCTCAGTGGGCCTGAATGGATGCAGGTGATCAGACAGGATGCTTACGTATGAGTCACCTGACAGAGTCGTATGTAGACGTATCAGGGGTCCCATATCACTCCAACTACACAAGCCCCACACCATTACAGAGCCTCCACCAGGTCGAAGAGTCCCCTGCTGACATGCAGGGTCCATGGATTCATGAGGTCTCCGTACCCGTACTCGTCCATCCGCTCAATACAATTAGAAACGAGGCTCGTCCAACCAGGCAACATGTTTCCATTCATCAACATTCCAGTGTCTGTGTTGACGGGCCCACATTAGGTATAAAGCTTGATGTCATGCAGTCATCAAGGGTTGACAAGTGGGCCTTCAGTTCAGAAAGTCCAAGTCGATGATGTTTCGGTGAATGGTTCGCACGCTGACACTTGTTGATGGCCCAGCATTGAAATCTGCAGCAATTTTTGGAACTGTTGCAGTTCTGTCATGTTGAACGATTCTCTTCAGTCATCGTTGCTCCCATTCTTGCAGGTGTTTGTTTTGGCCACAGTGATGTTGGAGATTTGATTTTTACATGGTTCCTGATATTCACAGTACATTTGTGAAATGGTCTTATGGGGTAATACCCACTTCATTGCTACCTCGGCAGTGCTGTGTCCTATTGCTCATCTTGATAACCTGCCATTGTAGCAGCAGTAACCGATCTAACAACTTTGCCAGGCACTTGTTGTCTTATATATGTGTTGCGAAGTGCAGCACCATATTTTCTCTGTTCACACATCTTTGTGTTTGAATATGCATGCATATACCAGTTTCTTTGGCGCTTCATTGTATATTTATATGCACAAAATGATGCTACTTCAAACTAACCCTTATAAAATAGTTCCTCTGGATACAGTTCACTACAAACAGCCTCTGTAAAACAATTTCCTTTAAATTCTTGGAGTGTCTCAATAGCAACACTCTGGGCTCAGACAGTGCATGATTTTTGCACACGTAAAAAGTCGGTGTTACATAATATCTAGACCAAAGCTGTGTTGTTTATTGATTCGTAGGACTGGGCTGCCTCAATCCTGAATAAAATTTTCTCTCTGCATAGGAGTGAACTGATATGAAGCTTTGTGGCTAATTAATACTGTGTACCATATCAAGACTCAAACTATGGACCTTTGCCTCCTGCAAGTTTCACAGGAAGTTCGGAAGGTAGGAGATGAGGTTCTGGCGGAAGTATAGCTGTAAGGACAGATTGTGAGTTGTGCTTGGGTAGCTCAGTCGGCTGAGCACTTGCTTACATAGGGTAAAGGTCCCAAGTTAGAGTTTCAATCCGACACACAGTTTTAATCTGCCAGAAAGTTTCATACCTGCACCCTGTCTATTATGAAGGCATAAAGTGTGACAGGGATATGCAAAATGAGGTGCATTACCAGCTTCTGTGGAAAGCCTGGTGAACCATCTCTTTTCTGTAAGAAGTGAACATTCATCCAAAGTTAATTAAAAATGACATTCACCACTGTAGAACAGTTTGTCAAAGTGCATGTCCATTACCCAGAGTATAGGTAGCAAGTTGTTTGCGATAAGAGCAACTCAAAAGACAAACAGATCAAATACATGTTTGTGAAGATCAAATACTTTAACAGAAAATCCCTGTTTATCTCTGCTGCAAACTCCTGAAGGTAGGCAGGATACCATGTTTGAAAACTGTGTTTCTAGTCGTAAGTCAGTGTACAAATTTTCTGTACAACAGTTATAATGCTATTAAATTCAGGCATATGCAGCATTCTTTAAATCCGACACTACTAAGATAGGATATACAAATGCTGTCCAGTTCAGTAAAATCGTACTGCCTGCAGGCAGATAAGGAACAGTCAGTTGTTCCATGAAGGACACTAAACTTAGACATACCAAAGCATTAACTGATGAGAGAGTTAGACTATATGTCCTAAAGGATGTGTGTGTGGTCTGGAAATAGAGAAAATAGTGGCTGCTGCTGATCATTGTCTCTGACGAGGAATGGAACCACGGCTTCACTCTTCCGGCAACATCACTGAACTGCAACCGAAGGTACACTGTACCAATTATTTCGTAGTGGCAAGTGCCCATGCAAAAGATTATTTCTTAGCCATACTACTGACTATACTTTCAAAAAATTCATGCTACATGTTAGTTTGTCATCTAGAATATGTAGCCCATGACAAGCAGTCTGAGTACTTTGTGATGAATTCTCTCAGGCTTCATAAAACATCACGACTTGCCACCCATTTTAACAGGTGTATCATGGATGTTAGCAAATCCTTTGGTACATAGACTTCGACTTTTTATTTGCCAGACTTACAACCCTAAATTTTTCTATGTAATGCAACACAATGGTTTTGCTCATACCTGACATCTCATCAATGTGTATTTTGACAACCTCTATTTGTATTCAAATGTAAAACTGATTAACTTGAGAATGGCCATCAAAAATGTCAGTGATGATCTACTTACACATCACAATGTTCATATGTGCCATGTATCTCACCTAGAGCAACAACAAGCACATTTATTTTAACAGTGAAGCTGATTGAACTGATTTGAAGTTATCAGTTTTTTCAATTGCCAAATTTATATTTCTTACCTAAAGATGGGACAGAATATGTTGCAGGCTACCATATGTGTGAAGCTCCTGCCAGTAATACCTAACGGTAGTATTTTACATAAGCATTTAACTGTAATAACCTCTTCATTATCACAGTGGGCACAGGATATTATTGTACAGGCTTAAGAAGGAGAGCTTGGCCAGGATGGAAGAGGAGGGTACTGGATTGGTAGGTTTCGAAATAAAGAGTGAAATGAAGTAAACATGAACTGTATTCTGAAATTATGGGTTACATAAAGGCTCATTCAGGTGGGACTCATGGTATCCGCCAGTCTGAATGATAGTTGAATACAGATGTAGGAAGAAGGAGAGAAAAGAGAAGGTTTTTCACATTCAAAATTGACAGTGGCCGGCCGAGGAGAGCAGAGACTGGGGAAGATGTTTACTCAGTCTAAGGCTGGCATCTCAGAGAGTGACTCAACTGTCATCTGCCCCCTAGGCATGGTCTGCAACCACCATGTAACCCCCTTTTTACTCCTCTTATTGCTTGGCTGTGGTGTCACATATAGCCAGTTTATCCAGCAAAGAGCAGGAAGTGGTGGCTTGTTGCTGAAAGCTTTGTTTGACAGTCTTTTTGTTTGCCTATCTGTGACTCGGCATCTGCGCTATGTGGTGAGTAGCAATTATCTTTTTGTAATGCTGTCATTATTCTATCCTGGATTTCCCATTATTTGATAGCTGTTAGAAAAAACTTATTGGCTTCCCACATTACTAATACATGGGCAAATTAATATTAATTGAAATAATTCACATCAAATGTAAACTTCAAAACTCTTTGAACCGCTCTCTAATTGTGTATGGAAAATTGTACAGAAACCCTTGAAACCCATTTACATCTTATAACCATATTTAACTTGGAGTTACAGTACTATGGAGACTAAGATCGTGCAAACACGTGCACCCCTGAAATCCATATACGTATATATAGCTCTTTCTGTTACTATCAAATCTTTAAATATTAGCTCATGGTGTAAATCAGGATAACTTGCAATGAAGAGTGACAGTTCCATGTATCATAAGGTAAGGCAAGTAATGTAGAGTATATAGTTTGGTACAGCAACAGTAATATTGAAACATACAAATAAAATAAGTAGGTACTGTCTTAAATGGGGCAGTATTGGGTATAAATGTGTGGCTAGGGAGTGAAGTACCTCCAGGTTCTACACCAGTGGTCGTCAAAGCTTTTTGCTCAAGAGCCAGTATTAAGATTGAGGGACGACACCTTGGGCCGCATATATACAAATCTTATTATTAATTGGTAAGGTATACAAATTGGTATGTTGCAAGCGTCCAGTAGACTAGTTGTGGTAAGGGCGCGATAAATTGGCAGCTAGCCCCAGTGTAGTGATTGTTAAAAATCAGCACCATTCAGACCACTTCGTGTCAACTGTCCTCTATTTCAGATTGTTGCACCCTCAGTGACTCATACCACAGCTTTGCGTAAGTAAGTCTTGTGTTGTCTGTGTGAACAGATGGTTAATTGATTAATAAAAGTAACTGTACTTATGTTTTAAAGCATTATTCAATACGAGACACTATAACATATGATTTGAATGTCAGTTTTCTTCTGCTCATTGCACTGTATGATAAGATCCTTAATGTAATGTTCCTTGCTGCAAGCAAGTATCACATTTGAAGATGACACTCTCTGTATCGTGCATTCACAGATCCATGTTACTTCCGTCTCAAAATTCATACCGTAGACTCTAATTGCTACGAGACGCTCGCACACGTGAGTTATCAGTACGGGAAGACAAAACAATAAGTTTCCCGCTGTAACACAGCAGTGGCCACAGTACTTGACCCCTATACCCCTGAGGTAAGTGGCCAACTTTACTTAGCTCTTGGACGAATTCATCAACATCGATTAAAAGAAAGCACATCTTAAAATCGTCCTGGCTGTGTATTTTTTAAGCAGGAAAACTACAGTTGTTAATGTTGTTGACGTTTTGGATTTGGCTGTTAGTTGTCAGATGCATATTGTTATAAAATACAGCTCAGAATCGCGGGCCACATGAATACTTGATTCGGGCTGCAGTTTGACGACCACTGTTGTAGACCATAAAGTGAAGGAGGCATAAATACTCACAATTGAGTTGCAAAACTTGTGCTAATTGAACTATGATAAAAGAGAAGCTCAATGCTGTAGCATTTATTAGTGGAAAGATGTGATAGGAAAACTGGTATTGCTGGAAGGATTCAGCATTAACTTCTTACTCTTGTTCGGCAGAAGAGAAAGGACAGAATAGCACAAGTGACACAGCAAGTGATTAGAATAAACAGAGGTAGGCTCAAAATTGGCTCCAGTGTCAGACAACAATTGCCCGCTGATATAAAATTACATGTAGATCAACAGTCCAAACAGTTGTGGTCGCACAGTCTTGGCAGTGTGAAGAAACCATACCACTGAGAAATGTTCAAAAACAGTCCAGACACATTGCTTGAGAAAGAAGTTGGAATTACAATAAAACTGATACTTAAACTTCTATAACAACACATGCTACAAAACAGTTAAAAGTTCCACTAAAGAAGGTAGACACACCCATGAGTCTACTGAATTGTGTAGCTTAAATACTCTTAACATGCATGTAAGTGAATCCCAAAGCAAATACACAATATAAATCTTACGTTTAGACTGAGGTTGGTTAAAATAGCCAGATATACCAAGAGATGTGTAAGGACAACAGGTCGGTATAGGAGTTTGTCATTCATCGTCAGATAAAATGTCATTCTGATAGGGAATGTTCAGGAGTCGATGAGGGCAAGGCTATTTCAGGATGTGGGCATCCAGGAGTGAATGAAAAATTAAGGATTTGCTCAGAAGAGAACTTGAGTATAGTTCAAGACAAGTGACTGATGTTTATTATCGAAGTCTACCTCTGAGGGAGACAAGTGGCGCCTGGGAGGCCACCAGCAGACAGGAACATATCACCCGAGAGAGGGGTGCAGAGGCACGTTTGATCGGGTCGAAAGCTGGCTTCCCAGAGAGCACCTGGTCAGTCCCGGCTCGCTCTCACCAGCCCACCAGCAGCCTCCATGTGACCATTCTCAGCTCTGTGATTGGTTGCTGGAGGTTTTCCAAGAAGCCTTCCCTTGTCGGTGGTGCTTTGTGCTGTCCTTAGGTTAGTTAGGTTTAAGTAGTTTTAAGTTTAGGGGGCTGATCACCTCAGATGTTAAGTACCATAGTGCTCAGAGCCATTTGAACCATTTGGCAATGAAATCTGGCAATAAGCAGTACTGAGCCAGCCCATGCCTAGTCACACCTCTGCTGTAAAGCTCAGTTCAGTTGTATAAAGAACAAAACTTGAAAAATTAAAAATTTGGATTAAAAATAAAGCTTTTCCCACTCATTGTGTCAGTCCATGGTGCAAGTTCCCTCCTCCTTCCATAGGAGAAGGTTACTGATCCCAAAATTACAAACATGGTAGCTGAATGATTAAAAGTGCTCCATTGGACAGGTGGCACTTGCTAAGGGGTGCTGCTACCTTCTAATGGAAGCTAATTAATATAGAAAAAATTCTGACTAGAAAAAACGGGTAAGGATAAAAAATTTGACATTTTTTTTCTTTACAAATTCTAGTAAAATATCCTGTAGTTCGTAGTGACCAATTTTGATTAATGAGAATAGAAAGATATGTGGTCAATTGAGGTGGTGCACTGATGCAGCTGCATAGTGGCATAGAGACAACGCAAGGTGTGGGGTAGTGTACCCAGCCAGTAGGGCCAGCATGAGGGCTGCCGAGATGGGTCTGCAGTGCAGTGTCTACAGTTGAGATGGTGCAAGATCCCTGACAGCTGTACTGACACCACATACTGCTGTTGTCAGCCTTCAGGTGGGATGCGCTGATGGCTGCAGGCGAAAACAGCCATCTACAGAGCTGTGACAACACTGAGACATTGCCACAGAGACCGTTACAAAATTGCGTTACGTTATTGGTTGAGGTAGGCCTACGACGCTGTCATGCCCAGCACACTGCAACTGTCACGTATCAACTTATGCTGACTCAATAATATTTAGGGTATGATGGCCATGCCTCAGTGCAATAACGGATTATTGCAATTGGGAACGATGGCATTAGTGCTGCCGAAGATGGTTATAAAGTGTGGCGGTCTAGCTCACAGATAACGGAAGGCTGTAACACTCCATCAAAGGGGTGTGACAGTGGAGGTCATGGGGGTATTTGAATACAAAGGAGAGTTTAGATTAATAAAATTGGTAACAGTTGTCACTTTTCCTATAACTCTAAAGCTTGTTTTATGAAAGTTATAATGTGAGAAGTTATTGAAGGTACATTATAAACTCATTATTCATCCATAATGAGTTGGTTCCTTGAAGACAATAAAAAACATAATTCACATACTTCCAATGATACTAATATTTATTGTTAAATCCCAAGTTATTGTTTTGGTTCACATATTATTAAATATGAAAAAGGACAAAATTATCCAATGAAAACAAACCAATATGTATAAACATCTTATATTTTAATGCTTAGTCATAAAGGAAGGTCATATCCGAGTAGCACCAGGTTCCAAAATGCCTTTAAGTAAGATAATCACCTGTTGGCTGTGTTAGAGAACTGCTGGTTTTAATGAGTTGAATCACTAATAGTATCATTGGTTACATAAGATTCGTACAATCAGTCAAAGAACAACTAAAGTTGATGGAACCGATACAACACAGGGAACAACCACTCTATGTTGGTATTCTTGAGTATTCCACTCAGCGATCTGCATGGCGGCATGATCAAGGGTAATTTGCCATTTTCCCTGAGCTAGTAGTTCACCAATGGATTGTAGAAGGCTAGCCTTTGAGTTATTTGGTAGCATAGGCAAGCTGTCAGATGGTGGCAGTACAAAACGTGCCTCAGGCAAATATAGCAGAAAAGATTTAAAACTAACAGATAACCTAACGGGGAGAGATTACATCACAATAAGAATTGTTGAATAAAAGTCGACTGTTAAAGTAAATCAATAAGTCTGAGAAGTAAATACATGTTTATAGCAAAGACGTGCTACTACGGGGGGAGGGTGGGGGGGGGGGGGGGGCTGTGATACGGAATACAGTAAGCTCTTGCCAACAGGTATGAACCAACCATGGTTTGTCCAGTGTGAGAGCAAGGGGATGCTTTATTTTACTCTAAAAAAATACAGTTTCACAATTTGATTTACTAGTGCAGAGCGATAAGGTAGAGCATGTGTAAGAGTTTGTGTTGATGCACAGTTGGAACTCAGTGAGCAACATAGCATGGAGTGTTTGATGAGTGGGGAAGAGTTAAGGTGGTAACAATCAAACATGCAATTGACACAAGTAACGGCTATGAATATCCATGTATTTAACATATCTGTAGATCATGGCAGTTGCACCTTAGCAGCAGTGTAATAATACAACAAGGTTGTTTCCCATATTACATAGATCACTTGCGTGGGTGCTGATAAATGAAATGAATTATTTGTTAATGTTTGCAACAAGGTTTCAGCTGGCAGTAAGTTAGGCCTTAGCTTCTACTGCAGTCGTAGCTGAATGACAGCATGTAAGGTGTTAACATGCAACTGCATTGTGCAAGTGTTAGGCTTCAGTTGCTTCCAAAGTAGCAGTTAGGTTTGACAGTTCGCTGTGTAAAGTTGTTAAATCACACTAGATCAAATCTGAACATTCCTTATATTTCTGTACTAGCTCAGTGGCTCTACTACAGATTCATTTAGCAGTAGCTGAATGGCTGTCTTCAGTGTGAGTCAGTCTTGCTTGCATGCAAGGATTTTATGATTCTGAGCAGCAAAGAATGTAGCCTGGTGGAGGGCCATATCCCAGCAATCAGCGTCAGCCTTATGAAGAGTACCAAATATTATCTTCAAAACAGCTCCACCCATGTTCAACCAAACTTGCTTAGTGCGGTGAAGTTGTACTGGTCAGAAATACTTTGCAACTATTCCTGAACATTAGGAAGTACTTGTTTTAAATCCCATGACATACGGCTGGTTCTCTCTGTCCAGACTGCCTTAACAGCGGTTCACACATTAACAAGCAATTTGTAACTTGCTGCAAACCTATTTCTTCTTCTTTTAATAAGATTAAATTCATACCAGCTCTTATCATGACATGGTGTAGAGTAGAAAACAAATTGTCCAACTATTCAAACTTTGTACCGGAAGATGAAGGGTGGCTTTGGAATAGCGGAGTACATGCAATGTCGATAAACAGAGGAAACAAAATGCAGAACCTCATCCTAATTAACTGGCAACAATAAGCAGAGACACAACAGCTCAAGTTGAATCAATACGTAAAGCTATCACCAATTGGCGGTGTGTCGTCCACAAACTTGACTACCTAAAAATGCACCAATACAGTGTGTTATAGTATGACAGGAAAATCCCATAGTTGATTTAGTTTTAAAAATAGTATGTCCTACGGAAGAGATCTGGCAGTAGATACAATTGTTATTTACCTTTGGGGTGTTGCACCGAACTAGTAAAACAGTGATGCGCACTAGTAGGCTGAGGTGACTTCACATCCAAATAGTCAACTGGACATTCACTGATCCAACCATGCCCATAATGCAGTGAAAAAGACCTAAGTCAGCATGAAAAGTCAGAGGAAGCAAGAGACACTGTCTGGTCATTCATGCCTGAAAGACGCAAGAGTCAGCACCGAGGTTCAATTGTCTTGCAGCAAAAATGATCAACTGGCGGAATTTATAGCTTGTTGGCAGACACTAGTGGTTCTGAACTTTTGCACAAGTTTATTATGCTTGTGAAATGATTGTGAAGATAAGTAGGTCTGCATATCGGTAGTACTAAATTCATAGTTATTGGAGAAAGTAGTGAGGCTTGTAGTGATACTCGTGTGGACATACTTTTTGGAGGGATAGGACGACTAGTGGCCAGGTACACGGCAGAGTTGTATCGGCAATCAGCTGTTGTGGGAAGTGTGTTACAGTTGCATTAATTCTGTCCTTTGAGATAAAATCTGATGAGAGCATGAATGCAGTTTTACGGAATGTCAGTTAAATTAGTCACTTGTGTTTGTGGCCGAATGAGTTATTACTATTGATAACGAATTTAAGGTTCCCAGTATTGTTCAAGCGCATGTAATGTATTTAAATATATAGGAGGATGCACTAAGAATGTGAGGTAAGCTAGGAAGGCCTTCGTGATCAGCTGCTCAAACTCGTAGCATCCTAAGCAAATCGGCACGTTGCACACCATACCGGGTAGCCTCCCATGTAACGAACGTGGAACAGTTGTTCATAATAGAGAAATGGGAGGTATGTGTTTGTAATAGGTTAGTCGCTTTTTTTTTTTTTTTTTTTTTTTTTTTTCTTCCAAGTACTTAGGAATGTAATTGGCCCTTGTCAGTAATCAGATGAAAAGAACAGCTGGCAGAACATGACAATATTAAGTCAAAAGATGAAAACACAAGAATAGAAAAATGAGTGGTGTCATGGATCGCAATTGCGATGCAGTGTACATTTAAGTATGAAGAAAACTAAAAGAAATTATGTGAGCTTGTTTGTAGATGAATCTTTGTGACTCATCAGCATATTGAGGTATAATGGAACCTAAAAGTGGTAAAAGTCGAAAGTTATATATTCATCCATAACATCAGGGTAGTATCAAAATTATTGCCACTTGAACATTAACTATTTGTAATACAGGTAACTACTGCCAGGCTTGTGGGAACAGCTTGTTGCATTTACTCCTATACGTTTGAATGATGGTATTAACATAACCACGATTAAGAAAAAATTATGACATTACTTGGTCAGTACGTGCAATCTAGTTCACAGTACTAAAGATGGCTGGTAAGCCACATGGCACATGGGATGCCACAGACTGTCAACACAGCTCGCAAATGTTCATTTGTTATAACTACAAAGTGCTTTACTCACAGTTTCCCTTAAAACTTTCAATTAATGGTTACACTGCCTTCCTATAACAAAGTAACAACAAACTCCTCTACATATTATACCAAATGTGTCGCTAGTTGCGTAGCTTGTTTCACAGATAAGTCTGCAGAGAACATGGTACTCTCCATCACAAATCTCGGAGAAGAAAACTTACCTTGTGTCGTGTTCTCCTTTGCATACAAAAACTGAGTGTTGTCTTGTGTACAAAGTTGCCACTCAATAATAAATACTTTATTCTGTGTGTGTGTGTGTGTGTGTGTGTGTGTGTGTGTGTGTGTGTGTGGGCGCGTGCGCGTTCTTATAAGTTGTTCATTGTTCACAAACGACTAACACAATGTCTAGACACTGCTGTTTTATAAATTATCAGTTTCCACTAGTGTGTACTAGGAAAATCAACAGCAATTTCAAATAATTGTGTTTTTTAGATATTATGAAAGTGTGGCAACTATGTGATCTGTGTTACTCACTGTATGAATTAGCTGTTAATGTTAACTCCATACTCACAGTGTAAAGCTTCATTGATTGCTGTAAATTTGGTTCTCAACAATTACAGAAATAAATTCCCTCTTATGCTATTCAGAGAAGTGAGATAGGTGGGCCCTAACAGCAGAGCTCCATCAAACGGTATTAGAATGTAGGTCTCATAAACGCAGAACTGATTTACTGGTAGCAGATTGCTGAAACATTGTGTTAGGAAACTTCTTCTAGTACGGAGGTAATAGACATAAAATTTTAATTTCCTATCTCTAAAACAGTTATCTATTTAACAAGTACTTTGCTTGCCTTTCACAGATGAGGAAAAGTGAATTCTGATAGTAAACTTTGATTGTAAATTGGCAATAAAATGGCTTCTGATGTGTGTGTATTTTCCGTAAGAAATTCAACCAAAGAAAAATGTGTATTAATGGAAAAAAAATTAATATCTATTAATAACGGGTACCAGAGAGAACACTTTGTTGCTTAATTCTCCCATTATCTATTTAACTTAACATTGCTTATGAACCAGTAAAGTAAAACATTCTTCTATCTCAAAACTGTAATCCTCTTCTTTCAACAGCCAAGAGTTGACTAATCATTGTTTGCAGTAATGTTAATATGTTAGTAAAGTCCATGTCACATGGTATAGAAAATCTTCCCAAAATGTAATCCAAAGCTAATCAATATTTTATATATCACCGAAGTGTGTTTCTCACTTCATGGATGTCTAAAGCTTTATTGAGTAACATGTTAAACTTGTGTTGGTGTTGAATAGTAAATCTCTCACATTCTCTTTAGTTGGTGCATTAATATTGTAAAGCAACTAAAATAACTTCTCTTTAAACTCCTGTACACTGCAGAAGAAATTACTCCTGGTAAGCACTCTAAACTGTTACATCATCACTTTGTTACTGCTCTTGTATCTTTGCTCGTAATATACCATAACTTGCAGTACAGCATTGTGCCTTATATTTTACAAAGCTATTTCATGCAGCTCCCTACACAGCAAAACCACAAAAGGAAAGCAGGTAACTAACGTCAAGTGAATACTGGTTCTAACAGCCTACCACAATTCCTTTACACTAAAATGCAAAACACAAAATAACTGACTGAACAGCAACATTATTGCCCATTGCAATATGAAAAAATCATGTTACTTCCCTAAATGAAATCACTTCTACACGAAAAAAAATACCCTTGACATCAGGACATAAGGGTGTTTATTTCTCAAGCCATTTCGAGGATGTGCTGACAGCAACCTGTCCGACTTGAGTTTTTTCACAACAATACCTCTATGTGGCAGCAAATTATTCTAAGGTGGACTAGATAGCACCTCAGGGGGGTGGCGGAGCTTGACTGTAATACAGTGTTAACTAGTCATAATGCACTGTTACACTATGATTAGACAGCTCTGCATTAATAGGAGAGATGACTTGTATGATGGAATAAGGGCCTTCATACTGAGGGGTGAATTTCTTTTTCACACCTTTCTTAGCCATGGGGTTATGAAGCAACACTTGGTCTCTGGGTTTATACTGGGGGAGGACAGCCCCTTTCTTACTTCATTGGTTCTGTTTCTGAATAGCTTTGTAATTATTTCGTTTTAGTTGCTTCCAGATAGCCTTGAGGTGGCTTGCTAGCCCTTAAATCTCAGCCAGGTTCACACCAGGTGATAGTTCATCAAGTTCAAACTGAGAGCTCATAGGCCGATTGCATACTGCTTCATAGGGCTTATACTGTACCCAGTTAATTCAAGTATACAACTACTGTACACAGAAGCTATGTAGCAGTTTATGTAGTTTAAGACAACATCAGAACTATTGTTCAATGGACACATTCAAGGCAGCCATCAGCTCTTGGGTGAAAAAGTGTGATTCTTTACTTTTTAATTCACAATAATTTGCAAACGTGTAGGAACAGGGCAGACATAAAATTAATACCCTGATCAGACAAAATCGCAGCAAGACTTCCAAATGGTTACACCAAATGAATGACGAAGGCACATTCCACGGTTTCTGTAATCATATCTGCAAGTGATATTAAAATTAGGTACCTAGAAAAGTGACAATGATAGACAGAATATACATTTTTTTTTTTTTTTTGTGCTCTGTGGGAGTGTCCAAAAATATCTAAAGCAACATTTTGAAATGGTTTGGTAGCTTCTGGGAGAGTTTGCAAGGGAATTTTAGTTCTTGCTGTGGGCGCCCTCTGGGCACAAGGCGAGTAATTTTGTATATACAGGGTGGCGCACGAAATGTGTTACCAATTTTTCTTTCACAATTTACAACGCATATTAGATATCCCGCTAGAATCTCTACAGCAGTACCAGCAGAGCTTGGAAAAACAAATGAGTTACGAAATGACGTGTAATTCACGATACTGCTGCTAGGAGACTAGTAAGCAGCAATGGCTGTCAATGGAAGACTGACGACAGAGTAACGATCGCAATTGTATTACTTTTTTATGGAACGAAAAGCCTTGTTGTGACTCATAGGCATTTTCGACAACAGTTTAACACACAATGGGTCCCTTGAAAGAAGACCGTCCACAGGTAGCATGATAAATTTGTACAGGAAGGAACAGTATTGGAAGCGAAGCGACCTCGGCCTAAGCCTGTTTGCTCGCCGGAGAATATTGAAGCGGTACGAGTTGCTGTACAGAGAAGTCCCGGGAAATCGTGTAGAAAGGCAGCAGTGCAACTAGGAATATCCAGACGCTCCGTTCAATGCGTTCTTAAAAGTGACCTCCATATGTACCCTTACAAGATGACTTGTGCACAGAAGCTTACTGAAGAACACAAGCAGCAGGGACTACTGTTTGCTCAGTGGGCGGAGGATAGGGAAGAAACTCTCAACAACATTTGGTTTTCAGATGAGTCGAATTTTCATTTAGACAGTGTGGTTAACAAACAAAATGTACACTTTTGGGCCACTGAAAACCCACAATTGCTTCATGAACGACATCATTATGGTCCGAGGATTACAGTGTGGGCAGCAATTTCCAGTCACAGACTTATTGGACCCTTTTCCTTTGAAGACACTGTGAACAGCGAGCATTATTTGAGCATGCTTCACAATAGCTTCATTCCACAGCTTCTTGCTACTGCCTTTCAACACACAGTGGTTCATGCAAGATGGAGCAAGGCCACATGCTGCAAACACTGTGTTGGAGTTTTTACATGAGCATTTCGACATGCGGATCATTTCACTCGGGTTTCCAGGTCGCTTCAATGATGGACAAAATTGGCCCCCAATAGTCCAGACCTCAATCCATGTGACTTTTTTCTTTGGGGGTACCTAAAGGAAAAAATTTTCCTGAAACGTCCACGTGATTTAATGGAGCTTAGAAGACTTATTCTTCAAGCGTGCAGTGAAATTACGGAAGACATGTGCCGTAGGGTAATAACCAACTTCAGTGTTCGTTTGAAGGAAGTTAGGAAACGAAATGGTGGACATATTGAGAATGTGCTGAGTTAGAACGAATCTCCATGGACGACTCTTCATTGTAGTATATGTTCCTTTCAGATTGTATTGACAATAAACTTTATATTCAAAAACAAAATGGTAACACATTTCGTGCACCACCCTGTACTTCCGAACATCAGTCTGTCTGCCCTTCCACCAGAAATGTGTGGCTGGCATATGTGGCTCTTCATCCCTGTGACACGCTTGTGAACTTTTGTTATGTGCTGTTGCAACTCTTTAGAATTGCTATGCTATTACCCAGGAGGGTCTTGCAGTATAGAATACCATCCTCTGTACAAAATCGGAAAGGAAGATGTACCAGTGAAGTTCTCCATCTCTCTCCTGCGCTTTTTTTTTTTTTTTCAATTCTTCTATTGACGCATAACCTTTCTGACCTTACAACTTACCACATCAGCATTCTAATGTAAACGACCTTGTTTGTGGCATATTCCATAATCATATTCTGATAGTTTTAACGCCCAGTGAGTTAAATGACTACCAGTGTCCTTTAAACTGAGCATCCACTAAAGAGCAGTGTGGTCAGTGACCACAGTAAATTTTCTGACTTGAAGATAATGTTTGAAATAGTTCATCCTGAATATAAGTGCTGTCAACTTTTTATCAGTGGTACTGTAATTTTTCTCTGCTTGGTTGAACTGCCTAGAAGCACATGGACCTTTCCATAACCTTATATTCCTTACTAAGAACACCACCAATAGCATAATCTGAGGTATCTCTGGGAAGGATAAAAGGCGTTTCAAAATCTCTATACATTAATAAAGGTGAACCTGTAAAACATCCTTAATTTTCAATATTACTCATCATAAAGATGAGATTTATATTTGCAAACTGGTACAACAAAGAGATTAACACTTTTAGCATTTGGTGAGAGCCTTCTCCAGAATAGAAAACACACACACACACACACACACACACACACACACACACACACACACACACACAAGCAAGCACATCTCGTGCATACATGACTGCTCTAGCCAGAGCAGCCAGAGGTAGCAGTCGTGTGCATGACCCTTGCTTGTGTGTTTGAATTTGCACATGTTTTCTTTTCTGGAGGTGACTCTGGGCAAAAGCTAAATATGTAACTGTCTTTTCATAAAATTTTTGATTTCCCACTTGGACTTTCAACTGTGTCATCTTTAATTTCCCTCATAGTTCATTCAAATTCTTTTGTCCGATGCTTTCCCATGTCCACCGTCGTTTCCACCCTTTAATGACGCTAACGAGCACTGGGAAACCTACTTACATTGACTGAAACAACATTTGACGGCTTTTCAAGTCACGGACGACTCCTTGCAGCGGTCGTTGTTTTTGTCTTGGACCTCTCCGGACACATTCTTTCTTCTCCACATTCTTCTCCACAAGCTGGCACCGTTGTCCGATCCTGCCGATCCTGTGGCTCTCTCTTTCCAGGAGATCTGCCTTTTACTGACAAACTATTATTCCCATCACTTCCATGTGGTCGCCTCTCAGCTGGAGTTCCACCAGTACCATAAATAGCCTGGTCAATTGTATCGTTCCTGGGTGATGGACTTTCAGGGTCTCAGCCGTCGATGCAATTTTACGTGCACCAATCAGCAGTGTAAGGCTTCGTATGCAGACTCCCTGATCCAGGATGTGGTGGTTCAGTTGGCTTCCGATCCTGAGGTCTGTACTGCAGTGTTGAAACTCGACAACCCAACCTTGGAAGAGATTCTCTGCATTGGCCCCTCCTTTGAAACTGCTCAAGCAGCTAATGAGCGTCTTATGGCGCAACCGCAGGTGGCGGCGATCGCGGCGTCACGGCAGGTTCCGCCCTCGCGACGTCGACGTTGCCAGCGCCGTCGGGACTCCTCATTGTCTGACGTCTCTATGGCATCAGCGCCTTCGGTCGCCCCTCGTCTCCGGTCGCGCGGCCCACTTCCATCTTGCCCACAGTGCTGTACTGCACATTTGCAGGCTGATTGTCCCCACCGCTGGAAAACGTGCATGCTGTGTAACAATGAGGGCCACATCCGATCGGTTTGTCGTAGTCGCTTGACTTGCTCCAGTCCTGCCCCTCCTGGGCCTCAGGATACGGTCCGTGCTCTGCAATCAGTCGTCCCACAGGACGACCCGTCAGTGCGGAAGCATTTCCTCACGCTCCGCATTTTCACTGAGGATGTCAGTTTTCAGGTCGACACCGGGGCCACCATCTCTCTGATTAATATGGCAACATATACCCGGCTGGGCTCTCCTGCATTGTCGCCTCCCTCTCGCCATTTGCTCGCTTACGGAGATGGTTCCATTCCCCTTCGTGGGCAGTTTGTTGTCCAGGTGACGTACAAACGTGTTCCCCGGTTCCTTACCCTCTTTGTCGTTTCCACAGCTGTTCCCTTTCAGGACTTGGACGATCTGTGCTCCGCTTTTGCGTCGTTATTTTCACCGGATCTCGGATGTGCTTCCGGCTTTCGGCGCACATCACCCTATGGCCGGATGCACAGCCTCGCATTTTACAGGCCCGGCCCCTTCCGGTGGCCTTACGGCCCATGGTCAAGCAGTAACTTGATCGGCTCCAGGCCACTGGCGTGCTGGAGCCTATCACTTACAGTGCATGGGCGACACCACTGGTGGTCATACGGAAACCCAATGGGTCCCTTCGGCTGTGTGGGGACTTCGGCACTACAGTCAATGCTCAGTCCCTCATTGACCCTTACCCCATTCCCCAACAGGAAGACCTTCTTGCCAAGCCTGCCGGAGGAGAGTATTTTTCCAAGATCGACCTGGCTGAAGCATACCACCAGTTGCCCTTGGATGCTGAATCTCAGAACATCATGGTTGTCAACACGCCTTTAGGATTGTATAAGTACAAGCGCCTTCCCTCTGGTGTCTCTTCGGTGCCGGCCATTTTCTCCAGCGATTCCTGGAGCAGCTTATGCAGCCTATCCCTGCCTGTGTGAATTATCTGGATGACATCTTGGTCACTGGGTGTTCCCGCCAGGAACATTTGCAAAACCTCAGCGCCTTATTTCATGCTCTGCAGTCTGCCGGTTTATGCTGTCGGCTGGACAAGTTTTGTTTTTTTTTCAACCGGAAGTGGAATACTTAGGCCACTGGCTTAACAAAGATGGCATTCGCCGTTTGGGTCTTAATTGCACGGCCATTGAGGCCCTTCCTCGTCCCAAAGACTTCTCTGAACTCCAGGTGTTTTTGGGCAAGGTTACTTATTACTTACAGTTCTTGCCCAGGCTGCCTCCGTTGCTCAACCCCTCAATCACTTGCGTCGTAAAGGGGTACCTTTTGAGTGGACCCCTGCCTGTGACCAGGCTTTTCTCCATTTAAAGGCGATGCTTAAGTCCGCCTCTTGTCTTACTCCCTTTTCTCCAGACCGCCCCTTGGTTGTGGCAGCTGATGCGTCAGCGTACGGCATCGGGGCCATCCTTGTGCACCGGGATGCCGACGGTTCCGAACAGCCCATTGCTTATAGCAGGGTAATAGCAGGAAATTTAAGGGGGGGAGGCACTGCCATGAATGGTAAAATACCAGTGGTTACAGGTGTTGGAGCAGCACCTTTTTTAGGATAGGTAAGACAGAAAGATGTCAAGTTCTACGAGAGGTCAGAATTGAAACAAATCTTCAGTTTAGGAAAGAAATTAAACAGCACAATTCTAGCACATTGGATCACCAATCACAGCTATCAATTATAAATTTTCACCAATCACCAGAAATTTTATCTCCACCAAGTTGTATCTCAGTCCTAGATAATTCCATTGATGAATTAAAGTCACCCAACCCAATTGACATAATCTGCCTCTCTGAACACCATGTGACCACTGGTATAGGAACTAGGCCTAAGCACAATGAGAAACTCAGACAGGAGAGTACTGCAAATGTTAGAATAAGGAAAGGTTCTCATAAAAGTACAATTAAAAATAATGTAAGTATATTTCATCAAAATATTGGGAGTTTAAAGAATAAAGTAGATGAGCTTCTGGTTTGTTTAGAAGATTTAGAAGCTGAGAATGAAATAGATATACTATGCCTGTCTGAGCATCACATTGTTACTGATATGGATAAGGTAAATGTAAGTGGTTATAAGCTCTCTGCACATGTAATGAGAGAAAATATGGAGAAAGAAGGAGTTGCCATATATGTCAAAAGTTATCATTGTGCAAAAAGTATAGAAACAAAAAAGTTTTGTGTAGAGAAACATATAGAAGCATGTGCCTGTGAGCTTAAATTAAATAAAGGCACATTTATAATTGTAACTGTATATAGGTCCCCATCAGGAAATTTTCATCTATTTCTGAAAAATTTGGACTCCTTGTTGTGCTATCTGTCAGACAGGGGGAAGCAAATTATTATTTGTGGGGACTTCAATGTAGATTCTCTGAAAGAGGGTAATAGGAAAAATGACCTTGAAGTATTACTCGGTTCTTTCAATTTGACACCCGTTATTGATTTTCCTACTCGGGTGGTAAAGGATAGCAGCTCACTGATAGATAACTTCTTTATAGACCAAGATAAGTTTAACCAGATAAATGCTCAGCCTGTTGAGAATGGTCTTTCTGATCATGGTGCACAGCTAGTTACAATATATGACATAGCTCCATTCAGCAATACTAAACAGTCCTCCAAAGTAGTATGTTCAGTCAACGATTTAACAACTGCAAATTTCAGGAAAAGCCTACAGCAGTTAGACTGGGATGAGGTGTACCGTGAACCTGATGCCAATTTAAAATATAATTTATTTCATGACATTTTTGTAAATGCATTTGAAAACTGCTTCCCCAAGAAAATAGTTAAATATACTCGTAAGAAACCTTGTAACAAACCATGGCTTACTAAGGGTATAAAAATATCTTGTAACCGGAAAAGGGAAATGTATCTGACAGCAAGAAAGAGTAGTGACCCAGAAACTATCAAAAATTATAAAAACTACTGTGTTATATTAAGAAAAGTTATTAAAAAATCCAGGAGTATGTGTATCATGTCTGAAATCAGCAACTCTGATAATAAAATTAAAACAATTTGGAATATTATTAAAAGAGAAACAGGTCAACCAAGAGCAGAGGAAGACAGTATTACCATCAAATTGAATGAAAACTTTACAAACAAAAAGTCAGAAGTTGAAAATATTTTTAATAATCATTTTCTAAATGTTGTGGATATAGTAGGATCCAGGTGTTCATTAGAAGATGCTAGGCTGTTAATGGAAGAGGCCATACCTATGCAATTTGATACAATTGAAATCTCACCCACTTCTCCCTCTGAAATTAGGAAAATAATAAACTTGCTTAAAAGCAAAAACTCACATGGAATTGATGGCATTTCCAGCAAAATACTAAAAGCTTGTTCTCAACAGATAAGTAAGATTCTCAGCCACCTGTGTAATAGCTCTCTGGAACAGGGCATTTTCCCTGATAGACTGAAATATGCTATTGTTATACCTTTGCATAAAAAGGGGGATAGATCTGATGTCAACAATTACCGTCCAATCTCCCTTCTAACAGCTTTATCCAAAATTTTTGAGAAAGTAATGTATTCAAGAGTAGCTTCACATATCTGTAAAAATGAAGTACTAACAAAATGTCAGTTTGGTTTCCAGAAAGGTTTTTCAACAGAAAATGCCATATATGCTTTCACCAGTCAAATTTTGAATGATCTGAATAACCGAACACCTCCCATTGGGATTTTTTGTGATCTCTCAAAGGCTTCTGATTGTGTAAATCATGAAATTCTGCTAGACAAGCTCAAGTATTGTGGCATGAGTGGGACAGTGCACAAATGGTTTAATTCGTACCTAACTGGAAGAGTACAGAAAGTTGAAATAAGTAGTTCTCGTAACATGCAAAGATCAGCACATTCCTCAAACTGGGGAACTATCAAGAATGGGGTTCCACAAGGGTCAGTCTTGGGTCCTTTGTTGTTCTTATTATATATTAATGACTTACCGTTCTATATTCATGAAGAGGCAAAGTTAGTTCTCTTTGCTGATGATACAAGTATAGTAATCACACCTGAGAAACAAGAATTAACTGATGAAATTGTCAATACTGTCTTTCAGAAAATTACTAAGTGGTTCCTTGTAAACGGACTCTCACTGAATTTTGATAAGACACAGTACATACAGTTCCGTACAGTGAATGGTATGATGCCATTAATAAATATAGACCTTAATCAGAAGCATATAGCTAAGGTAGAATATTCCAAATTTTTAGGTATGTCCATTGATGAGAGATTAAATTGGAAGAAACACATTGATGATCTGCTGAAACGTTTGAGTTCAGCTACTTATGCAATAAGGGTCATTGCAAATTTTGGTGATAAACATCTTAGTAAATTAGCTTACTACGCCTATTTTCACTCATTGCTTTCATATGGCATCATATTTTGGGGTAATTCATCACTGAGGAATAAAGTATTTATTGCACAGAAGCATGTAATCAGAATAATAGCTGGAGTCCACCCAAGATCATCCTGCAGACATTTATTTAAGGATCTAGGGATATTCACAGTAGCTTCTCAGTATATATACTCTCTTATGAAATTTGTTATTAACAACCAAACCCAATTCAAAAGTAATAGCAGTGTGCATAACTAAAATACTAGGAGAAAGGACGATCTTCACTATTCAAGATTAAATCTAACTTTGGCACAGAAAGGGGTGAATTATACTGGCACTAAAGTCTTTGGTCACTTACCAAATAGTATCAAAAGTCTGACAGATAACCAACAAGTATTTAAGAAGAAATTAAAAGAATTTCTGAATGACAACTCCATAGAGGAATTTTTAGATATAAATTAAGAAAAAAAAATATTAAAAAAAATAAAAAAATAAAAATAAAAAAACACAAAAAAATAAAGTTGTTATATTAACTTAAGTATGTTGTTAAATTAACCTAATTATGTCATGTATTGGAAAATTTGACTCGTTCCACATCATTACGAAATATCGTATTCATGATCCATGGAACTAGTAGTAATCTAATCTAATCTAATCTAATGTAATCTAATCTTATGCCTCTAAGACGTTGACCCCAGCACAATGGAACTACTTCCAGGTCGAGGAGGAGGCTCTGGTGATCGTGTTCGCTGTCCAAAAATTTCACACCTATCTCTTTGGGGCAAAGTTCACCCTCCTGACGGGCCATAAACCCTTGGTTATACTTTTCGGACCCCACTCTCACCTTCCAGAGCGGACGGCTCAACGTCTCCAGTGCTGGGCATTGTTTTTACGTAATTACGTTCACACCATCTGGTATAAGCCTACCGCCCACCACGCTAACGCGAACGTTTTTTCACATCTCCAAGCGGGCCCCGATCTTGCCTTTGACCAAAAGGAGGTCCTCTGCTTTCACATTGATTCCGCCTGCCGGGATGCGCTGGATGGTCTGCCTCCTGTGGCTGCTCACATTGCTGCGGCTACCCACCGCGACCCTGTCTTGCGGCAGGTTCTCAACTACGTGGTCCACGGGTGGCCGTCATTCGTCGGATCCAGTCCAATTTCAGCCCCTGGTACCACCTGTCCCACAGGCTCTCCATGGTCGATGATGTCCTTCTGTTGGCCACGGAGTCAGATGCCCACCGGATGGTCATCCCTCCGTCATTGCGGCTTTTGGTGCTCAGTTTGTTACACCGTGGGCACTGGGGTATGTCCCGTATGAAAGTTTTGGCACGCCGGCATGTGTATTGGCCCAGCATCGATAGCGATATTGAATGCCTGGTCCATGGGTGCACTGTCTGTGCGCGTCACCTGGCGAGTCCCTCTCAGTCATTTGCATCCTGGCCAGTGCCTCGCCGGCCCTGCGATCACATCCATATCGATTTTGTGGGCTCGTTTTTGGGGTCCATGTGGTTACTCATCGTTGACGCCTACTCCAAATACCCATATGTTGTCTGAATGACATCCACCACCACAGAGGCTACACTCATGGCCCTGGGCCAGGTTCTTGCCATCGAGGATCTGCCACACCCATTGGTCTCCGATAATGGTCCCCAATTCACGGCGTCCTCCTTCCACAACTTCTGTCAGGCCAACGGTATCAAACATATCTGTAGCCCACCTTTCCACCCTTCATACAATGGCGCGGCGGAGAGGCTTATCCGCACTTTTAAACAACAGTTGACTAAAGCAGTCGACACATCTCCAGCCACGTCAGCCCTAACCCTGTTTTTGAGCGCCTATCGCACTATGCCCATTGACGGACGCAGTCCGGCAGAGCTCCTTCATGGGCGACAGCCGCTGACCCTGCTCCATTTGCTGATGCCATCCTCCTCCCACCCCCACTCCCGGCCCTCACGGCAGTACGCCCCTGGGACGGCCGTGTTGGCCCACGAGTATGGGCGCAATGCGAGCTGGACACCCGCCACTGTCGTCGCGGCCCATGGGCTGTGTGTGACGTCGGTGCAGACATCGAAAGGCTTGGAGTGCCGCCATCATAATCAGCTCCGCCCGCGTGCCGCCATGGGATTTGCACCGCCGCCTCTGTCCCTACCTCTTTCAGGTACGGACGTGGTCCTCGAGTCACCGTCCCTGCCCCCAGTTGCCATCTCCCTGAGGGCCTACGGGCCAGCCCTCTCCACCTCCAGGTGGATCGGCGGCTCCCTCCCCGACCCTGGACTCTCTATCAGCTGTCATGGATACCTCGTTCGTCCCTTCCTCCCCACCAATAGCAGCTGATGAGCCCGGCTCCTCTTCCTACTGCCGCCCGCCTCGGCACCGTCCGGGGCGTTTCCGCCCCTACACGCAAGTTTCAGGGGGGAATTTGAATCCCTACCAGACGTCATGGATGTCGAAGACCCATAGAGGTCTCTGTACCATTGCGCCGTAAGCTGTGGTGGCGCAAACCTCCTGGGCCGCATTTAGAGTGAGGGCGCCACAGCGGAACACGTGGTTGCAGCAGCCAATAGCAGTGTCCCCGATCGAGTACTTAAGCACCTGCCTGTCCCTCAGCCTGAGAGTCTAACCTCGCGTGCATCTCAGGACATATTGCCTCGAATTGGACAGCGTATTGAATTTCGTGTTTTCTTTACAAGTGGGTGTGGTTGTCTTGTTTGGTTCATGACTCTGTTGTCTGTTCTTGTTGTGTCGTAAGGTCCTTCATTGGTCGTGTCCGTCCTCACCCGTTGTGTTGTTGTTCGCGGGCTGCTCCGCGGGTCCCGCCTCGTTTCCGTCATTACAACCCCACGACTCTTCTGGTCGTCGTTACAACAACCACAACAGCTCAAACTCTCATTGAATGAAGGCATAGCGACAATGGTTTGGGCAGGCCTGGCACCAACAGCAATGTGGACTACAGAAAATGCCTGCGTGGCAAAGCTGCCATCTGTGACAGGAACGCCTTGGTGTTATGTTCCACCTACTTTTCCATGCCGGCACAGGATATATGGGTGTATCTCAATGCCAAGAAAGGTTGGGAAAATGCCTTACAGTAAAGCCTAGCTAGCTCGTCATATGTCCAAGACAGTATAGCAACACCACAGACTAATGACATGCAACCAGCTCCCTAACATGGATTAATAATGCGGCATCCATCTGTGAAAGAAAACATCCATATGCCAGCCGAAATGGTGTGTTTGAATCCTGGAGTTGATACCAGTTGTTCAGAAATTAGCAAGGGTAAGACAATTTTAGGATGTGGGCATCTGGGAGTGCATGAAAACTGAAGGAATTTTTCGAAAGAGAAGAAATGAGTATGGTTCAAAACAACTGATGGGTGTTTATTACCAAAATCTACTTCTAAGGGATAGGAGTGGTGCCTGGGAGGCCACGAACAGGCTGAAGGGCATGTCACCCGAGAGAAGGATGCAGAAGGCCCAGAGACTGCCTAGTCAGTCCCAGTCTGCTCTCGCCAGCCCGCTCGGTGGCTCCCAAGTGACCATTTTCAGTTCTGTGATTTGATTGCTGGAGGGCTTCTAGAAGCATTCCCTTGCCAGCCCCACTTCACTTGTCACCTTTTCAGCATTACTCACAGTGAGAATGGTGTGCACATGTACAAGGTGTGGGCTGGTGGTGATATCCAACAGTAGCTGGTACTGAGCCCGCCCGTACCTAGCCATAGCTCTGCAGTGAAGCTCAGTTCGGTTGTATAAGGAATGAAACTTGAAAAATTAAAAATTTGGATTAAAATTTAAGCTTTTTCCACACTCTATCAGTCCACCATGCATTGAGAGACAACGTGGTAATATGTGAATTATGGAAGATTAATATTCCTTCAAGTTAACTAGGCATATCCTTAAAACTACAGTAATTCAGATAAAAACAAGGAATGATAAGCACACATACAATATTCTGTTTATATAATTTCAGCATGAATCTGTTGTCCTCAGTTGCTCTAACGTTGAGATAAATTACAAAAGCAGCTGGGTAGCACTGTGTTGCCCATAAAGCTTAATGAAAATAATATTCTTACGAACTCTATGGCAGTGTGTAATGGTCCTATGACATCAATTTTGCATGAAAGATTTCTGTGCCACCACTTTCTATATTGGACATACAGCTGAGATACTTGGAGTTTCACGTAATATAATGACTAAACAAATTTATTACTAAATACAGAATTCACTTAACAGGTATAACCTTAACCATTGTGTGACATATTAGAGTTCATGCCTCTCGATACTGCATCAATAGCAATTATGATCCTTCTAGAATATTATAGTTTCTATTGCACTGTGGTACAAGACAAGGGGCTTGAGACATAAGGCGATGAGTTGTCCCATTGGTATTTAAAGTTGACAGAAGTGAACCACGTGTATGTAGAGTATGGAAACGAGGTATATAATGTCACGTGCATTGGTAATGGCTGCCACACACATGCCGGGCACACACATGCCGACAGAAATGGAGGAGTGAGAAGAGGTGGCAGTATGTCTTTGCTTGGTTAGCTTACCACAAATGCAACACCTGTGTGCTAGACCATATGTTCTCACTGTGTAGTCTGCTGCTTGTAGCAAGCTTTCACAGGTGACAGATGGTGCAAAATAAAACAACTTCAAAAGTAACTTACGATTTGTAATTATAACTACCCGTGTAACTGAAACTTCCTGGCAGATTAAAACTGTGTGCCCAACCGAGACTCGAACTCGGGACCTTTGCCTTTCGCGGGCAAGTGCTCTGCCAACTGAGCTACCGAAGCACGACTCACGCCCGGTACTCACAGCTTTACTTCTGCCAGTACCTCGTCTCCCACCTTCCAAACTTTACCTGTGTAACCATTTCCATTATCTTGCTGCTGCTAATGAAGGTAACATTACAAATACACCAACATAAAAAGGGCATTCTAATACTTCTGCAGATCATTTCGACATTATCTCCCAGGAGGAGTGGCATCCCTATTTCTTCACATTTGAATACCTGCTGGCCAAAACATTATAACCCTAAAAATGCAATTTTTTCAGGAGAGAAGCAAAATGGGTAAATAAGCAAAATGTTTGTGAATGCTTATTCTGGCATTGGTAATCAGTTTAAATGAGTTCACTGGTTATTGAGCTACTGTGCAATAATTTTGACAACGTGCAACTTTAAGTATGAGAGATGATTATTGGATGTCTGTGCAAAAATCTTGTCACCTTAAAAGAAGTAGCACATTTTTATGGGTTACAATGTTTATGCCACTGAAAATATTTAGCTTTTTAATACTATTTTGTTGGTTTTATTCTGTACAAAAATAATGAGACAGAAACCATACTTGCAATCTGCATTGTTAGAGCTTCGCATTGTTTAACAGATTTCACTGAACACTAGAAATAGTGTTGCAAAAGAATGTTTCGCAATGGTTAAGCATTACATTAACACTTAACTTTATCTTTAGGTGCTCTTAAAAAGCTCAATATTTGTCAGGAATATATCTACGTCTAGCAGATTAGATTTAGTTTCTACAGATACAGACAATGGGTCTCCATACAGTCTGGATAGGCAATTTGAACTGATTATCACAGGCTGCACTGTAATGTTGTTTTTACCGCTACATAATTTTGCTATATTTGCGAAGCACCAAGGTTGCAAGTAGGTGTGACTCTGGCGGCACTGAAGCTCTGTTGGAGAGTCTGAAGATGTCTTTATTCAAATATGCTCCATTTTGGATCCTTGCAGATTTGCTTTTCAATAGTGCTCAGATCACTGAAATTTTCTGGCTGGATGTAAGAGACAAAAACAAGTCATTTATCTTGCAGTTGCTGTTACATGGACTCATTCAAATGGCTCCTACACAAGTTTGTTCTCTTGTTTCTCTCATTTAATTCAAAATCTCAACCACAAGGCAAAAAGCTAAGCCCTGTGATTATAAACTTTTGCTCAACAGATGGGAAATACTTCAGGTTCAGCAGATATTGATGAAGAACAATAGTTTTCCAGTTATTGTTCTGTCCTGTACATTGACCTGACCACACCACTGAAGTGATTTCTTCACCTGACTTTAGCACTCAAAATTATATACAGTATTTCAGGAGGCAAGGCATAATTTCTGCTGATCTGTGTCTGGTAATACTTTTATGCCATACAAACATCCATGCCATATTGCCACTGTGTAGTGCTTCGAGAATTTTGATGCCAGTTCTAGAGACCCTCAGCTTTCCGCCGTCTCGAACACCCGATATTTTATGTACGAGAGTGAGAGATGGGAGAGTGTCTACCTCGTGCTGGTTTTCTATGCCCGCAGGGTGGATGTGTATCAAGGTCTGCTTGTGTCTGTGTATGTGCGGATGGATATGTATATATGTGTGTGTGTGTGTGTGTGTGTGTGTGTGTGTGTGTGTGTGTGTGTGTGTGTGTGTATATACACCTGTCCTTTTCCCCCCCTAAGGTAAGTTTTTCCGCTCCTGGGATTGAAATGACTCCTTACCCTCTCCCTTAAAACCCACATCCTTTCGTCTTTCCCTCTCCTTCCCTCTTTCCTGATGAAGCAACCTTCGGTTGTGAAAGCTTGAATTTTGTGTATGTGTTTGTTTGTGTGTCTATCGACCTGCCAGCACTTTTGTTTGGTAAGTCACATCATCTTTGTTTTTAGATATATTTTTCCCACGTGGAATGTTTCCCTCTATTATATTCATATCATTAGTATGTTAGTTAGTTAGATAGTTAGTTAGTTATGTGTTCCACTGGTCAGTCTCATGGAAACTGTTATGATGTGGAGTGTGTCAAATGCATAAGAAATGTACACATGATTTTTCTACAAAAAAAAAAGCTTAAAAGTTTTATTACCTATCCCATTCCCTTAAATGGCATAACATGCGTATATTTTACCTATAGATTTATTTATTCCTGTTCAAGAATTCATCTATGGTACAGGAGGAGTTGTCAAGGAGATATATTTCAATTTATTTTTAAAACTGTTACTGCTGTCTATCAGACATTTTATTTCATCTGGTAATTTATCGAAAAGTTTTACAGCAGCATATTTTATCCTTTTCTGTGCCAAAGATAGGTTAAGTAGAGGATAGTGCAAGTCTTTCTTTCTTCTGGTACTGTGATAATGAATGTCACTGTTGTTTTTGAACTGGTCCATGTCACTGAGAACAAATTTCATTACTGCATAAAAGTACTGCGAGGCTGTTGTAAGAATTCCTAACCTTTTATAGAGATGCCTACAAGATGTGTGACTATGAGTCCCACACATTATTCTAACCACTTTCTTTTGAGCAGTGAATACTTTTTGCCTAAGTGTTGAGCTACCCCAAAATATTATTCCGTATGACACCAGAGAGTGAAAGTATGCAAAGTATGTTAGCTTGCTAATTTCTATATCCTCAAATTAGCAATTATTCTGATTGCAAAAGTTGCTGAACCTAGTCACTTTAGGAGATCTCAAATATGAATTTTCCAATTAAGTCTCATCTATATGTGCACCCAAAACTTAGTTTTCTGTACCCTGGCTATAGATTTCTGTTAATGTGTTATATTTATTGAAGAAACTGTACTCCTTGTGATAGAAAATTGGATGTACTGTGTTTTTTCAAAGTTCAGAGCAAGCCCATTCACAGAAAACCAATTAATAACTTTTCCAAAGACCTTATTTGTATCATTTTCTATCGGACTTTCTTTTACTGGATTAATAATTATGCTTGTATCATCAGCAAACATTGTCAGTTCAGCATCTTGTTTCACATAAGAAGGGAGGTCAGTCACATTAGTCAAGAACAGGAGGGGACCCATGATCGAACCTTATGGAACACCTCATGTAATTTCACCCCAGTTAGATGAAATGGGGATACTTCCTTAAATCACTTAATCTTTATAAAGAAACTTTTTGCTTCCTGATCTGTAGATATGACTCAAACTACTCATATTATGTTTCATTTATACCACAGAATTGTAATTTCTGTATCATAATGTCATGGTTCACACAATCAAATGCTTTGGATAAGTCACAGAATATTCCTTTTTGTGATGTTTTACTATTTAAAGACTCGTGTGGGCAGTGAGAATGTATATTGCTGTTTCAGTAGAACAGCATTTTTGAAATACAAACTGTGATTTACTAAGTATCCCATTACTGTTGAAATGGCTAACCACTCTTGATTACATTACTTTCTTGACGATTTTTTTGAAAATGCTGTAAGCAAGGATACTGGCCAGTAATTATTGACATCTGTGGTGTTCCCTTTTTTGTAGAGAGGCTTGATAGTGGCATTTTTCACCTGTCTGGGAAAAACCTTGAGTTAGTGATGCATTACAGATGTGACTCAGAACATCAGCTGTAACCACACCACATTGTTTTAATAACTTGTTAGAGATGTCATCTACTCCAACAGAACATTTATTTTTCAAATATTTAATAATTTTCTTTATTTCACAAGAGGCTTTTACATGAAAATTAACTGACAAGGATTTCTCAAAACTGACTCTTCCATGTACTGTTTGGCTTTTTCTTTTGAACTATTCTTACCAGTTTCTTCACCTACACTTAAGAAATGGTTGTTGAATACATTAGCTACTTGTGTACTGTTGGTTAAGATGGTCTCATTCTCTTTAATAGTAATACTACCTACCCCAGTGGTTACTTTTCATGTCTCTCTTCTAACAACATTCCATATTGATTTCATTTCATTGCCTGAGTTGTTAATTTCATCTCTAATATACATATTTTTTGATTTCCTGACAACTTTTCTCACTATGTTGCAATAATTTTTATAGTGTAAAATTACTTCTAGGTTGTTACTAATGCTTGCTGTCTCATACAGTTTTCTTTTTCTTTCTGAAGACACTTTAATAGTTGTAGTAATCCAATGTTTCTTTGAAAACTGTTTGGTGTTACATTTAGTAATGTTCAAAAAGGGATATAAATTTATCAAGAAATATGTTGCATTTATCATTAGCATTTGGCTCATTATATACATCTCCTCATTTAACATTTCTTAAACTTTATTTGAAGTGCTCTATAGATACTGGGTTGACCAGCCTTTGTGCATCATCGTCTGATAACCCATTTATCAGTGGGAAAGCGCCTGTTAGTTTTACATCCTGTTACTGTACAAATACATTATCAAATGGTGTACTACTGTCTTGAGCTATATGTGTAGGGAAGTTGATCACTGATTCTAAGTTATATGTCATTAGTAACACTTTTCCTATCAAAATTACTTAGGAAGTTTACATTGAAATCACCACAGATTAATAACTTGTTCTTTTTGTCTGACGGACAGCATAATAGGGAGTCAAACTTTTTTATGAATAGCTCCCAATCTCTTAATGGGAACCTATGAACTATTGCTAATATCAACACTACATTCTCTAGCTGTAGTTCACATGCACAAACTTCAAAGTGCTGATTGACACAAAATTTGCTTACTTCTACAGTTTTATACTTATAACCTTGCTTTGTATAAATGGCAACTTCTCCTTTATCCATGCTAGATCTGCAAATGTAAGATGCTAAATTGCACCCATTGATACTGAATCTTTCCATCCACACAGGTACATGGTGTTCAGACAAAGTATATCAATCTCATTCTTATTTTTGAGACCATCTAAACAAACTAACAGATAATTTACTTTATTTTTTATTCCTCTGATGTTTTGATTAAGTAAATTGATACCAACCTTAGCTTTATCCCTATTTTGTGTATATGAAGCTTTTTTATTCTATTTTTCTTGATTTTTATCTGTCTGGACTTTGGCTTTAACCTAAAAAACCTGTCTACCTGGTCCAATTAATCACAGGGATCATCCCTTGTGTGACTGTGGCTCCCCGTTACACTATATGCTAGTAGAGAAGCTAACTTATCTTTACTCTTCCTATTTAGGGGCAGGCTATGTGTAGTGTATCCCCACCTACCAATAGCATCAACTGGAACAACACTTCTGTGAGATTTTTCTGATGTCTGGAGCATCCTGTTCAGCTCAGTGTTAACATGCCATACAGTAGTGCTTACCCCAGGCCAATCATGGTGCTGAAAGGCCACCTTAAACCCCACATTTGTGTGCCCAGTTTCTGCTCCTATTTTGTCCAGGTCACTCCTAATACTATATCTCGGATTCATAGCTTTCAGCCATTAAGGCCTTTGTCAGCAGTAGACACACACACACACACACACACACACACACACACACACACACACACACACGTACACACGTATGCAGTCTCAGAGAACTGAAACCACACTGCAAGCAGCAGCACCAGTGCATGATGGGAGTGGTGACTGGGTGGGGGTAAGGAGGAGGCTGGGGCAGGGAGGGGGAGGGATAGTATGGTGGGAGTGGCGGACAGTGAAGTGTTGCAGTTTAGACGGAGGGCAGGAGAGAAGGTGGGGAGGGGGGAGGGGGTAAGTAGCAGAAAGGAGAGAAATAAAAAGAAATTAAAAGACTGGATATGGCAGTGAAATGATGGCTGTGTAGTGCTGGAATGGGAACAGGGAGGGGGGCTGGATGGGTGAGGATAGTGATGAAGGTTGAGGCCAGGAGGGTTACAGGAACGTAGGATGTATTGCAGAGAACGTTCCCAGCTGTGCAATTCAGGAAAGCTGATGTTGGTGCGAAGGATCCATATGGCACAGGCTGTGAAGCAGTCATTGAGATGAGGGATATCATGTTTGGCAGCGTGTTCAGCAACAGGGTGGTCCACTTGTTTTTTTGGCCACAATTTGATGGTGGCCATTCATGTGGACAGACAGCTTGTTGGTTGTCATGCCTACATAGAATTCAGCACAGTGGTTGCAGCTTAGCTTGTAAATCACATTATTGGTTTCACAGGTAGCCCTGCCTTTGATGGGATAGGTGATGTTAGTGACCGGACTGGAGTAGGTGGTGGTAGGAGGATGAGTGGGACAGGTCCTGCATCTAGGTCTATTACAGGGCTATGAGGCATGAGGTAAGGGATTGGGAGCAGGGATTGTGTAAGGATGGATGAGTATATTATGTAGGTTTGGTGGATGGCAGAATACCACGGTAAGAGGGGCGGGAAGGATAGTGGGCAGGACATTTCTAATTTCAGGGCATGACGAGAGGTAATCGAAACCCTGGCGGAGAATGTAATTCAGTTGCTTTAGTCCTGGATGGTACTGAGTTTTGAGGGGAATGCTCCTCTGTGGCCGGACTGTGGGACTCTGGGAGGTGGTGGGAGATATGTTTTTGTACAAGGATGGGAGGGTAATTATGGTCAGTGAAGGCTTCAGTGAGACCCTCGGTATATTTAGAAAGGGATTGCTCATCACTGCAGATGCGACAACCACGGGTGGCTAGGCTGCATGGAAGGGACTTCTTGGTATGGAATGGGTAGCAGCTGACAAAGTGGAGGTATTGGTGGTGGTTAGTAGGTTTGATATGGACAGATGTACTGATGTAGCCATCTCTGAGGTGGACAGCAACATATAGGAAGGTGGCTTGCACTGGTGCCGCTGCTTGCAGTGTGGTTTCAGTTCTCTGAGGCTGCATATGTGTATGCAAGTTGTATATGCAAGTTGTGTTTGTGTGAGTGTGTGTGCACGTGTGTATGTGTGTGTACTGCTGACAAAGGCCTTAATGGCCGAAAGCTATAATTGTGTGAATCTTTTTGTTGTGCCTATCATGACTCAGCATCTCCGCAATATGATTTACTAACTGAATTTCTAAAGTTTTTCAACAGTTTCCCTTTTTCACCCTTTGCTTGCTACCTTTCCCAAGCATCATGTCTCTTTTTCCTCCTGTAGCCTACATAATTCCAAATTTGCATTTTCTAATTCAGCCTTAAGGGCACAAATTTTTGCCTCCTGTTCAGAAATTTTTCAGTCCTTTCTACATAACCTAGATTACCATGGAAGAACCTCATTATCTACCCCTGTTTCCTTGCCACTACATTTGCCCCATTGAAACCATAACCTACAGTCTTCACAGAACACCCACCTCCTTCAGATTTCTACAGCAACCACCACATTTGTCACACATGGTTTGATAGAAAAATGTACACAAAAGCAGAGAATAACTTGGCACAAGAGCACTGAGGTTTCATAGCAGTAACTAAATGCTAATGTAAACAAACTTTTAAACTTACTTTCGAAAGTTTTAACTAACTACCTAAAGTCTATATGACAGACACAAATTAATTTAACTTTGAACTGCTAACTCTAGTAAGAAAAAATAAAGATCTACACTCACATGAAATTTATGCCTAAAATGTAAACAAAACTAATGAGTATCAGCCTTTACGAAATACTTTCTTTTCTGTCTAAATATGCTCAGAAAAGCAAAACATTCAATAGACAGCATAGCAAAGAAGTAAATACACTAGTCTAAAATGTAATATTAACTAAATTAGCTCTTATGTAAATATCAATCACTTAGCTTAGCGAGAGCTTTGTGGACGTGCATCTGCTAGAGATTGAAATAAGAAATACATGAAAATTGAAATACAAGGGTTGACTCTTAAATAATGGCAACTATTCATTCACAACTGATACAAAAATTTACATGTTTGCACTTGTTACTGTCCTTCAAAATAGTCACCACCATTGCTTAGGACCCGTTGACAGCGATGTGGAAGGTGTAGTATACCGTTAGCAGAGCCTGTTCTGTTGATGGTGTGAATGGAGTGATCTACTGCCTGTCAAATCTCTGAAACATTGCTGAAGTGAATGCCGTGAAGTGTTTCCTTCATCTTTGGAATCAAATCAAAGTCACAAGGACTTAAGTCATATTACTGTTCATTTTTGGAGCATCACCTGTGACCAACTTTGCAAAAGAAGTGGCAAAACTTTATGCGCAATCCACCCATCATTTTGTATGACAATGCATGGGTGCATACAGTGCAAGCTGTGGTTGCTGTGTTCAGTCGATAGGACTGGGAAGTAGTGTACCATCCACCACACTCCCTGGACTTAAGTCATGCTTGCTACTCGGAGATTACCGAAGGAGGTCGGACATAATTGTGCATCCGCAATTAATGTGGTGGATTCATTGCCCATCAAGGCAAATGAATTGAATGAATGTGAAGTGCGTGTTGGTTTGGACATGTCCAAAAGAACAGACACAACCCAGAATCTGCAGCTGTGATACATATTATGTGATACATAATGGATTTATTGCCCATTGAGGTGAAGCAGTTCTGACTGCCATGGTGTCTGTTTCCTCAGATATGTCCAAAAGGACAGACATCATGTAGAATCAGCAGCTATGACACATATTATAAAGAAGACCTACACATTGATTTTGCCAAAATCTGAGAACCAGTTCTTAGTGTTGTAGTTCTCAGGGGCACCCTGGCATGCGCTCTGTGTGAGACATCCCTGTGCATCTCTATAAGTCACGGCTCAGTTACCTAACTCAATAAAGAGCTGTAGGCTGAAGTGCAGTTATCCGGGTTGCCTCTGTGCAGTTGCCCCTGCAGTGGCACTAGTTTTACATTCCACTGTGGGTGATTGTTCACACTGAAGCAGGTTGTTGCAGTTTCGGTAAGGCACCATGAGCCTTTATAAAGCATGCGACAGCTGTGGGCACTGGTAGTCTGGATTAGGCTGCTGCACAGGAAATTGCTTTGAACTACTCACGAGATACATCATTTTAGGGTGTTTGGCACTCACACACAGCTGTTTACAAGGCCATTGATGACACTGAAATCACTACTCGGGACAAGGAAAAAAATGAAGTGAAGGTGAAAGGCACCGCATTGCATGTTGTCCTTGATGGTCCTTGTGCTTTTGCAGGTGGTATTTTGGATTTTTCACTTGTGAAGGATGATTAATTTAGTCATGGTTCTGGATGGCTTACTGTGGTTACATTCGAGGTGGAGGTATTGAGAGTATGTATCACATAATATGTATCACAGATGTGGATTCCATGTGGCGCCTCTTCTTTCAGACATGTTCAAAGGAACAGATGCCACGCATTCATATAATTGATTTGCCTTGATGAGCAATGAATCCATCACATTCAGTGTGGATGCACAATTATATCCAACCTCCTGTGGAAACCTCCAAGTACCAAGTATGGAGGAAACGGACAGGGACTGCAGATAGATGGCACTAAGTGGGAATGTGGGTCAGCCGAGATAGTTCATGCAATTGTGATAAATGCTGTGTCTAGGTGGTGCAGTGATGAACGCAACTGCTAATAAGCAGGAGATCCCAGTTTCAAATCCTAGTCCAGCACACATTTTCGTTCATTATCGCTGATGCCACACAAAGCCCTGATGCAACTGATATCAATAGACTCTTCCCTTCCCTTTCCTTTCTCCCCACTCCTCTTTCAATTTACATATTATGTGTCACTGCTGCGGATTTCGCATGGTGCCTGGTCTTTCGGACATGTCTGAAGGAACAGATACCATGCATTCTTATAACTTAGTCTGTGACATAAAGGGGAGTGGGTTGCAGATCAATAGCACCCACATCAGGGGTGGTTTGCATACTTAAGTCAATTTTGGGGACAGGTGGCAATTCCTGTCTTGCCCACAGTCATTCACCTAATTACTGATTTCTTAACTTAAGATTTTCAGCTTGTTTTTATGGATCATTAACAAGACCTTTACTTACTCCCCCTGGTGCACTCCATATTGAGAACGTGTGGAGGGCATTTTGTGCACACAAAGCAAAAAGTTCAAAGGCACTTAATGTGGCATTACATGCGAAGGGTGACGGCAGCAATAATGCACGTGGGAAGTTACGAATCACTGGCACTTGGCACTTGCCTGCTTGTGGCATGGATTCAGTGGTGGCTGCTGGCTGCAACGGTGGTAAGGAACTAACTTTAGTAACTTTACTAACTTTATCCAATCCGTAACTACTTATCATTTGAAGGGAAGGTATATAAACAAATCTGTAGCACAGCCATGAGCACCCATATGCCACCCTCCTATGCCAACCTTTTTATGTGCCATCTAGAAGAGACTTTCTTGGCCATCCTAAGCACAAAACCCCTAGTCTGGTTCAGACTCATTGATGATATCTTCATGATCTGGACTCGGAGCTAAGACATCCTATCTTCATTCCTTCACAGCCTTAACACCTTCTCTCCATTATGATGGCTCCGTCTGCACCTCTGTCCACATTGAACCCACTACAACCACCAACAATACCAGTATTTTGACAGCTGTCACCCCTTTCACACCAAGAAATCCTTACCATAGAGCCTGGCCCTATTTGCAGTGACAAATAGTATGCTGAGGGTCTCACCTAGGCCTTCACAGATAGGCATTATCCCCCAGGCCTGATCCGCAAACAGATCTCCCATGACATTTCTCCCCCCCCCCCCCCCCCCCCCAACAAGAAACAGCCACAAAAGAGTGTCGCCTGCATCACCCAGTATCAACCCCGGACTGGAACAACTGAACCACATCCTTTGCCAGGGCTTTGATTACATATCATCAAGTCCTGAAATGAGGTACATCTTACCTGAGATACTTCCCACCCCTCCCAAAGTGGTGTTCCATCACATACCCAGCCTCCACAACATCCTTGTCCATCCCTATGTCATTCCCATTCCCAACCCCTTGCCCGTGGGAGACCCAGGTGGAAACCTGATTCTACACGGTGTCTGTCCTTTTGGACATATCAGAAAGAACAAACACCATGCAGTCATAACTGATTCACCTCATTGGGCAATGAATCCATTATGTATCACATAATATGTATCACAGCTGCAGATTCTGGGTGGTGTCTGTTCTTTTGGACATGTCCAAAGCAACAGGCATCACACATTCATACAATTCATTTGCCTTGATAGGCAATGAATCCACCACATTCATTACGGATGCACAATTGTGTCCGACCTCCAGCGGTAATCTCCGAGTAGCAAGCATGGAGGACATGGACAGGGACTGTGGATACATGGCGCTAGGTGGGAGTGTGGGTCGATCAAGAGGCATGCTGAGGTAGTCTGTGCATTAGTGATAAACACTGTGTCTAGGTAGCAGAGTGGTTAACAACTGTCTCCCAAGCAGGAGATACTGAGTTCAAGGGGGTCCATCACTCACCTCATATATAACTCAAAGTATTATGCGGACACTATATCATGGCAGTTTTAGGTGGGGAGTGTTTTGAACTATGGTCATGTATGTTACTGGTAGAGGTCGGGCCTGTACTACCACTGCCATCTGCAGCAGACAACTGTGCTGCAGCATTTACCAAACGTTTTTTGCACTCCAATTTGCTTTGCATTGTGGATTGCTTGTTTTTTTCCTAATTTTGAAATGAGACTAATCCTAGTGCTTAAAGGGCTTTGAATGAGACTCTCACCAGAAAAAAGGAATCAATGATCCCTATGATCATTATGTCAGTTTTATTTTGTGGAAACACAGAATGTGGACATAGGATGGCAGCTCTTCAAGAGTGCACCGCTCCTCTCCCCTTGGACAGTCCAAGTTCTCATTCGTTTACATTTGTGGCTGACTGCAATGATATACTGTCAGCATAATATCTGGAACACCAACCTCTTTGGCTCTCCTAACATTTTAGGAAGATTGAGCCCTATCCCAACTGATGAGGCATCCTGTGCTGATATCAAGGTCCCTTGGTAACTAGGAATCCTTTATACTGGTTGGAGGTATGTGACCATATGCAGATTAAAATTTTGCTTTTAATTAATCAGTTTGATAACTCCAGTTTATTTCAAAAATAAAAATATTTTAAAAATATGCAAATGCAGTCATGGCCAACTAGCATAGATTATAACAAGACTATGAAGATCATAGTTGTTACTCACCATATAGCCAATATGCTGAGTTGCAGATAGGTACAACAAAAAGATTGTTAGAAAGTGAGCTTTCTGCCAACAAGGCCTTTGTTGAAAATAGACAACACACACACACACACACACACACACACACACACACACAACAAACAGTCTCTGGTAGCTGAAGTGAGACTCTCTGAGTCTGGATTCAGCCAGAGACTATGGTCTTATGTGCGAGTTGTGTTTGCGTGAGAGAGAGAGAGAGAGAGAGAGAGAGAGAGAGAGAGAGAGAGAGATGGCCAATACTTCATCAAAGCATTTATGTAACTTTACACAGAACAGTATAAGGTATATTGTGACAAAGTCAAAATCTGGTTAATACAAACATTAGAGCTGAGTGTTATTTACATCCCTCAGTCCAAACAGTATAATAAATTTTAGATGGAGTGGCTAATAACTTACACTTTTATTTCAGTTTTGAATATTGGGAAACTTCCTATTTCTTGCCTGTCTAGTGCTAACCTGTTATCAGTTTAGCACCAGAATATAAAACCTCTAATCAGAAACCTAGAAAGAAATGCAATTTTTTTCATGGAAATTAATTTTATTTTAAATTCACAGTTTCTCCTGAATCCACTCTGATGAACTATAAATGCCCTTAATAAGTAAATGTATTATCCACATTTGTGTAAGAATCCCAAAATCCTTGAAGTTGTATGTGTCAATTAATCTCTCCTTCTGGTAATTGTAAGGCAAGTCTATTTCTTTGAAATTGAATGATTTGAGTTTTTGTAATACTGAGAGTAAAGGTGTTGGTAGTGAAACAATGGCAAGTTTGTTCCATTATATCCCAGCGTGTATCTAGTATGGCTGTATTTGGGCAAACATAGCAGGTTTTGAATTTCCCTCCAAAGCCTTCGGTAAATTATTTATTAATGACAAGAACAGGCATTGACCAAGAAATGGACCTTGTGGGACTACATATTTAATGATTTCTCACTCAGATATTTTTATCCCCTCTGATATCATTTATTAGATTCCTTCTGTTTTCTCTTGTTGACTCCATCCAGGCAACAGAGGTGTTTGTGACATCATAACATTTCAGTTTCCCTAATAGAATTTTAGAATCTACACAACTCCTTGGTAAGATCACACAAAATGACTGGAGGGTAATTTCTGTTGTTTAGTTCTATCAGAACTGAGTTTGAACACTTGCTTTCCGCAGAGGGAGCAGGGGTGACTCATTTTCAGAGATCATCTATTGCTTTCTATATAGAGAAGGCCTCACAGAAGACAAATTGTGGTAGATAAAAACAGCAGTTGCATAATGTAGGAGGGGCACTGATTTTTTTGGAGTAGCTGTTCTTTTTCTAAACATACATATATAAGGTAATCTAGAAGTAATTACCATAATTATCAGTTTAAGCAGATTACTGTGAGTCATAATTTTTGTTCGTGTACTTTACAGAAGTAACTATCAGGGGTTGCTTCTGTGTGTTAATGCGTAACTTGTCAGGTTGCACATTTCTAAAGGTGGTTCTTCTTGACAGGTTTGCAAAACATGACATTTGAATAAGTGAGTGAGTGAATGAATGAATGAAAGAACTGTTGTTGAAAACTTAATGTTATAACAAGCTATAATAAAAGACCTTCGCAGAAATGTTTTGGAACGTGGTAAGGAGTGAGATGGATCTGCAATTAGAGGTGACATGCTTATCCCCCTTTTTTTATTAATGAGCATTACTGCTGTCAGTTTTTTGGGGAAATAAATCTTGATTCACTGATTATTTACAGAGTTAAATCAATTGGGGAACTACCATCACAGCACAAGATTTTTGTGCTTTGATTGTAATACCATCATAATCATAGGAGTTATTGCTTTTCAGCTGGTAAGACATTGGGTTTGCTCTCAGGAGGATGGTAGTTTGGTTCACGTACCTATCTGGCTAACTAGATTGACATTGTTTATGGTATTGCTAAATCACTTGATGCAAATTTTGGACTGGATTCTTTGAAAAGGGCGATTTCCTTCTCCATCACTTCCTAATTCCAACCTTTATTCTGTGTATAATGAGATTGTCCTCAACAGGATGTTAAGTCCTTATCATTTTTCCTGAAAATCCTTGCTTATTTCAGTGACATCTCTAAGTGAATATAAACTGCTGCATTCTGGGTGTATCAGTCTGAAACCTGTCGACTGTGGTGAACACAGCTTCTTGGTGTCTCCAGACTGCTGCCAGTTGCACTGCCCCCAAACACAAGCACTTCTCTAACGTTTTCTTAACTGTATAAATCTTGACTCCACTGTGTACACTGATGAAGCCAGCTGTATGAAAATACTAAAAACTGAAAACTATAAAGAATGAAACAAAATAATAAACCCTAGCATGCTTTCACCAGTAATTAACATGACCAAACTCTTGTGCAACACACTAGCAGACAACAGAAAAAGAACCCTCTCTCTGTGGCCCAGGTTTAAGGGTGTCCATAATAAACCTGATATTCTTCATGAGCTTATATATATATATATATATATATTGAATTACACAATGCAGAAGAACCTGTTTCAATCAAAAGAAATAGATCACAAGACTCCTCTAGTACTTGTCTGAGTAAATTACAATTTAGAATGTCCACTTTATAATTGGTTAACCTGATTATTTATTTACGCCAATTTTATGCTGCATGAATTCTCTAATCAAGTAAAAACTTTTTTTGGATAAATATTCATTAAGGAATGCTTTAAATTTACAGAGTTCCTTTATGTTTTTGATTTCTTTTGGCAATTTATTGTATATCTTGACACCTCAGTAAAACATAGTGGTTTGGGTTTTGGTTTGATTCATTCTGACTAGGTACAAGCAATTGTTGTTTCTGGTTTGGTGATCATGTATGCAGCTGTTTGCTAAATATTGCTCAATATTTTTGTGAATAAAATCTGTAGTTTGCAAGATATATTCACTTGGGATTGTCAGAATACCCCATTTTTAAATAGCTCACTGCAGTGTGCTCTTTTGTGACTCTTGCTCATTATTCTGATAGCTCGTTTCTGCAATCTGAACACAAATTTCATATGTTGGGCATTTGCACCCCAGAATGTTATGCCGTAACTTATTATAGAATGTATGTGAGCAAAGTATATCATTCTGTGGCATGAACTATTGCACAAAGTGACTAATATTCGTAAGGCATAGCATGCTGTGCTAATTTTTTTCCCAAGCATCCTAATATGTTCATGGTAAATATTATAGCAGAAAATAACTCCATTAGTGTAGTATTGCATGGTACCACTGTATTAGAAAAGGTTTGATATTCAGAAATTGTAGCAACGGGCAGTTTGATGTTACTAGTGAGCAATCAGTAGCCGTCTTGTATTCCATATTGTTAAAAGATATTCGTTAGCATATCGTTGAGGTACGAATGCTGCTAAAAAATCGATTCAATAACGAACCGTATGGCTCACAGTTCGCCTGTCGTTTCATTTGCCATTGTAGTAATACCGGGATTCTGCTCTGTGGATTTCGTAAACTTAGTTACATAATTTTTTTTTTTGTAAGTCGATAATCAGTCGGGAGTATTAGTGCGGGAGTGATACGTCTTGTCTCCAGGAATGCATGACGACATATGAACCGAGCGAGAGCCTGTGGGTTCCATAGTGGGGAAGCGTAACTTATATGCGTACCGCGCAAATTCACGTCATTGTGATCAGGAATCGAAACGTGCACATTAAAGGAAATTCCAAAACAGTCGAGTAGAGGGGATGTGTTGACAGCTGTTTACCAAATGCCTGTAAGCTTTGGTGCTCGCCCTTACCCGCTGTGTGTGTCACGTTAAAGTATCGGTAAACATTCTCGTCCCCATGAACGTCGTCGAAGCTTCTTGGAATAGCAGTTAGGCCCACTCCTCGGTTCTGCTCACAATCTTTCTTGGGTAAGCATCCGTTCAACAATTTAATTATTCGATATTGCTTTCTTGCCACAAGAAAGTAAATTTCTGTGACTTAGAAATATTACTCATCTTCTACTGACTCGAATGATTCACGTTTATAAATTGTATATAGTGTCGCATTCAATACAATGGAATTTCCTTTCGCGTTACTTTTTTTTCCGCTGGAGTCTGTTACGTATTCGCGTTCAGCGAATGCATTTGACCAGTTGTTATCGCACTGGTCTTTAAGAAATTAACTGCCCCAATGGTACAGAAATGAACCGATAATTTGGAATTCATCTTTATCGAGCCGTGAAAAAAAGAAATGCCGTTTACGATGCTTGAAAACGTAGAAAGATTCATGTGAACCGCAAAAAGGCATAGGACTGCAAAAGGAGAATTATTTAATAGTATTCCTTGAGCTAAGCTTGAGAAAAGGAGATGGAACTGAAAGAACCTACAAGCGACAGTGGTTCGCCTGTGGAAAAAAAGCTAGCTTTATTGAGGATAAGAAGCATTTCCATTCCACACGGATGCTGATTAAGAGATATTCTTTGTTCCCAGAATGACTAGATGCATAGCAATGTGCGAATATCGTCTCCAAAGCGAGTACTCGTCAACACCACGACGAACTTCAGACAAATTCGAAATGCACAAGTGTGCGCTCGCTTCGCCTTAATTGTAGATACGGTCAGTGAGGACAGACCATTCTTAATATTTCTAATTGGAAAAAAGCGTCTTACAGAACAACTTCAAGTCCATGCAAGAATATTTCAGATATTTTCCACTTTCCAGTAATTACAGTAATGAACGTGTTTTTTCTTCATGTTGGCAAATGGCAAGTAAAACATTCGAATAATGGACGCCTATTGTCAAACTAGAATGTTGGATGCACTGCAGTACTTGTTGTTTGTTTAATGGTGGCATGTTGAGTGTTTTCAAGTAAAATGAGTGTGTAAACGTTTAGCTGATTTCGACTAACATAAAAAGAATCGGAAGGGGTAGTGCAGAAGTTAGGCAAGTAAAACGTGTATTAGATACGTCTATGAAGCCATTTCACTGCAGTACTATACGATTTCTATGATGTAAATGGGCATTCTTAAAAGTAACACACAGCAGCGTATATTACTTTGTAATATTAGGTTTTCCTATTGCTCGTATTTATGAGCAGCTTATAACATCATAAAATTATGATTTAGTTTTTTCAAAATGTTGTGGGAAATTAAATTTAGGTCTGTGAAAAGTTTGAGGTTGGTATACATTACAAACAGGGTTCAAGTACATAGCTCGCATCTCTTTAAAATCGTATGTAATTGTTTTCTCGTAAATGCGGCGTACCTGTGATTGGCATATCTTTATTGTACTTTATCGTGTGTTGTGTATCCTATGGGTTCCTTGTTGCTACAGTTGTTTCACATATTTTGGTCCCCATCGCCCCTCAACCTTGATCACGTAATTTTGCTTTTATTTAGTTGCTTGCATACTAAGTTTTTCACCTGCGAGCGCAATCGCTGGGTGCAAGGACTTCAAATGACATTTTGATTTTAGTGTCCAACAAATGCTTTCTTGTATTATGACCTGACCGCCTTGAGTTTAGTTGCCTATTTCATGAGTATACCGTAGGTGATTGTGTCGTTAAGATTAAGTTTCTGGTGTTTGTTGTTGTTTTCAAACACCAGAAATTAGAATTGTGTGATTTCTGCAGTTTTCCACTTTTTTTGTTGTAGAGTCCCAGCCGATGTTAAGACAGTTTTATGGTTGTTTTTGTTTCTAAACTTGTAGGGAATACTGTAATGGCTATCTTTGAACTGTGCATGTAACATAACAAAAACAGATAAAAATGATTACTAATAAATAGAAATGGATTCATGCATTAATCACATGACATCTGTTAAACTTGACTCTTAATAAGTCTTACTTACAAGAGTATGGCAATAAATTAAACACATCTAAATCTATACACTGCAAACCACCATTAGGTGTATGGCACCTGGTACATGCCATTGTACTAGTTTGTAGGGTTTCTTCCTGTTCCACTCACAAACAGAGCATGGGAAGAAAGATTGTTTGAATGCTTCTGTGTGTGTGTGTGTGTGTGTGTGTGCGCAGTAATTATTCTAATCTTATCCTCATAATCCCTTTGTGAGCAAGAAATAGGGGGTTGTAGTACATACCTGTAGTCGTCATTTAAAGCCGATGCCTGAAACTTACGTAATAGATTTTCTTGGGATATTTTACATAGCCTATATCTTCAAGAGTCTTGAAGCGGAAAGGTCGGGGAAGAAGGCCAGTGTTCACTCTGTCTGCTTGCTGGGGGGTCTCATCCGAGATGTGGAGGAGGCGCTGCCGGCGGCGATAGAGAGCACTGGGTGCACCTGGCTGCAAATTGTTGCTCATGTCGGCACCAATGACTCCTGCCGTCTGGGTTCAGAGGTCATCCTCAGTTCGTACAGGCGGTTGGCGGAATTGGTGAAGGCGGAAGGCGGGGTGGAATCTGAGCTAACTATTTGTAGTATCATTCCCAGAACCGATCACAGTCCTCTGGTTTGGAGCCGAGGAGTAGGCTTAAACCAGAGGCTCAGTCGATTCTGCGGAGATCTGGGGTACAAATTTCTCGACCTCCGCTATCGGGTGGAGAAATGTAGGGTCCCCCTGAATACGGCAGGCGTGCACTACACGCTGGAAACGGCTACAAGGTTAGCGGAGTACATGTGGAGTGCACGTGTCGGTTTTTTAGGTTAGAGAATTCCCTCCCTAGGCCCGACAAGATGCCTCCTGAGATGCGGCAAGGTAGGAGTAGGCAAAATGCAACAGGGAATAACAATATTAATGTGCTAATAGTAAACTGCTGGAGCATCTATAGAAAGGTCCAGAACTCCTCTCATTAATAAACGGTCATAATGTCCATATAGTACAAGGGACAGAAAGTTGGCTGAAACCATACGTAAACAGTAATGAAATCCTAAACTCAGATCGGAATGTATACCGCAGAGACAGGCTGGACTGTGAAGGGGGAGGCGTGTTTATAGCGATAAGAAGTGCAATAGTATCGAAGGAAATTGACGGAGATCCTAAATGTGAAATAATTTGGGTCAAGGTCACGGTTAAAGCAGGCTCAGACATGGTAATTGGATGTCTCTATAGGCCCCCTGGCTCAGCAGCTGTTGTGGCTGAGCCACTGAAGGATAATTTGGAAAATATTTCGAGTAGATTTCCCCACCATGTTATAGTTCTGGGTGGAGATTTTAATTTGCCGGATATAGACTGGGAGACTCAAACGTTCATAACGGGTGGCAGGGACAAAGAATCCAGTGAAATTTTTTTAAGTGCTTTATCTGAAAACTACCTTGAGCAGTTAAACAGAGAACTGACTTGTGGCGATAACATATTAGACCTTCTGGTGACAAACAGACCCGAACTATTTGAAACAGTTAATGCAGAACAGGGAATCAGTGATAATAAAGCAGTTACTGCATCGATGATTTCAGCCGTAAATAGAAATATTACAAAAGGTAAGAAGATTTTTCTGTTTAGCAAAAGTGACAAAAAGCAGACTACAGAGTACCTGACGGCTCAACACAAAAGTTTTGTCTCAAGTACAGATAGTGTTGAGGATCAGTGGACAAAGTTCAAAACCATCGTACAATATGCGTTATGAGTACGTACCAAGCAAGATCATAAGAGATGGAAAAGAGCCACCATGGTACAACAACCGAGTTAGATAACTGCTGCGGAAGCAAAGGGAACTTCACAGCAAACATAAACATAGCCAAAGCCTTGCAGACAAACAAAAATTACGCAAAGCGAAATGTAGTTTGAGGTGGGCTATGCGAGAGGCGTTCAATGAATTCGAAAGTAAAGTTCTATGTACTGACTTGGCAGAAATCCTAAGAAATTTTGGTATTATGTCAAAGCGGTAGGTGGATCAAAACAAAATGTCCAGACACTCTGTGACCAAAATGGACTGAAACAGAGGATGGCAGACTAAAGGCCAAAATACTAAATGTCTGTTTCCAAAGCTGTTTAACGGAGGAAGACTGCACTGTAGTTCCTTCTCTAGATTGTCGCACAGATGACAAAATGGTAGATATCGAAATAGACGACAGAGGGATAGAGAGAGAATTAAAATCGTTCAAAAGAGGAAAGCCCACTGGACCTGATAGGATACCAGTCCGATTTACACAGAGTACACGAAGGAACTTGCCCCCCTTCTTGCAGCGGTGTACCGTAGGTCTCTAGAAGAGCGTAGCGTTCCAAAGGATTGGAAAAGGGCACAGGTCATCCCCGTTTTCAAGAAGGGACGTCGAACAGATGTGCAGAACTATAGACCTATATCTCTAACGTCGACCAGTTGTAGAATTTTGGAACACGTATTATGTTAGAGTATAATGACTTTTCTGGAGACTAGAAATCTACTCTGTAGGAATCAGCATGGGTTTCGAAAAAGACGATCATGTGAAACCCAGCTCGCGCTATTCGTCCACGAGACTGAGTGGGCCATAGACAAGGGTTCCCAGGTAGATGCCGTGTTTCTTGACTTCCGCAAGGCGTTCGATGCAGTTCCCCACAGTCGTTTAAAGAACAAAGTAAGAGCATATGGACTATCAGACCAATTATGTGATTGGATTGAAGAGTTCCTAGATAATAGAACGCAGCATGTCATTCCCAATGGAGAGGAGTCTTCCGAAGTAAGAGTGATTTCAGGTGTGCCGCAGGGGAGTGTCGTAGGACCGTTGCTATTTGTTTTCCTTCAAAAATCAAGTTAAACATTTCAGAGTTGGCTTTGCTTCCCTTAATGTCAGTTCCTGTCTCATTCGCTAGGGACTGGACACTAACTTTGATGCCACTAACAGCCTTTACATATGACATGAATTTCTTTGGGTTCTGTGAAATATCATGTGACATTATTCTGTGTAGTCATTGAAGGCATCACGCATTGTTCTCTTGACAGCCAAACACATTTCATTCAGCATCTCTCTACCTATAGCCCTACTCTTTATTTTGCACCTACTGTGCAGTAACCTCTGTTTCTTTAGAAGTTTCTTTTTAATGTGTGTATATCATGTAGGTTCCCTCCCATTATGAACTGTTCTACTGGGTTCATATCTATCCAGTGTGTGGTCAACTATTCTTTTAAACTTTAGGCAGAATTTCCTCTGCATGCTCCTGACTTGTGCTGAAAGTTTCAAGTTTCTCATTGAGGTATGACACTAGTGATATTTTTATATACTTTAGTGAACCTATATATCTTTCTGCCTGTTTGTTATTCTTTGTACTTTGGTAATCATTGTTACCCCAACCATGTCATAGTCACTGATATCATTTTTGATGTGGATGTCCTCAAAGAGGTCAGGTCTATTTGTTGCCATTAGATCCAATATATTTCCATCTTGAGTGTGGTTCCTAACTATCTGCTCTAGGTATTTTTCAGAGAATATATTTAGTAAAGTTTCACAGGCTGTCTTATCACACCCACCACTTACAGACCTGTGATTTCGTCAATTGATTGTTGGATAATTAAAGCCTCCAGCAACACAATCACTTAAGTGAGTAGCAGCCTCTGATGTGTAGTGCATATGTGACTTATTTAGAGGGACCCTACAATTCTCAAGCATATGGCGCAAGTCCAGGAAGTTGCAGCCTAGCTTTTCACAGAACCTTTGAGGTATCTTGTTCAGTCCTTCCACTCGACTCAGAAACAGATGGTCACTATCAGTTCAGGGGAAAATAAAGCAAATTATGAGTTTCGTTGAAACTCCATGCACAGGGCTGGTCTTCTCAACCTTCTCCACCATTCACTGGAATGGCCCAAGAATGATCTCAGAGCTCAGGCGACAGGCGTCGTTTGTTTCAGTGTGTGCCACACTCTCTGGTTGATTGCACCCTGTTCTCGAATGGCTGCTGGAATAGCCTCTTCAACATGCTGAATGAGGCCCCAGGCATACACACTAAGAGCAGCCATTGTCCTTTCCTGTCCTTTGTTGCCATTTCCCTAAAGGGTACCACCATTCACTGTACATTTGGAGCTTAATAGGCCCCTATCCCTTTGCGTTTGCCTTCTTCTTACACTGGAAAAAAACATGTTTCCTCAAAACAGGTGAAGTGAGTCAAACTGGCTCAGTTTCAGTTTTAGTGAAAAACAGCACCTGAAACTTGTTGGTTGGGGAATCAGTACAACAGCCTGAGTCCTCCCTGTCTTCCCTAGTCCCCATCCACACTGTAAAAGATGCCTAGATCTACCATTGACACGCCACTCGCAGTCAAGTAGATGGGTAGTAACAGATCCTCTATTTTCTGTAGAGGAGGTAGGACCCACAGGAGAGGATAATACATGAGGTATCTTTGGTACATGTATCGCAGGTACACGACTCTTGGGAGCTCTCCCAACACACTGATTAGCAGCTGCCAATTGTTTAGCAACAGTCAGGGAAATTTCCAGCTGTTTGCAAACGTTAACCAACTCATCCTGTGTTTGAGAACAGCATTCACAGTGGGTCTGCATTTTGGCTGGTGCAGTGTATTACAAGGCAGTGAACAAATAACTTCAAATTAAGTCCGCTGATTATCTTTTAATCTGTTGAGCTAAAAGATGCTAATTCCCTATAATAATTGAAGCAAATACACAAAATGAGGTTTCTATTAAGGCTGTACAAAAACCTGTGGTAAAATTTACCAGTTTCCTAAAATCTTTTGATGTTAATTATAGTTGTTAGCTAACTCAAAAGAGAGTTAATTTACGATAAATTCAGATAATATTTAGGGTTACTCCTCTTCAAGGGAAAACTAGATGTAACAGAATATGTTAGTTAGAAAATCTTCTACATTAACTAAATCATGAACACCGATTTGCTACAAATTGTTCATGGATTATGCAAACAACAACAACAGTAGCTACTGAAAATCCTCAAAAATTCATGTTTATTTGCATTGATCTACAGTGAAATTCAGGGGTGATACATTCTTTGGCAGAACTGCGAAACACAAACACTGATTTGCTACAAAATAAATTATGTATCCAAAACATTCATACTGGTAACCTGCAAAAATATAGTTTCGTAAAATTTTAAAAGAGCACAATTTGGTTTGGCATAGTCCATATCGATTCAGGCAGGCTAGGAAAAAGTCTTACCTTCATAGTCTCGGATGTTATTGAATTTAGCATATGTTAAAATAAAGTAAGAAACTCACATTTTTTTGTTATCTCCAAAAAAATTTCTGCTCAGAGATACAGCCCTCCAAAGATGACACTGGACATACCATTTTGAACATGTGAATTTTAGAAAAATTTTTAAAATGCTGTATCTCTGGACCAGTTCTAGATTTTTTTATTTTATTTTAAAGGTAATTGCTTTGTGATTACAAAGTAATTCTCGATTTGGGCTTATCTGTTAAAGTTCTTTTATTAGAGCATTCTGAATGTTTTTTATAATTTATGTAATTTTTTTTTTCTTTTTCAAAAATGCTAATTCATAACGGCACAGACTACTGATGACTTCACACGCCCAACCAAGGTGTCATATGTCACTTGCTCCAGTAAGTGCTTCAAAGTTACCACACAAAGTTCAAAATTAGTGCAGTACGCACAAACAGATATATCTACGTGGGTGTGGAACTACCTATTTAGGTTATAGTGCATAAAATTTTGATCTTCCAATGTGTGAAGTTGTATAGTTGCTCTTATAAATTGCAAAAGTTTCTTTAATACTTGGAGTCATGTACCTCTTCACTTTCACAACTTTTTGGCCTTCAACTGTTACAGTTCTAGTGTCTTTTTGTTGGCACTCTGGCGAAAAAAGTACCATTTATCTTCGAAATAAAATGACTGCACTATTTGAACTTGGAGCTGCTTCTACAGGATGGCCATAATAGGGATCTGGTCTTTCAAAGACTCCTTTTACAGACCTCACATTTCTTGATTTGTCTACCATGTACTTTGATACTGACGGAAATTGGTTCAAAATTTTCTTTGAAAAGTCTCTGGAATTATAATTAAAACTTGCACCTTTTCACTGTAGGATATGCAATATTCAAAATTGATATCCGTGAAAAATTGCTGGCTAGAGGTGCAAGAGTTCTTTGGTTCATTTTCTGCTGAAGATTGAATTTCTACTTTGAAGAGTGTGGACAGTTTTGCTGTAGTCTATTCATACATAGCTTTAGTAATTTTTCTGCACTTTCTTAACACACAGAGCTCACGACTCAACTTCGCTGATCATGGTTTCTTAACAGGACTAACACCTACCTCTGTAGTTGGCTGATTCAGGATAGCCAATTCTACCTCTATTGATGCAAAATCTGCATCATCTGCACCGTGGGAGGCTTGTTCAGATACTATCGTTATCGTTATTCTGTCAAAACATTTAGAACACCAAAAGTCGTCAGTGGAAACATCTTCACTTTGAAACAGAGTCTTCAAATGAGAACACGTATTCCCAACCTGAAAATATAATTCTTTTTTGGATATGCAAATAGTCAGCACACTTCACTCTCCTGTGGTCCCAGCCAGAAGACATTTCAAACAGTCCTTTTCACAAAACACACTGCAACTGTGTCAACTGGCAAATTCGTCACGAAAACACAGAACTCACTGGATGGTCTCAGATTTCTTAGAAGCCTCTTCAGTAAACAAATTTTCACTGAACAACTACAATACAGAAACCTGCAATGAACAACCACGATAAAGAAACTGACAAACTACAACAGAGTGTAAGAAAGACCTGCAACAATGAAAGTGAAAGAAATAACTGCAACAAAGAAAGTGATAAGAAAGAACTACAACAAAGACGGTAGAAATAAACATTGTAACAAAGAAATTAGTAAGAAACAACTTCAGTAAAGACATAATTACCCTTGGGAAAAAAAGAAAGAAATAAAATAAATATGTCCAACTTAAAAGTGGAAACTTGCCTCTTCAGGGAATGTAGAACTATATGGTACTAATCAACAGAAAAAAAATCGAAATTTTATGGATTGACATTTTTGAAAAAAAAAAATTTCCATAATATAAGAAGTTCAAATCCAAATGGAGGATTGCTTTGTAATCATAAAGCAAATATCTAGAACTGTTCCAGAGATACAGAATTTTAAAATTTTTTCCAAAATTCGCATCTTAAATATGGTGTTTGCAGCATCTTTGGAGGCCTGTATCACATGGCAGGAATTTTTTGGAGAAAACAAAAAAATATATATTTATTACTTACTCCTGAATTTTAATATATGCTAAATTCAATAGCATCTGAGACTGTGAAGGTAACCCCCCTGCCTGAAGTGATACGGATTATGCCGTTTAAGCCTACAATTGACGACAGTAGTAAGTTTATTGCAGCACTCGCAAATGTTTGAAATGTTACAATATATCACAATACAAGTGGGTACTGATACAATCAATGAAAGATTACACAGAAGCAACACGAATAGTAAAATATGTGAATTTAAAATTGGCATACGATCTTGTGCATGCAGTCTCACACAGTAGGAAATTCCTAAGTCGGCATTTATGTATAAATAAACATGCTTCTTGCACAGATTTTTCTCTTAGCTGATTCTGTGCACACATGATAATCACCACAGGAGGTCTCTCATTAAAATCATGTAATATTACCTCTAGGCTGGTTAATGTCTTCTCTTTTTCCTTCAAAGATGAAGCTAAACATTGGTGTGATTAGATCTACTAGAGCTACCAAATTGTGTGAATGTTGATTGTTCCAAATCCCTTAGACATTTTCTATGGCAATGAGATCAGGCAATTTAAAAGGGCAGTTGAGATGCAGCAAGTTGCATGAGTGTTAATCAAACCAGGAAGGTATGCATGGAGCCCTGCGAATCTTGGAGATGGTAGTGTCCACAGTGTATTCGTCGTAAAGGTATAGAACAAAGGGAAACACTTGGTCACTAAGAATGTTGAAATAAACATTTTGCTTCATGTCCACAGTAACCTGAATGAGTGGGTCTAAGCCATGGTATGTAAAATAGCTCCAAAACATCACAGAACCACCTCAGACCTAAACTGCACCCTCCAGATACTGCAGGTTAAATGCCTTATTGGGCTAATAGGGTATTTGACACCTTGCATCTTTTAGAAAGGGATAACAAAATAACTTTGAACCACACTACTTGCCGCCAGTAAGGTACTGTCTTGTTCGTGTGGTGTTTGGCCTATTGAAACAGTTTTATGTAGTCTGTAATAAGGTACCAGACTCTAAATTTGCATTGTGGTTCCTTTCACATTGTTTACCAGCAGACTTGTGGAGATGTACTTGCGTTCACTGACAGCAGCAATCGCTATTGAATTTGAAACTGTCATTGCAAGATGTGATATTCATTTCTGGTCATTGTAAGTTAGGACCTTTGACAACCACTAATCTTAGGCCATGTTGCATGGCTGCAAGTGGTACACCTTTCTTTGTAGACACATTAGTCACTCAGCATATTGATATAACAAGGATCTGGGCTACCACTTCACTGTGATGATTTACGTTACTTTCTGGGGAAGGGGTTACCTGACTTTCCTGATACCAGTTGTACACCACATACAGTGCTCCAAAACAATTGGTGCGTTCTTTCAAGCAGTATGATGAATACTTCATCTGGTGAGCTTGCTTACGTCTAGAATGAGGAGGTTTCATTATTATTATGAATGCAATATTTTAACCATCTTAGGTAGCATCATTTAATATAAGAATGGATTAGATTAGCGAAATTGCTATTCCAGTTTGTGGGATTTGAGGCTATATAGTTTTATAGATGCAAAGCAGTTACCTGATGTGTGTTCTGTTGAACTGATCAGATGATTGCAGTTAAGTTCAGAAAAACAGACAAAGTGAACGTCATTACACTTCAGTGTTAAAGAAAAGAAAGAAGGTTTAAGGGCAAGAATTCAGCTTTAGTTTGTTTTCGTGATCAATATCATTATCATAGCCACTGCTGGACAAAGCCACCAGAGTTCTCCCTGTATCAAGAGCTGTAGCAATTCATTTACTGCAAGTTTCCTAAAATTGAGTTGTGAACCTTGCTTAAACTGTCATGAAGCTGCAAACGTTTCCTGCAACTCCATTGTCCTACCGTGACAGGATATCTGGTCACAAATCATAGTCTATCAAATCTATAGAGTAGAAATATCTCTAGAGACAGCATTGTGTTCTGCACATGTTGTCAGCATTAAGCTGTGATTGTTGTGTGATCTCATGGTACTGTTGTTTATGCTTTCTGCAGGGTTCAAAAATTATGTATGTTACATGTATTTGTTGCATTTTTAACTTTTGTTTTGTTGTAATAACAATGGTGAATTACTGTTGTCACAGGTGCAAAGAGAAATACGTGAAAGGAAAAAGTTTGTTGTATGAGCACTTTGGCATGCTGTGCCATTTTGGTTGCATTTTGAACAAATGTGTTGTTATGTTGTGTGCAAAATGTGTAGCATTGTTGAGCAAAGTCTTTGGCCATCTACTAAAGTCTATTCTAATAGCAAATTCCATCTTGGTGAACACACAGGTATAAGGCAGTCAAAATCCACAGCTTGAAAAATCTCCATTTCTTTTGATTATGGTGAACCTCATAGCAGACTATGTAGGAGTATTCTTTCTCCCTCCTGACACATTTTTGATAGTTCCCACCTGCATGGCAATTAATGGTTTTTGTTTGAAACTAGAATATAGGCCTACATACACAGGTATCCTCAGATCTAGGTTGTATATTCTGCTTTGCAGATAAGTCAGTGGGAAGTAAACAGATTGAATGTGTATCATAGCAATGGGGAACAGAAGGAAGAACACACACACACACACACACACACACACACACACAGTCTTTTTTTTAGTACAAATTTATCTGCTTTGTTGTATTTTACCATCTTTGTATTGAATTAACCATTGATTGACAAGCATAAAATGTTGTCAAAAGCCAGTATCGTCAACACTGCACAAAATGCTGGTGCTGCAATATGCATTCAAGTTGATTCGGAACTACACATGTGACGAGACACTTTCATGCTTAGATAATATTTTTTTGTATGAGAACCACTTTTCTTTCACAAACTTTGAGGACACTCTGCTCATTTGTATATATCAGAGAATAGTTTAAGAAATTTTGTCTTGGAGTGGATAGGGATAGTATAGCCTGATGTCTCGGTTAGGTTCAAAGGTACGGGTGTGGTTATGAGTGGCCAAACCATAAAATTTAATGTCGGAAGAAGTTGGTTGTAGTTACTGAACACTTGAAGCGGTGATTCAGAAGTAGTCACTGTGAATAGGTTACGTTTGTCATGAATGTTAATGTTTATGACCATGCTGATCAAAGCTGATAGGCTGCATTTGAAGCCTCTAGTTTTAACAAGATGTAAGTGTTCAGCATGGTTTTACAATATTCAAAATTAATTATGCATTTATTAATATTGAGAGAATTGCTGTTGTAACATGCGTTCCATTATCTTTCAGAACTGACCTGGTACATCATGTTGCGTTTTGTGTTATTTGTGGTAGTTGCCACTTCAATGTTGGGGGTGTCATCATTGATAGTTGATGGTTGCAATGAAGCTGTGTGTGCAAGTGTGGTGAGCAAATGTATGCTTACTCAGTCTTGCAAGTGTGATCTAAAGAATTGTTCATGCTGCAAGGAGTGCTTCAGTTGTCTTGGTGAACGGTTTGACGATTGCTGTTCTTGTGTTGGTAAGTAGTTACTAATTGTCATACTCATCTGTTTTATGTTTTTAAATAGAATATTTATGTTTATTTAAACGAGTTTTGACTAACAATATATTTTCAGTATAACATACCTGTGTTACATAACTGTGATTTCTTCTCGAAAAGTCTTTTATTTAACCATGCTGTTAAACATACGATATTATTCATATTGTTATTTGATAATGAGTAGGAGTTTTTCAGTCAATAAGCAGACATAAATTTGGTCATAAGCCGTGAAATGTTGAATATTGACGCTGCAGTTGAAATGTTGTGACCAGATAGAAATATTGAAGTAGATTACAATGAATCTGTACTCCATACAGTGATAGGTCTCAGATAGTTGGCTGCATTATTGGCAATTTTCAACTGAAAAGTGTAAATACATTTGCTGGTATTATCTGACTGTTATACTCTGCCTAGAATTGTGGTAACACTGAGACATTGCCATAGAAACAGAAATAATACTATTTCACATGACTGGTTGAGATAGATAGCCTTCTTTTGTAAGTTCGTGCTTGGCTACCACAGGCGCCAGCCTTTACAGCATCTTTTCCCTTCCATGCTGCATGTTTGTCCTCTTGTTATTCTTTTTTCCCGTACCTTGAGGAACATTTGCATTTCCAGTTGCTTGGCATCAGAAGAGTCCCTTCACTGTTTTTTTGTTCAGTTTTTTTCTTTCTTCATTCCCCTTCTCCTATCCTCCCTCCGCTTCGGCGTTTGAGGTTCTTCTTTCTCTTTCCTCCCGGTGGGCTCCTGAAGGCTGGCCCATGTGTCTGATGCATAACAGGTGTATGGGTAATGCGCAGTTTCCAGCCCTGGGTCAACAGATAGGGTTCGCACAGGCCAGGCCCAGGGAGGGGTGAAAAAATGGTTCAAATGGCTCTTAGCACTGTTGGACTTAACATCTGAGGTCATAAGTCCCCTAGACATAGAACTACGTGAATGTAACTAACCTAAGGACATTGCACACATCCTTGCCCGAGGCAGGATTCAAACCTGTGACCGTAGCAGCCACATGGTTCCGGACTGAAGCGACTAGACCTGTTCAGCCACAGCGGCTGTCCTGAGAGGGATGATTGTGTGAGCTATTACCTTCACAAATTGTGAATTGGTTCTTCTGCTAGGTGTTCAGGAGGTGTGACCTGAGGTGTGAAGTCATTCACCATCGGTGATGCTGGCAGTCATGGGGGATTTTCTCGCAATGAGCCAATCATCATCTTCTCAGTCTATATCTACTAAACATAATGACACTAACGATTCAAAGACACTACCAGCTACACCTCGGTTCCTCATGGTTTTGCATGCTGAAGACGGTCAGTACTTTTGCTATGGTTAATCCATTTATTATTCAGAAAGTCATTGATGCAATTGCTGGCTGTGTGAAATCCTGCTCTCCTTTATGCACTTGAACTTTTCACTTGGAGAGTTCTTGGAGACTACTTGTAATTCTCAAGCGCAACAATGGCTTGCCAATTCACTCCCCCCACGGCTATCCTGTTCGTGTTGAGGCCCATTGAATGCTGAATTCTTCATGTGGTGTTATTTACAATAGGCTGTTGATGGTCTGACCGAGGCAGAAATCCAAACTTACCTCTCTGATCATTGCAGGCCGTTGGGTAATGAAAAAGGTAAATGCACCCTTAGTGTCCACACGCACTCTTTTTCTCACATTTGATAGAGTAGTGCTTTCATCGAAGATCAAAGCAGGCTGTGTAGTTATCACAGTCTGACTATACATTCCAAACCCGGTGTGCTGCTACCAGTGTCATCATTACAACCGCAGTCAAACCTCCTGCCTTCTCTCCGCTCCATCAGTTGCAATGAGAACATGCAGTTTCCTCCCGACATTGTCCAATGTATCTCGACGGATGGGCCTTAGAGGAGATCCAGGTGAAGGAAAAAGTGCCTTACCCCATCGCTCGCAAGTTGTTGGCTAGTCAGAAACCCTGTGTTTTACCATGCGCCACTTACAGTACCATTTTTGCTACTTCTCACTCCATGAAGAACATGGCCACGCGGGTATGTGACCTCAAATTCAGCACTGCAGTTGTAAAATCACCCAGTGTCAAATGGTAGCATCCCCATCTCCTTCTCCTCCAGCTGTGCAACAAGCCACCAAATTTTCACCTCACACAGTGAAATCACCTGCTTCACAACCAGCAGGCCGGAAAGGCCAGAAGGAATACTCCCGCGAAGGCTTTTTATGTGCCTCCAATCAACAATCACCTGAATCGTCATCTGACAACCGCAAAGGCTTGAAGAAATCAAACAAAGGCAAATGGTCTTCTCCTTCACCAACTCGGAGACCCTCGTCAACAGTGTCGCCGCATGATACCCTTGCTCGACCAACCTCCATGTCGCTAGTGTACAGCGCCAACTGTTTTTCTACCCTGGACTCTGCAGACCGACTGTGGGAGAATGTCGAGGCCTCTGTAGATCTCGTGTAGCAGGATCCTTCAGCCTCTGCACCCTTTAGCAGAGGTCTTCAAAGCCTGGCACCCTGCAGCCACCAAGGTGACACCCCTTCATTTTTTCCTCCACCCCTTTCCTCATCGTGATTCTCCTCAAATGGAATGTTCGCAGCCTTAGATCCAATGAGGAGGAATTATAGCTGCTCTTGGAATCACAGCAGCCACTTCTTCTTTTCCTCCAGGAAAGAAAATAGCATCCTCACCACCACTTTGGCCTCTCGCTGTTCTTCCCGGTCCGCTTTGACCTTCCCTCTGGGAATGGCACTTCATCTCATAGGGGAGTCATGCTAGTCATCCGGGATGTCATTCGTTGTCAAACCATCTCCCTGAACACCCATCTGCGAGCTGTTACAGTCCTCATTTTCCTTCCTTGCTTCGCCTTTTCTCTTTGTACCGTTTACATCCCTCCATCATTCGGTGTCATCAGGGCAGAATTCCTCCAGCTTATTAGGCAACTGCCTCACCCCTTTCTGCTACTTGGTTACTTTAATGCACATCATCCTCTGTGGGGCTCTCCCAGAACCTGTGAGGGTGGTGCCCTCTTGGCTGACATTTTCAACCAGCTCAGACTCATCTGCCTTAACACTGGAGCACCCATGTTCTTTTCAGCTTCCTCATACACCTGTTCCCATTTGGACCCCTCATTCTGCACTACCCAGCTTGTCCAGCGTCTCAAGTGCTCGGTTCTCTCTCACATGTACTCGAGCGACCATTTCCTGTGTGCTATCCATTTTCTGATCCTACCCACCTTTTTGCAAACCCAAATGGCAGCTTTCTAAGGCCGACTGGAGGCTTTACTCCTCCCTGGTAACCTTCGACAAACAACTTTTCTCGAGGTGTGATGACCAGGGAGAATACCTTATCAACCTTATCCTTACTGCCGCAGAACTTTCCATTCCTCACACTTCATCTTTACTGCACTGTGTCCCAGTCCTTTATTGGACTGAGGCATGCCATGACACAATTCGTGCACGGAGACGTGCCCTCCACATTTTCAACCATCATCCTACGATGGCAAAATGTATTCATTATAAACAGTTGTGTGCGCAGTGTTGATGCATTCTTCCAGATAGCAAACAAAAACATTTTCTTCCGTTGTGTGGGCCAACATGCGATAGTCCCCTGGCACCAATTTTGAACCTGACCATAGCAGATGATGTCATAGTGGACCCTATTACTATTTCCAACACCTTGGGCTGCTATTTTTTGGAGATATCAAGCCCCAACAACTATCTCCATCGGAAGCGAGTGGAGGTGGCTCACGCGATACCCTTCTGTTCTCAGAATCGTGAGTGCTACAAAGCCACTTTTACAATGAGGGAGCTGGATCATGCTCGCACTTCATCCCGAACCTCCACCTCAGGGCCGGACAGTGTTCACATTCTGATATTGCAGCACCTTTTTCTTGTGGGCAAGCGTTTTCTCCTTCATATGTATAATTGCACCTGGACAGAGAGCATGTTGGCCAGATGCTGGCTTGAAGCCACTGCCATACCCATGCCTAAGCCCAGTAAGGACAAACACCTTCCTTCTAACTTCTAGCTATTGCCCCATTTCTCTCACCAGCTGTGTTTGCAAGGTGGTGGAATGTGAGATTCATGCCTGGCTGGTAAGGTGGCTCAAGTCCCGTCTTGTACTGATGGCTGCACATTGTGGATTTCAAGCGTGCCGTTCCGCAGTTGACCATCTTGTCACTTTGTCAACAGATGTTATGAATGGTTTTCTGTAGAAATACCAGACTGTGGCTGTGTTTTTGATTTGGAGAAAGCCTACGATACCTGCTGGAGGACTGATATCCTCTGTGCTCTCTAAACATGGTTCCCCATTTCCTTCAAGAATTTAAGACAGAGTTTTCAAAGTCAGTGTGGGTTCTTTGACGTCGGACACCTTTATCCAGGAAAACAGGGTGCCTCAGAGCTCCTATCCATGTGTCGTCATCTTTGCCATCACCAGTAATCCTATTATAGCCTGTCTCCTGCCAGGCATCTCCATCTTTCTTTTTGTTGATTATTTTGCCATCTATTGCAGTTCTCCATGGACTTGTCTCATTGAGCGCCATCTTCAGCAATGCCTCGATTGTCGTTGCTCATGGAGCATCAATAATTGATTTCGTTTTTCCACTAACAAAACAGTTTGTATGAATTCCTGGCAGCGCAGTTGGTTTCTTCCACCGTCTTTACATCTCGGGCCTGTTGCTCTCCCGTTCGTTGAAACTACGAAATTCCTGGGTCTCCTGCTCAGTAGATTACTTTCTTGGTCCTCCCATGTGTCTTACCTGGCAGCCCTCTGTATGCGGTCCCTCAATGTCCTAGGTGTCCTCAAAGGTACTTCCTGGGGTGCAGATCCGAACCACCCTCCTCCGTTTGTGCTGGTCTTTTGTCTGTTCGAAACTAGACTATGGGTGTTTCGCTTGTGCATCTGCATGACCATCACTCTTGACACCGTCTCAATACTATCCACCATCATGGCATCCATTTGGCCACTGGTGCCTTTTACGCTAGCCCGGTTTAGAGTCTGTATGCAGAAACTGCCACTACCACTGCGACTGTCTCCTCAGCAGATATGCGTGCTGTTCGTGTGCCATGCATGGCCACCTATCCTATACCTCTTTCTTTGATGACTCCTTTGACTGCCAGTATGGGGTGCGTCCCTCTTCACTGTTATCTCCTGGAGTTCGCTTTCAGCTATTGTTCCAGTAGCTTAACTTAACGCTGCCTGCCACTTTCCCGATGGGTGTGAACCCTTCGTCACCTTGTCTTCATGTGGCGGCTTGCGTTTGCCTTGGACTTAATTCACTTCCTAAGGACGCAACTCCAGGCTCACTCTATCGCTGGAAGTTTCTCATCCTTCACACACAGGTTTTTCGGGTGTGCCTTCATCATTGGCACTGACAATTTTCAATATCGGCTTCCAGAACACAGTATTTACAGCGGAGCTCTTCGCCCTGTATCAGGCTACACAGAACATCTGGTGACACAGGCTTTTTAATTGTCATTTGCTCTGACACTCTTTGCCCTTCAGAGCCTCTGTGTGCTGTACACCGTCCATCCCCTAGTGTAACGGGTCCAGGAAAGCTTTCACTTTCTCACTCTTGATGGAGCCACCATGATGATTGTGTGGGTCCCTGGTCATGTCGTTCTGATTGGCAGCAAGGCCGCTGACACTGCTGCCAAGGCTGCAGTTCTTGTACCTCGACCTGCTAGTTTTTCCATTCCCTCCAATGACCTCTGTGTTGTCGTCTGTCAGCAGGTCATAAACACTGGTCTTACCTTCACGGGAATGAGCTCTGTGGAATTAAACCTCTCCCAGCAGCTTGGCCGGCCTCTTCTCAGTCCTCCTGCCACAAGGAGATCATTTTAGCTAGGTTTCGTATTGGGCACTGTTGTCTTAGCCATTGCCATTTGTTAAGCAGTGATCTCCCACCACTTTGTGCTGATTGTCAACAACCTTTGACGGTTTGCCATTTCCCGACAGAATGTCCTTTTTTTAACCACTCCCATTCTATATTATGTTTGCTATCTGAGTTATCAGCTGTTTTAGCGAACAACACTTAGACTGTAGACTGTGTTTTACTTTTTATCTCTCTTGTCTCTGTGGCCTTTCTCCAAGAGCAAGTTACTATTTTTAGCTGTCTTTCCTTCCCTCACTTTTAACTCCTTTTTCGTATTTGTGTTATATGGTTCTGGCATGGGCTTGTATGTCTGTCAGGGATCTATCGCTGTACAGAGGGAAACATTAAATTTAGGAGTTCAGAGAAGGGAATAGTGTTAGTTGGCAAACTGCATACATTAGACAAACCATGATGTGCATGTTTTTGCTTGTGTTAAATATTATTTTCCTGAATACCCAAGGAGACAGAAGCAGGATGTTAACAATTGTTGTTGACACTCACCCATATTAGGAGTGGATAACTGGCAAGTTCTAACACCCAACCTACCAAGAGATTACTTCTTTGCGTGAATGTATCAAAGATGTAATACAGAAACAAAATAACACCATCACACAATAAAATGTTAATTGTTATGAAGCAGAGGACAATGCTATATTAATATATTTTTGACTTTTCAGTTTACAAATTACTTACTATTACTTTGTTCTGCATTTTGTATGAAGGTGTCAGTTTTTTAAGATTAGTAATTCAGATCAGTATGGTACATTGGTACATGTTCAGTTGGATAGTCTAAGAGTCATTAGTGATTAAAACAAAGTAGTTTATCAATCCAAAAATTGCTGGTAAATAGCTGTAACTTGTGTGACTCACATAAGAAGAACTGAGCAAGATGATGCAGTGATTAAGAGATTGGATTAGCATTTGGGAGGACAGCAGTTGAAATTACAGCCCAGATATCCTTTTTTTAGGTTTTTGTGATTTTGTTAGAATGGTTAAAGCAGATGTGGGGATTGTTCTTTTGAGAATGATGTGGCCAATTTCCAATCTAATGCTTCCCCAGTCAGTTTCTGCTCCATCATCATTGACAGGTTATAAAACACTACTCTTTCTTTCTTCAAATAAAAACAAAGCAAAACAGAAAAGATGTATGTATTACATGAATTGCAGGTAATGTTTTTTGAAAAGAAAATGTAATCACAGATTTTCTGCTAGACGACTGAAAATGATGCTGTCATTCATTACCGCAGTGTGTGTAAATTACTGTAATAGAAAAAAATTTCCAAGTGGCTGTGTCTTCAGATATTTTAAACTTGAAAAATATTGTGTATAACTTTATTGTTGGTCATTATGCGGTAGTTTGAGTCAACTTTGATTCTCTCTCTCATGTGATTGCCATTGTAGTTTCTGTAACTGTAATCAATGTGATGTCTCAGCAGTTATTATTTTGAGCATTTTTGGTAAAACTTTACAAAGAGCCATCCACACTCTTATCTGAGCTGTACGTTGGTAATACCTGTTGCGAGCAATCATAGGTAGCTGAGATGATGGAACAGCTGTTTTGTATAGTCAATGACAATGATGTTTTATTTTCAGTTGCAGGATAAACAAGTGTTGTATTTTAACATAACATCCATTAGCAACTACATATCGTAATGTGATGAAATTGAATTTTTGCAGACAAATGTAGCAACACACACAATAAATGATTATGATTATTATATTCTTGCAGATGTGGTCCATCTATGCAGCTAAATAAAATACTTTTTTTATGTCATAAGCAGTTCGTTTACTTTTATTTATGACATGTGATGTATTACAACCCATTGATGATCTTGAAATGAAGGGAAGCAAAATGGGTAGGGCATGAAAGCAGACTTTTATTTAGTTATATAGGTGGACCACATCTCCGTGGTGTTGGTGTTGGTGTTGGTGTTGGTGTTGGCGGTGGTGGTGGTGGTGGTGGTGGTGGTGATAAGAAGAATCACATAAAAATGATGATAATACCGCATTTTAATGAAAACGAGTGATAACGCTACTGCTTGTTCATTGTTGCTGCAGATTTCATAAAATATGTGGAACGTAATAAAAGGTGACAGTGAACCAACTTAGTCTATTTGCATGTGTGATGAGACATTTGTTGATCCAGTATCTATGCACATACACACAAACACATGCAGCCCTTGTGAGAAGTAGCAACAGTAAGGAAAACAGAGATTGCTATTCACTGTAAAGACAGCATATTGAGTGGCAGGTGGGCACAATGAAAGACTTTTACTCATTAGTGTTCGACCGAAGCCTTCTTCAGAAAAAGACACACACATTCATTCACACAACCAAGCATGTCTCACAAACAAATGACCACCATCTCCAACAAAGGCTGGAGAAGGGGAAGGAATAGCACAGTTTCCATTTATGAGAAGTAGAAGTGTTTAGATCATGACAATAGTATTCCATCCGGAATTTACAATGTTTAAATCATATTATATAAGAAATGGCCATCGTAATTAATGCCTTCAATATAAACTAAACTAATATTGTGTTTGTTAATACTTTCGTTTTTCAGATATGTGTACAAAGTCTAATTCCACTGGTAGTCCACTTACCAAAATAAGCCATGTTGAAGAGTTTACTGATCCCATACCATCGCTGTTTGAATCCTTGACCATGGATCCTGACACAGAGGGAAGATGGACATCATATACTTATCCACAGGAGCTTGATATTTCTCTGTTTAGCCCAAAAATAGACAACGAGATAATAATGGCAAACAGTGAGTCAATAAGCATAATTATTTAATTCTTGTTCATATAGAAATGAATAAAATATCTCAGTATTTAGTTGTTGTTATTTTTTAGTCATTACATAGTTCTTTTATCCATTTTGGTGACCATATCCAGGGTGTTTAATAATTGTTAAAAAGATAAATAACACACAGAAATGTTTGATACAGCACTAGATGCAATATATCTTAAAGTTTTATAAATAAATATTCATTGTGACTTCCTTGAATAAAATGGCATATGTCACATCTGTAATCAGTTTCCTGCCAAATCCTATGATGTATGGTGACAACTGCCTGTGTGCCCATATCCTGTTCTACGTGAGGCGTTAGATAATGTTCAAGCATTCCCAGGTTTGATGTACTAGTTACATTTGACGTGGCAAAAAATAGGAAGAATTATCAGTTTGTTACAGCTTACAGCACAAAAACATTTACCTTAGGCAACTCCCGTATAAGTTGATTATGTGACATGGTTTTTGCTCATCCCATATCCAAACATTATGCTGATTCACTGTACTGCAGGTATGGAAGGTGGCTTCATCACTGAGTACAATTTTATCAAGAAAATCATCTTCATTCTGCATTTTGTCAAACATTTCTACGCAAAACTCACCTTATTTTCCTTTGTCACTTTCTCTTAAAACTTGCAACATTTGCAATTTGTGGGAATTGAATGATAGGTGTTCCAGTAACACTTTCCACTCTGTAAAACTAATCATATTCAAATCTAAGCTGGCATGTCTCATTGATTTATGTGGACTATGAATGTAAGGCAGCCAAACTTGTTCAGTCACTGTGTCAGACTGCTGTCCAATCCTGATCTGGCATCCTATGTGATACACATCCCGTTTTGGTGAAATGTTCATACCAATCAATATCAGTTTGTCTTTGAGTTCGTGGCTTGTGATTTTAAGTCCTGAATTGCCTCTGAACTGTGGTAGCAGATTTGGATTCATGAGACCATAAACAACATTGTGGTCATTCTGCATGATTTTATGACTGCATGATAACTGTTGGAATAGCTCATTTGCACATGTCACCTAGGGGAATGTTGGGAACTAACAGTGTTACATGGGAATAAAAATGAAGATATACTCCATTCAGTGCTGTATCAAACATTTATGGAAGTTATTTATCCATTTCACAATTTAGTGTAACTGGTTTATAAATACCGTTCAAGACAATTGATGATTTTTTATTTTGTATGAATTTTGTGTATACTATACATTTGCTATTTTTGGTAGCAAAGTAACTTTCCCACATTGTAGAAGCCATGATAAAATCTTTACTTCATGACTGGGCACTGAGCTCATCACATTTAAAGAAGAGAAGTTAGGCCTACCACTAATCTTTCTAGATTTCTACCCTATGTCATTCAGAGCCAGCAACAATACTGTTACGCTGGCCCTACGTTAAAAAAAAATTCTGGGATTTTGCTGCCTCCCCATCTGTACATTCTTGAGAGTGACTGAGCCATCACCATGGCTTGCATGTTACAGAGACTATGAAAAACTCTGCTATTGAAGGAACAAGAATTCATAAAGGTAAACTCCATCCACAGGCTCTGTTGGGTCTATCAGTATTCGTGTCTTTCTTCATCAGTGGCGATGTTGGATGCGGTATGGAGGGGGCATGGGATCAGCACACCACTTTTGTGGCCACTGTTGGCTTTTGTGACCTGGAGTCGCTACTACTTGGTCAAGTAGTTTCTCAGTTGCCGTCACAAGGCTGAGTAAACCCCATTCCAGTCCTCCCACTGAGGAAATATCCTTGGCGGTACTGGGAATTGGACATGGGCCCTCCACACGGTAGTCGGTTGCAGTGATCAATCAGTTGCAGAGACTGACAGTGAGAAATCGGAGAAATACTTTTAATTATGTAACTATTTTTGAATAGTGGACTCATTTTATTAAATAACTGAACTCTTTGTACAAACATAATTTATGGTTAAACTATTCAGGATAAGATGATAGATATGTAAGTTTAAGAAAGATTAATAGGACAATAAGGCCAGCTTCCAGGTAAATCTGGGTTTTATGAAGAAAATAAAAGAAGTGGTAAACAGAAGATCGATTTTTTTTTTTTTTTTTTTTTTTTTTTTTTTTTTTTTTTTTTTTTTTTTTTTTTTTTTTTTTTTTTTTGAGAGAGAGAGAAAGCATATTGCTGGTAGGTGTGATGCTTACTTTATGGAGTAATGGTTAACTTTGCTGGCTGGCATGTTGCGTGTTGCCAGTTGAAACCCCTCACCAAGTGTTTATCATTTCTGGAAAGTTCTTAAAACTTCTTATGTTTGTAATGTTTGCAAGTTCTGTAATATTCTGTGGTTGTGTGAATAGCAACACTCTCCATCCGAGAGTGGAGTTAGCTCTGGCTGTAGGTTGGTGTCTGTAAAATAAACATGCTTTCAGTGCTAAGAGTTGCACTTCATTGCCAGCCTTGCTTTCGGATTTAGACTTCATTGTGGATTAGGATGCAATATTGTAAATCGGGTACTTCGTAACATGAGGGTGACTGTGGCTCCAACTAGGCAGTGTAAAAGCCATCACCTACATGGACAGGAACCGGAATAAAAGCAGTGCATCATTTCAAATGTGCTTATATTCGGGAGGCACATGGCTTTCATGCCAACAGTAGGTCAGCTGCACATTGGGCATCCATCAATGTTTTCCGGAGAGGGTTGTCAGGACCTGACAAAGTGGCTGAAAGGATTTGACAGTCTCCAGATGCAAGAAGTGAGACAACATGGTGTATTTGGCAATTTGTAATGCTACATGGACAGCCCAGCAGTGCTTTGAGAACATCGAAGAGAAGAGCTCAAGGGACAAATCCCAGGTTGAACTGGTGAAAACGATCTATGGCAAATCGACTTAGCAGACGAACACTGTGAAGTGAGGGTGCTGAGAAAATGCAACAGAAAAGACTGTGATAGAAACATATGGCAGATTCCCAAATGGGGTTTCTATGGTGATTGTGGAAGATCTCGCCTCTCTCTTATGCCAGGTAGTAACAGAAGATATACAATCATTTATGGCAGCTAGAAATGTCTGACTGAGTATGTAAGAGGTAGCAAACAGGAATGTCAACTCCATACTTCAGAAGGTGATACAGAATGTTGAAGAAGTAGTGTAATATTTGGCAGCAGTCACAGCCTCCATTTCAATACACCATGAAGAGTGGACACAGCCAACTCCAATTTATGCCACAGCTGTCAGACAAGAATCCCAGCATCCGACAAATGGAGGTACACCCAGCTTATTCAATTAGTATAACGCCCCGCAGAACAACATACATTTGGAGGATGGAGAACAATACACTAGTCTGTTTCCACTATGGGAAACCTGGACATGTACATTACTGTAGAGAAAGAATACTATTATGCTGCAAGCTGTCAACCATTACAGCAGATGTATTCATGCCAGTCAACCACAGACAAATGTAACGAACCTGTGGGACAAAGCCCATCACCATACCCTGGACTAGTTCGCTCCCCAACATGCCATAGCTGTTCCCCATCACTGTACAGACGTACTGGCCACTTGCTTAGCTCCCAAATTTAGGAAACTAATTGATGTGACCATCTATGGAGGTGAAGCTGCCAAAAGTGAAAATCCCTAATGGACAACAGTTAACGAGATGTCAAGAAATATCCTGTACATCATCATCATCATCAGTGACGAGCCTGTACGGGCAAAAGCCTATTCATGAGTATATTTTTCTACAATGTCGAATCTTACCCTCCAAGACTATGTTCTGTGATATGGAAGAGATTGTGATAAAGCTAGCAAATGGGAAATAAGTCCAGCTAACAGGAACACATATAGCAAGCATAACTATGAATTATGGAACCCATGGTCGTCTCAACAGAATGTAGTCACGATGGTATCTTAGATGGAACTTCTTGTAGACATAACAAGCAGTCATAGTGTTGAAGATCAGAGCACAAAACTGATGAAGCTTTTCCAACAAGCACTCACAACAGATTGCTCTGGGCAGTTGTTTGTCTTTGAAAATGTTATCCAGCCATCATCAGTGAGATGAATTTGTTGTCAGTGTAAATGCTCAGTTATACAGTAAAGCATTTGTCAGTTGCAAAAAGCTATTCAGCCTCACAAGAGAAATCTACATACCAGCAACACTCATAGCATTGTGGAAGGGCAAGGAGAAATTTAGATCACTAAATGTTATGAGCAGCCACAACTCATTCGTAAAGGTATATGCAGGAATAACCAAACAACTCCAGGTTGAGCAGTTCACTGCCATTGATGAAGAATTGTGCTCAGTACTGCTATACCCAATGCTATCAAGAAAAGTACTATACTACTGTCAACAAGATCTGATGTCAATGAGGAACAATGTCAATGAGGAACAATGTCAATGAGGAACAATGTTGGTGAGGGTTAGCTGCTCATCAACAGCGACAGAAAATCGTGTAACAGAAATAGATTCCTCATAAACAGGCAGGTGGGGCATAGACTGAGTTACTGCAAACACTTACGTGATAGTGTTACTGTTAATGTGGTATGTAAAGAGACATTAAAATCTAATAATTGTGCATGATTCTGACTCTGTAGTAGGGAGGGAATAGAAGTAAGAGTTACAGGATAATATGGGCTCAGTAGTAGTAATGAAAGAGGAGAGAGATCACTCGAATTCTGCAATAAATTTCAGTTGTTAATAAAGAATACTCTTTCAAAAGTCACAAGAGGAGGTGGTATACTTGGAAATGGGCCTGGGAAGATATTGGAAGATTTCATATTCACTCTAATCACACCTAATTAATGATGAATAGTGGACTGAAGTTAAAGAGAATCGCCCAGATGAATCACTTTGAAAAGAAGTGGGCAGGCCTACTGAAGTACTGAGGAACGGCAGTGTGTGTTTAAAGTTGTCAGTACTGTGATAGCAAAAACTACAGTAAGCGCTTCAGGTGAAGGCGAATAGGCATCTCTAAAAAGGGCAATTACAGAAACTAGACAGACAGACGCAGATACAAAGATGGTAACTGTGAAGAAGCCAGGAGTAACAGAAGAAATACTTTGATTGGTGAAAGAAGGAAGTACAAAAATCCTCAGAAAATGACAGGACTACACCAGTATGTCATTTAGGAATGGAATAAATAACAAGTGCAGGGAACCTAAATCAAAGTGGTTGCAGGAAAAAATGTGGAAAAAATTGTTGTCAGAAAGAGATTTTTCAGCGTATATATAAAAATCGAAAAAACATTTGGTGAAATTAAAAACAGGGGCAACAATATCAGAGTGCAAGAGGAAAGAGCAGCTTGGTGGAAACGGAATATTGAAGACCCTCTACAAAGAGAAGTAATTAACTGGTGATATTATAGAAGAAATGGGAGTTGATACGGAAAATACAGGGAATCCAGTATTAGTCAGAGTTTAACAGAACCTTGGAAGACTTGGGATCAAATAATGTGGAAGGGATGGATAATATTCCTCAGGAAATTCTAAATCGGGGAAGTGACAACCAAATGACTGCTCAATTTGGTATGTAGAATCTGAGACTTTTGATGCACCATCAGACTTTTGGGAAAGATTGTCCATGCAGTCCTGAAAGTAGCAAGATTAGATTAGATTAGATTTACTTTCATTCCAATTGATCCGTAGTGAGGAGGTCCTCCAGGATGTAGAACATGTCAGAAAAACAATAATACATGACAAATATTTACAACTGAAACAAATAAGCTAATGTGCCTTCCACAGGTCCAAAGTGGAATGATCGTCCCCCCCTTTTTTCTTTAGAACACTGTATGAAAGAATCATTTTACAAACACTAATGCACTGAATTTAAAACAAAAAAGTTTTTTTTATTTATGAGGTAGTAAACATGTACTAGAACTACTACAATATTTATTTACAGTGAACACATTATTGCACTGAAATGGTGAATGGTGCAGAAGTTAGATTGTACTTGAGCGAGTGCGCGCCCGCCCACACACACACACACACCCACACACACACACACACACACACACGATTTCATGAATTGAGCTAAAGGTAGTATGCCAGCTTCTTCATTTTCATAACCCCTATGTCTGACACAATTCACATTGCAAATAGAGATTTGTTAAGACGCCTCAGTAGTTCTGTGGTGTGCTTCTCTCAGTTGAATTTATTATCAAGCTGTAATCCCAAGAATTTAACACTGTCCACTTCTTCTATCTGCTTGTCATCGTATGTTAGGCGTATACTCAAGGGACTTCCCTTACAAGTTCTGAACTGAATCTAACGTGTTTTTTCAAAGTTTAGTGACAAAGAATTGGCTAGGAACCAGTGATAATGTCCACAAATATTTTACTAGCCGATCTTTCTAAGACTATACTTGATTTGCTATTTATTGCAAACAAAATGAACTTGGCATCTGATAATGTTACTGATGAAAGGTCATTGTATACACAAGAAAAAGTAATGGACCTAAAATGGAACTTTGTGGGACCCCACATGTAATTAGTTCGCAGCTGGGTGATGCCTGATAGCTTAATACATGTCTCTTTCCTAATAACACCCTTTGTTTCCTGCCAGAGATATAAGATTTGAAACATTTTGCAGCATTTCCTGTTACACCATGATATTCTAATTTACTTAAAAGGATATTGTGATTTACACAGTCAAATGCCTTTGACAGATCACAAAATATACCAGTTACCTGCAATTTTTTGTTTAATGAATTAAGCACATTTTCACTGTAAGTGTAGATAGCCTTCTCAATATCAGAACCCTTTAGAAATCCGAACTGCGACTTTGAAAGTATGTTATTTGAGATAAGGTGGTTATAAAGCCGATTGTACATTACTTTTTCTAAAATTTTTGAAAATGCTGGCAAAAGTGAAATTGGATGCTACTTCTTTATCTCCCTTCTTAAACAGTGGCTTTACTTCAGCATATTTCAACCATTCAGGAAATATTCCACTGACAAATGGCTGGTTACACAGATAGGTGAATATGTTACTTAACTCAGAATCACATTCTTTAATTAACTTTGTTGATATTTCATCATACTCCCTAGACGTTTTTGATTTTAAAGATTGTATGATTGACATTATTTCTTCTGGGGTAGTGAGGGTCAAACTCATATTATGGAAGTTGAAATGTCTGGTCTGAGGTATTTCATAGCAGCATCTACAGAACCTGACAGCACTATCTTTTCCATAACAGTTATAAAATGTTTGTTGAAAATTTTTGCAACACTATACACATCTGTCACCAATGTATCATTTACTCTTAATGCTATTTGTCCCTCTTCATGTCTGGTTCTACTGGTCTCCTCATTCACTATATCCCATATTGTCTTTATTTTGTTATCTGATATGACTATCTTTTCCTTGTAATATATTTGCTTTGATGTTCGTATTACAGTCTTTGATATTTTGCAGTATTTCTTGTAATGTGCTATAGCATCAACATTAGAACTGTTTCGGATTGACAATACAGTTTTCTTTTTGTTTTACAAGTTACCCCTATTCCTTGAGTAATAGACTTTGCTCTAACCTTGGTTAGTTTTGGAGGAAAACAGTGTCCAAATAAGGGCAGCACTTTATTAGCAAAAGTGTTATATTTTCCATTCATGCCATGAGCACCATAGACATCAGTCCAGTGAATGTCTCTGAGGAGTGTCCAAAAATAATCAATTTTTGGCTTATTGATTACCCTCTTGAGCTCAGATTTAACAGATTTTATATCCTGTTCAGTATTAACATTTAACAGCAGGAACTGCATGTCATGGTCTGAGAGGCCATTGACTATTGGTTTTGTAATATAATTTTGTTCATTGGACTTTACTATAAAGATATTATCAATGGCTTTTTGGGAGCAATTGGCTACCCTAGTGGGGAACTTTACAGTGGGAATTAAGTTGAATGATAGTGTTACTAACTCAAATAAGTTCTTAGGAAGAGTCTTTAAGGAAATCTACATTGAAATCACCAGCAACCACTATTTCTTTGTTTTTGGTTGTTAAATGGGCCAGTACAGCTTCAAGGTGGTTTATGAACAGATTAAAGTTACCTGCAGATGCTCGATATACACTTAATATTATGAAGGACTTTTTGTGAAATTCTACTTCTATTGCACATGCTTTCATGTGCTGTTCTAGGCAAAATTTATGAATGTCTATGTTCTTAAATTTATGACAGTTCCTGATGAATGTAGCAACTCCTCCTTCTCAATTTCTGCTCTACAAAAGTGAGATGCTAACCTAAACCTTGTAACACTTGAAAGTTCCATACCAGTGGCCATATGACGTTCAGAGAGGCAGATTATATTAGCTGGGTTTGAGGACTCAATTCATTTATGCAAATAATTAATTCATTAATTTTATTTCTCAGTCCTCGAATATTTTGATGCATTTTGATGCAATAAAGATAGCTGACATTTCACATTGAGTGAGTTAAAATTTGGCAGAGTTGAAATATCTGTTGATTGTTGAAAATTCTTAACCAAGAGCTGTTTATGCTGATGTAATAAGCTAGAATTATGTTTTTTGGTTTCTTTCTCAAACTGAAGGTTTGCCTCGGTCCTAACCTCTCTTAAAATTTGGTTTCTTTCTGTCCTCCCAACACTAAAAAAGGGTCTTTTCTGAGCCCTATAACCACTGGTATTTTATCACTCATGACAGTACCTCCCCCTTTAACTTTCCTGCTATTTTCCCAGACAGCTTACCCTTCCCTTTCCTGTTGAAATGAAGGCCATGCCTAGTATAATCCCACCTATTGAGAGAATCAACAGGAACCACGCCAATGTGTGACCCTGCACCTGACATAAGCAGCTGTTCCAACTCCAAATTAACTCTCTTGACAGAAGAGTTCAAATGAGGTCGGTCGTGGTGCCCAAGGACAGATACAAACTCAACACTAGTATGCTTCGATGCTGATGCAGTCATTGCCAAGTCACACTCTATACCGTACCCAGGATCTCTGTCAGTACTATTACTTGGCCCACCCACTATAACTATGGTGTCTTCCTTAGTGAAATCTTTGCAAAGTGACCCTAAATCCTCTGTCACCTGCTCCAGACCAGCACTAGGTTTAAAAAACTTGGTGACCTGATATTCTGATCCTAGTTCATCCTGCAAAAGTTAGGCAACACCTCTTCCATGGGAACTACCTAACAACAACACTTTCTCTCTTTACCGATTTCCCTACATTCATACTTTTCAATTTGCTGCTGAAAGTTTGTTGTGCCCTGTCTACACCTGCAACTGATTGAGGCTCACCAGTTTCTAACTGAAGCAACAGGTCAAATCTATTTTCCACATTCACCACAAAGCTGTCAGACAAAGTTCTAGGCCTGTTCGTCCTGTTGCCTGTTGCCACTTCCCACCTCTCTATATCCTTCTCCCTCTGTAACCTGTCAAGATCTCCCCTGGCCTTGTCTAACTCAGCCTGAAGGGTGGCAATTTTCCCCTCCTGTTCTAGTATCTTCCTATCTCTACTACATATCCTACAAAACCACTGATGAGTCTCATTTACTCCCCCTATTCCCACGCCACGACAGTCACCCACATGGAAAAAAACTACAGCACCCGTCACACACACAAGATGGAGAACTGTTGTTAAATCAGCTTAACAGCCGAGTTGCAGAAAAGAATTATATACAGAAGAATTAAAAAGAAACTTGGGGTTGTATTGTAGGATGTTGAAAATTAGTGGACTGAAAACAAAATAGGGTTCTTATCCTCATGAGTGCTGAGAAAAGGAACTCGGGGAGAACCCTGACAAGAAAGGTAGGATGTTAGGTCATCAGGGCAAAGTTGTGTGATTCTAGAGGAAGCCGTAGAGGGTAGAAACTGCAGGGTAAAATAGAGATTGGTATACATCCAACAGATAATTGAGGACATAGGGCACAAGTGCTACTCCGAGATGAAGAGAATGGCACAGGAGAATAAACTGTGAAGGGCTGCATCAAACTAGTCAAGAAAACTGATAGAAGGGACACCACTTGGGCTGTCTACACTCAAGCTATTGGCTACCCCAAAGTTACCAATGTTTTGGTTGTTCCCCATCCACCTGCCTGTGGCTATCTGTCTCTTTGCTGGATGCAGCAGAGTTCTGTGGCACCCTCACCCCTTGCTCTGCTTCCCACCACAGGTGGCTTGTCACTTTCTATAGAGAGGTGCCTGAAATAATTGTTTAGTTGTCAAAACTGATTGCCAATTTTAATTTTTTTTAACAGTACTATTGTCTGTTTTCCAAACTGCTCAAATTCAGCGGGTATGTAGCAGTGCTGAAAGAAAATCTCCAGACTGGAAAAGGACTGGTGCTACATGCAAGCTACAAAAAGAGAAAAATTTAACAACAAAACATAAAAAATTTGGGACACCCCAGTGGTTAAGTTTTTGAAAAGCACTGAAAGTCATCTTTTAGTTTTTGAGACCTTGCGAGATGAATTTTATTGTGATGGGTCTGTTTCATCCCAGTGTCATGTAGGTGTCTCACTTCTTGACGGTGTCGATGATGCAGCACCCTCAGTGACAGTGGCTACTGCATACTTCCTCACTACAGATTCTGCACATTTCAATGTATGTTTAATCTGTGCACTGGAAAGGCACTTTAAGATGAGTTTGGAGGCGGATAATAAATTGAGATAGTTGAAAGCGGATCAGGAGTAACTGTTTGTAATTTTTCAAAAATGCAGTCAATGTTCAATCAACAGCTGTATTAATTCATTTAGACAATTGGCCATGGATACATTAAACAATACCTATTGAACAAGGTGTTGAAGCCAACCATGCGTAGTTCTCACAGAGTTCTTTTGTGAGTTACATGCTTCGTCCTATTGCCACACGTTACGTCACAGTGTTGTGTAGCAAGCAAGTAAACACTATTCTTGCTGTGAACATTCCAAAATCTATTTTTGAAAGTGCACACAATTGGAACAGTACCCTGAACTAACCATCAAATCAAGACACACAAACTGTGTAGAATTTCTAAAAAAGTTTGTACTGAGAGGTCAATGTGCGCACACGCTTTCAGCCCAGTATAGGTGCCATCAAACGTAGCTACTCTACATCTGGTGCCACATTGTGTGCCATTCTGCCAGCTTTGCCACAAAAGCTGTCTGCTACCTGTTGGCTGTTCAATTTACACTCTCGGATTGTCTTCCACACACATTTTTTCGGTTGGTATTGTTCTAGTAATTTCCATATTTGGTCATCCTACAAATGGCACCACACATCTAGGCTTATGCAACACAACATTCCACAACAGTTCACCATTGAAAATAAATTGTGTGTGTGTGTGTGTGTGTGCGTGTGTGTGTGTGCGTGTGTGTGTGTGTGTGTGTGTGTGTGAATCATAATCATTTGCAGTAATGTCTACATCATCAGACATAAAAAAGAAATGTCCACGCATTTTCGTCAAATGTCTGTACCTAACATTAAAAGATAACTGTGCCTTATTTTTGATGTCAGTATTTAAAGTGAACTAATCTATGTAAAAGGATGACATGTACTTTTCTGTTATTGAAGACTAACTGTTTCACTTGCTAAAAAGTTCTTTATTTCACTCCACATTTAGTTTTGGCTTTCATAGTGAAGCTATTTTCATGTGAAATTCGGAACTAACGTTTTAAATAGAACCAAATATGGTACATAATGATATAATGAACAGGGTATTTTGACAGCCTGGAGGTGGGTGGGGGGATGCCTAACTGAGTTCGATAGTTTTCAAGATTTCATATGGTATGTAGGAAACTATTTTCTGGAAAAGAAAGAATCTATTGTGTTGAAAAAATCAATTTACTCTGTTCCGAATTAGAATTACTAACAAATTTTAGACTTTTTTACAGAAACTGTTAGCATACACATAGTATTTACGTATGATTTTTGTAGGCAGGCAATACTTATTGCAACACTGTCCCGTCTCAGACTTAAAACATCACGTACCAACTAATTTAAATTACTCATGTGTAATGCCTGACAAAAAAAGTGAAGCACCCAGAGGACATGGTTGGATGTCAGTGTAACTTTGGAAATGGACATACCATTGGCACGATGGAACGACACAGAATGTTGCACGGAATCCATTACTTGTTCTCAGATGGCAGGCAGAGACATGAAGGGGTTACGAAGTGCTGGTTCCCAGTATAGCAATACTTCATCGTGTTGGTCAGGTGTCAACCCGAACCTTGATGACAAGTATGCATGCCGTCATGTTTCCATGCAGTCCAATACCAGGCCATTTTCACATCCTAACACCCCACAAATCTGGATATTGCCAGATTCAAACAGCCAGCCAAATTTTAGTCAGGTATTGATAAAGCTGTCTTACATGAGCACATGGCATCTTCACAGTGATCACTCAATAACTAATGCCGCTCACATCACTTATACAGGTGTGGTAACAACATTATACACTCAAAACACTAGAGTGCACTTGAGTGGCCATTCAATGATTCAACCTGTCACAGAAATATACAATTTTTAATCATTTACAAAGGTATGTAAGGATCACCATATTGGGTACCAGCACATCATAACCCCTTCACATCTTTGCCTGCCATCTGAGAACAAGTAATGGCTTCCCTGCAACATTATGGGTCATCCCAAATCATTGGTCAGATACTACCAGTAGTCGGACTACATAATTACTGTCCAATGCATAGGCTGCTAACATCACAATACAGATGGCAGCATTTGGAATGTTGCTGTGACCAAGAAGCATGGACTGCTGACGAATAGCATCTCATTGTGTTCAATGATTAATAAAGATTTCGCACTACTCCAGATGACCATCAACAGTGATTATGGCTTCAGCTTGTGGAAAGGTCCCATTCTTCAAATTTTTTGGAGAGGAACAGCAGTGTTACTTCTGGCATTGTGGTGATGGAAGCCATCAGGTTTGACTTTTGGTCACACCTCTTAGTGATTGAGGGAACTCGTGACAGCACAGCCACAGACATCATGCGTCCTCATGTGTTGCCTCTTGTGCAACATTATCATGGCATCATTTTCCAACAAGACGATGCTCGTCCAAGTATGACGTGTGTCTACAAATTGTATGTATGATGCTGAGGCCCTCCTGTGGCCATCAAGATATCTAGATCTGTCCCTGACAGGACGTATTTGGGACCAACTCTGAAGTCAGATCCGTCCCAGCGATAGTATCCAGGATATGGAAGATCAGTTGCAACTCTTGTGGTCCAGCTTGCCTCAGGAGAGGGTATAACAGCTTTGACACTCTTACCAAGTGAATTGGTGCATGCAGCCATGTCAGAGAGGGTGCACACCATACTGACAAGTCTTTATAAATTTGAATCAATTTTGTAATCACTGAAATTTCACACACCCTCTCAACCTGTGTAGTTTTGTTTTATTCCCCCCTCCCACGCTTTGTATAAAGAACATGAAAGTGAGAAAACCACTGTTATACTTGAAATACTGTATACTTACTGTGTCAAGATTTTGGTGGAATGTTATGGGCCAATGTTTATTTCAGTACCACAATGTTGTTTCGGAATAGTAGTTCCCCGAGTCTCGGTAGCAATGTTACTTCTCCTTGTTTCAACCTGTCCACAGCAGGTCACCACTCCCTATTCTCATGATTGCAGAACTTACATAGCTGCTAAACTTGGTTCTGTTAATGTGTACTGACATGTCTACCTATGTACACATTAACTCTTTCTCTTTTCCTGGTTGAAACAAGTGAGGTGTCACAGTGGCTAACACACTGGACTCACATTCAGGACGACGACTGTTCAAATCTGTGTCCGGTCATCCTCGTTTTGACTTTCTGTGATTTCTTCCCTAAATTGCTCCAGGTGATTGTCAAGATTGTTCCTTTGAAAGAGCTCTGCCAATTTCCTTCCCATTCTTTGAAACAGTCAAAGCTCGTACTCCGTCTCTAGTGTCCTTGAAGTCAGCGGGATGTTAATCCCTAATCTTTCTTTTGTAATTGAAGGATTATAAGACACTTTTGCAGCAAGAAAAATACTTTCTTATATTAATTACAACTATGGTTCACTCAAAATACTTTTATTCTTCAAGTCAGGTGATAACAGAATTTCTTTGTCAGAGTTTCTCGCCTGCTGGTTTGTGAGTGTGTTCCATATCCACCAGCCCAAGTTTCCTTTCAAATTGGCAAAGGATTTTCAAATCATGGTTTTGCACCAGTCTTGTGTATTAAAGCTGTTGTCAGGCTCCTTGCCAAAAAGCGGTTGCTATACCAAATACACAAGTCATTCGTATTGGCTAGACAGCTTCTTGGGAATGAGTGGCCAGCTACTGTCCATAAGTTGCAGCACCCTGCTGCACTGGCAATAGCAGTTGCTTTTCAGAATCCATGTATAATGGTGATGTCTCTTTTACAGAATTGTATTTATGTATTGTTAAGCATGTTGTAGAAGTTTTGTAAACTGCTACATCCATCCATTCATTTAGGATGTGTTATTTCATACACAAGTTTATATTTCTTCTAGGAATTTCATCTTTTCACCTTTTTTAAGTTGCTTGCAAGAGCTGAGAGATATTCCCAGAAGAATGACCTTCATCAATAAAATGTATTGCAATGGTGAGAACTATATTTTTGGACCCTTAATGTAATCAGTTTTTGGAAGTTGATGCCTCACCTCCCACCTCTCCCACCCCATCCTTGGCCAATTTTGTATTTAGATTTCTAATCAAACAAGAGTGGTGGCCATAACCAAAAAGTTCTCTCTAACTCTGGCCCTAATTAAAATTTCTAAATTACAGCAAAGCGGTAGTCAACACACATTATTTTATAAAACAGGACACTTTTAGCAAACATTCCTAATGTGAAAGCTGTAATTTCATCATGGAATTTCACAAGGTGGTGTGTTTTTCCTATCAGTTATTGAAGACTGTCACTGTAATCCAACATTTATCTCATCTTCATTTCTAGCAGTCACTATCATATGCTTTTAGTCTCTGATATATCTTTTTTGATCAATGTGGTGAACCGATGTCCTAAACTCTGTTATAATTTGGTAGAAAAATTTTGTCTTTATCTGTACACAGATATAAATAAATGATTTTACTATTCTCATTATTTATAGCACTGTAGTATTAGCAACAATCATTTCATTTGACTTAATGACTGTAGGCACTAATGGAAAAATATTTCTCAGTAATGCCACCTATAAAGTTGGTAAATGGATTAAGTGTGGAATTTTCATGTTACAGCTAATGGGAAGAGTTCACTGGCTGTAGTGAACTGCACTGTAACTTACATGGCACATTGCTCACCTTGGAACAAATGCAAGGAATCTTGCCGCTCTATGGGTGCCAGCAGTTACAGGTGGTTTCATGATGGTTGTTGTGAATGTGTTGGGCACACTTGCATCAACTATGGAATCAATGAAAGCAGGTATAGTCTCTGAGTAGACTTATTAAATGTCTTTTGCCTATTTTTTCCTTATGCTCCTTACATGTTAGATTAAGGTGTCTTATGTTGAAGTTGCTTGTTTGAAGAATTGTATAACATGCTTCATTTTAGGTGTACAGAGTGTCGTCTGTCACAGGACGATGAGGAAGAAGATGATGTGCTGCAGAATGATTATGGTGATGGCAGTGTAACAGATGCAGAACAAGAACTGAAACTTTAGAATTACTGACCTTTCCCATTGAATCTTTCATACATTAATACTAAAACTGTTATGACATCTTCAGAAAATATCTGAAGGAAAAATAATGTGATATGTATCAGCTATTGATATTTGTGTATCTATATGTGCTATAGCTTTTCTTTTTTAATATTTACTTTTTGAGACTATTGATAATGTAAATTCCTACAAAGTAAATTGAACATTGTTATATTTACTCCTCAGAAAGTCGGATCCTCATTACGAAAATGAAATGCTCATGGCTCTATGAAAAGTGTTATGGCAAGTAATTAGAACATTTTATCAGATAAAATACTAAGTTTTAAGAGCATTTTGCAATAGATACATCTAGCTCGGAGTGTAAATGACATTCAGATGATGTTCCTCAAAAAAGCTGACTGGGCTCTGTTATTCAAAGAAAATTGAGAAAGCAGTGAAGAGTATTATAAAATACTTAAATACACAATAGAATATGAAATAAGTAATACAGCATAAGAGAAGTGGGAAATCCTCTGGCAGGTGCATTCTACACAGGGAACTCGAATCATATACTCTCCTGTTGCCTGTAATAAAAAAAAACATGACTACTGCACTAACACAAAATTGGCCCAAAATGCTAATCCCTTAACCCAAATTTCAAAATGCGGGAAATGAACAGAACTGGCAGAAGGCACTGTTGACTGGCATGTCATATGGCGTGCTTCTGTTTGCTACTGCACAATTCCTCACCATCAGCCTTCGCTGAATCACACTAATCTAGCACATAGGAATTGTTTTTGTAAAGAAGAGCATTAGTTGCAGAGGATCATGCTATGGATTTTACTGCAGTCATTTACTGACAGTTCCTTCTGCAAGACTAATATTTTTCCTTTTTTCCCATTATTCTAAATTACTGATAGAATTTGTATTTAGAGTATCACATTTATTCTGTATTTTAATGAAAGTAATCAATTCTTTGTAGTATAATGTTATTGCGTAGATAAAAGAAGCTACTCACAAAGTGGTGGCACGAGAACACACATATAAGAAAAGGTTTTACATATCCAAGCTTTTGGAGCCAATGGCTCCTACTTCCAGCAGAAGGTGTGAAGGGGAAGGAAGAGGACTGAACAATCAGTCTTTCTTTCTTATCTCCTTGAATTGGGGTTCTGAGTGACTTTTCCAAACTCTAACCCTTTTCCTAAACCCCTCAAGTCCTTTCCTTCATCCCTCTTCCTTCCCTTTCAACCCTTCTGCCAGAAGAAAGAGCCACTGGCTCAGAAAGCTTGCATACGTAAAATCTTTTTTTGTGTGTGTATTCTCATGCCACCACTTGGTGAGTAGATTTTTTTATCTATCAAATTAAAATTATATTTTGTATTTTGACATAAATGACCTGATAATGTATGAATAACAACACGGTATGTTAATGTAGAATAAGGTTCACTTCTACAAAGGGATTGTCTTTTTCCTTAACTGTTGCATTATTTTAAAAATTTTGGCTAATTTTCTTGTCTTAGTCTCACATTTTTTCTTCTCTCCTCTTTCTCATTTAATTCTTATTCATTCATTCTCTTTTAACTCCATTAATTTGTTGATCTTCCCATTTGCTCTCTGTCACTCCAAGCTGAGCTCTTTGTCCAGTCACTGTGTTCTTTCTGTTGTACTTTCGGACATCAGGTAGTGTCTTTTTCAATTTTGCTTGTAATTACTGTCTACTTATTGTCTGTGGGCTGCATTGTGCAAGTTGTTCCTTCAGTCTGATTTTGTTTATACCTTCCCAGATTGATCCAGGTGTCTTTTTTTATAATTGATGTACCACAACACAGATCTGCTGTCCTCATTACTCATATCACATGCCCAGTATCACAAAGTAATACACTATGCTACTATGTAAGTAGAGTTATGAGTGCACATTTTGTCCACTTTTCACTTACAAAAAGATCTGGCAAAGATTAGTAATAAATGTTTAACAATAATGGAAATTCGTGAATGGAACAGTACATAAAATAAAGGTAAGGTAACGATTCCCCTATAGTGGACTGATGTGTGGAGAGTAGAAACATATAACAGAAAACAGTATTCATACTAGGTTTTGAGCTCTTTTTCTTGTAAAAGAGCACACATCCACACACACACACACACACACACACAAATATTCACTGCCACAGTTACTCTCACTGCAGCTGCAGGAATGTCCGTGTGGAGTGAGTGAGTGAGAGAGAGAGAGAGAGAGAGAGAGAGAGAGAGAGAGAGAGAGAGAGAGAGAGAGAGAATATGTGCGCACTTTTTACCAGGAAAAGAGGAAGAGCTCAAAACTTCATGTGAATACTGTTTTATGTTGCCAGTTTCCATGTTACACACAATAAATGTTTAGTACTTATCAGTCAATGCTGCTATTTCCACATTTCTTAATTTGTTCTTCATACCCTGCTCTTCAGTTGACATAAGTTGGAGACATTAGGTAAAAAGCTTTCTTCAACAACCACCAATCTTTCCGGTCAAACAATATTTAAGTACAGTAACAATGACATCAGTGCCACAAACCTCATTTCTTTAATTTATCATTTGTGAAAAAAATAAAATTTACATTTTGTCAACATTCACAATTGTGTACATCTGTGGATTGGAAACTTTGTGTGTTTAAAATAAGGTATTTATCATTTTTACATGTTACCTTTAAAGTTGTAATGTAGTTACCAAAAAATATTAAATGCAAAACCAATTTCTCATTTTGACCTCCATATACAAACTAGATGGAAGTGTCATTTGTTACACTCATACCTCAGCCAGGAGCTTACTTTCTCACTGCTAATAAACCTCTGTGAAAGAAAGCAAGAAAGAAAGGAGAAGTTGTGCAGGTTGTACTCACTGTAAATGCTTAATGTATGAGGTAAATCTTCACAATTGTCAGCTCTAGTATAGTGATAAAACCGAATTTGCTTAAAATTATATATTTACTTAAAATTGTTATCACTGATTGTTTTATTGTAAATGCAAGGTTTTGTTGTGTTTTTAATTTTCAATATATTGATAGGTGAATGATGAAATTGCCTGGGAGAGTTCTGAGTTTGTACTTTGATGGTCATCACACCATGTCATACTGTATCTATACTTGTTGGATGGTTTCATGACAGTCATGCTTTCTTCAAATTTTTCATTAATGTCTGTTATTGATAATTTCATACGGAAGCTTTTGATTTGAGGGACGAGGAAAGGAATTTCTGCTAAAGGTGCTTGCATTTATTAATGCCTTTTTGGGGCATAGATCTAAAGAAGACCAAACACATGTAATGTGTCTGCGTGTTTCCAAACATTTGTTGAAGGTATTGAAACAATAGCATAATATGTTCATAAAGTGAGATTCCTTTTTTTAATGAGCCATTGAGGATATAGTCTACTAAGGTGTTTGTTCTGAAGATTTCTGCACACTTTTGAAATGTTACCTACAAAATATTCATTAATATTGATATTTCTCTTTAATGATGGTATATATCCTCTGTGGTTGTAAGTAATGCATTGCACTAACATGTTTATATTAGTTTTTCTCGGTAGTTTGTCTAACACAATATATATAATGGCTCTGAAGAAAGGATAATAATTAGTACTTACAAATGAAAATACCATTCCAGCAACATGGTGTCATTAAAAGAGAACAAGCCAGAAAAATGGAATTATAATACTCATTCAGTTGGCCGAACTGTTTTTTTGTATTATTTTTTTTTTTGGCAATGCCAGCCTTTTGGTGATAGACTGATTGTATATACAACATTCTGGAGAATCTTAAATGTATACTGTTGAGAAATTATATTTTTCACTTTTTACTAACAGTGTTCTTATTTGCATGTGTTTCTTTGTGTGTATATGTGTGTGTCTGGGGGGGTGTCTGCTCATGCCACAATTCAGAACAAGAGCAAAAGTAATTTATAACATTTGGAACTTCATCCACACATCCTTGAAGAGGTGAGATTATCCGTATACTCATCTTACAACCCATATGCAACAATATATGTAATGCATGACAACTATGCAATTCATTTCAAGGGGTCTGTCTTTTCTTGTCATAAAACTTCAAAATATTATCATAGGGAATGCTCTCAATCTACTCAAGTGTAATATTTTTGTGCAGTTTCTGTCCACAAGATTCTAAGTTGGGTATAACCCCGACATGGCCAGCTGCATTGATCGAGCAGTTCTAGGCACTTCAGTCCGGAACCACGCGTCTGCTACGGTCGCAGGTTCAAATCGTGCATCAGGCATGGTTGTGTGTGATTTCCTTAGGTTAGTTAGGTTTAAGTTCTTGGGGACTTGTGACCTCCGATGTTAAGTCCCATAGTGCTCAGAGCCATTTGAAGCACAACATACTATGTATATTAATATCGTGAATTTGCATTTACATGTGTACTCTTTAAATAACTGTGGGATATGATTATGTCTTTAACAATTCCTTCTACCATAATTAATGTAAGTTACCTTCCATAGAGTTGGCCCATCTGTGGACAGCACATCTGCAATGATGAGCAATCTCTTGCTCAGTGTACTGAATGTCTTGCTAAGGCTTTCAGGCACAGGCTTTACATTTCAAACGTAATTGACAAATAGATTTCCTGTGCCATATCCACAGCCATGATTCAGCTGCAAAGGGGCATCCTGCTAATTACCCAATATCCACAAGAGGAAAATGACTTAGTGGAGCTCGGACTACTTGTTGTCATGTCTGGAAATGAGGATTATCCTACCACAATCCTTTCCACCCTTCCCAAAGTGATATTTCAGTGCCCACCAAAAGTAAGAAATATCGTGGTTCATTGTTATGCCACAGCTACTCCCAGCACCTTGCCACATGGGTTCTAATACCCTTGTGCTAAATAGAGGTGCGAGACCTGTCCTATGCATTCACATGGCCCATCTTATTCCATCACCATACAGTCATATCTTGTTCTGTCACAGACAGGACCACGATTTTATCAAACACCAGCTTCACTAATTTTGCAAATATTCAGTTATGTTTTATCATAAAGATAAGAAAACTTCCGTCTTTTGCAGCTGAAATTTATTTTTGATTACCAGACATTGTTTGCCCATTCATGTTAGGTATTTTCAGCAGTCTGTAATACTTATAAAATGATTGTATTATTCAAAATCTTAGTGTCTCAATTAGTGAGATATGTTGTCAGACTCAGAGAAAAAAAATTTGTAACAAAAGTAAATTTATAAGATATAAGAATATTGCAAGCATTAATGCAAAATAGGCAACCAAAATTAAGAGGTACTGAAATTTCATTGCCAGCTATATCGGAAGTTAATTTCAAGCGATTTCAAGTAAGTTTTCGAAAAGATTGAAATAGCTACTTTCAAATGAATAATAATGTAAGCTATTAGCTCAAAGGGTTTTCCCCCCTTGCTCACTATGTCGAAATTTCAATTAGTCATAACTTTTAATTATTTGAGCTAGTTCAACTAATTGTATCATTGGCATTGGGAAGATAAATATGACAAAGTGAACTACAAATTTGTCTGGAACTTAGTCTAAATAACAGTCTGGAGTATTCACAACTTACTACAACTGCATTGAAAGTAGAAGGAAAAAAATGTATTCCTGGGATTAGAAAATGTAACATCTGGAAAAACTTCCAACTTGCTGTGTTTCAATGGCTCAGCCTACCATAACTCATCAGCCAAATGGGAGCACTTTGGGGCAAAACCTGACTGATGTATATGCGAGATTTCTTTTGGTATAACAGGCAGTCCATGGTCAACTGGATCCAAATGCTGTGCCACTTGTTCAAGGTAGAATCATCCATGTCCTGAAATCTACAAAAGAGATCTAAAAATTGTCCAATAGAATGCATAATCAGTGAGTTCTAATACAGAAATGGTGCTCCATTCAGTGATTATCATTCATCTAGTGATTTTCACAATCACAGACCTGATTCAAAAATGCCTGTGCAATATCCTTTCTTCCAGGAGTGCTAGTTCTGCTAGGTTCACAGAAAAGTTTCTGTGAAGTTTGGAAGGTAGGAGACGAGATACTGGTAGAATTGAAGGACAGGTGATGGGTCATGCTTGGGTAGCTCAGTTGGTAGAGCACTTGCCCGCAAAAGGCAAAGGGCCCGAGTTTGAGTCTCGGTCTGCACACAGTTTTAATCTCCCCAGAAGTTTCATATCAGCACACATTCCACCGCAGAGTGAAAATCTCATTCTGAAAACATGATTCAAGCTTAATTCTTTGTTAGATTCTCCAGAAATAACATAATCCTAGAATACCAGAGTGAAGGGGAAAGAGGGACACTGCTCTGTTGACCTACTGAACTATATTATAACAATATGTTAAAGAACTACCAGTAATGTCACTTTGCTCCACACCGCAAATGATACAAGACAATAAATTTTTGCACAAACTCGGCCATCTTGCTCAACTTCTAGTGATCTTAATTCTCATACTGGAGAATGGGGCTGCAAAACAACAGACTAAAATAATGTGGTTATTCCTTCACTAATAGAAGGTCAAGACCTCATTTAGCAATGTGAGCTTTCACCCACTGTTGTACCTTCACCTTCTCTAATAAATTCAGCTTTTGATAACTATGTGTCTATTCTTGTCTCTTATTCTGATACGTGACTCGGCAGTCATGAAAGACTTCATGGGGTCACATCATTATCTCATTGTTATCACATTGACAACAAATTCTCCTCCTCTGCTCTGGGTACTGGGAACTGTGACAAAACCGAGTGGGAAGGTTATTCAACCAATGTAAAAGAGGAAATGAATTTCCCTCCTCCCCTTGTTGGATGTATGGTACATGATTGGTTCATGGACATGTTACATAGAGCAGCTTCTTCAATCATTCCAAGGAAAACTATTCACAGAACTTGCAAGAAGCAAGCTACAATATGGTGGAATCTGGGATGTTCTTATAGTATGGGTTTAAGAAGATTATTGTTGCAAGAGTTTAGATGGCAGCCTCCAGAAGAAATGTCCCTAAAATACAAATGCTTTGGTGTTGAGATAAAGCGTTCTTGTAACAATCCATGACTAACACTTGAGACTCACTGTGTCTCTTACTGGCACACAATGCTAACATGGTAGACATATGGATAGTAAAGAGGTTATAAACAAAAATTATGCTCATGGAAGATAGTCACAGACTGGATAGATTATTTTGTGAACACAGCTGCCCCCATCATCTGTCAAGTGTTAAGTAATTTCATTTGCTCTCATGTTGAAGAACCACTTTCTATGCTATCTTCAGTACACTAAAGGAACTTCTGTTGATAGTCATGCAAACCTTCAACCTGCCTCTGGCACTGACATTCATTACCCTGTTGAACTACTGATGGTTGGATTGTGTTCATGAGGTGTATCGTCCTGACCAAGTCTTCTTCAGTATCTTGACTTCGAGAGGTAATATAGAAATCCCTTTGTGCTGTTAAAATCCAGATCCATTATGGTATCTATGGGCTGTTTCACACCTGTTGGTCACACATTCAGTTGAGCTATGACATTTCTTGCATACACAGGATATCAAGAGGCTCTAGAGAATCGAAACTCCAGAGTACCCAGTCATTCAAAAATTAACTGACGTCCAACAAATAACAAGCACATAGCTTGCACCAATTTCAGTGACTCCAACCACATCCCTGAACTTTAAACTAAGGGCATATAGTGTGCAGAAAGAGGTATAGGAAGAAACACAACAGTAGAGAGGCTCCCAGTACTGTAATTTGCAATCTGCTGTTGCCATAAAATCGTGGTTTATGGACTGGACGTGAGGTTGATGATACCTAATGACCACCATAAGGATGTGCTTGAATCTGTGAAACTTCCCTCACATCCACAGTATAGGCAGAGGCTCCCTCCAACTTGTGAATGTGGAATTCAATGTCAGAAAGTGATTTACATCTCAAGTTATTTTCAGGCAGATGATATTGCAATCGCAGTAATTTTGTGCTTGAGACTAACCAGACTGGTTCACTAATGTCCCAATATCACCACTTCTTTACACTCATCATAAGATGCAAAAACTTAACAGGATCCACATGAGCCTTTTAAGAGATTGTAACCTGAACATATAATTGCTTATTTCACAGAGAACTGATGCACAATACCATACACAATCTGTCCGGCAGTATTATCTTACGTTTATAGTGCTTAATCTGCCATTAAGATGCCACCCTATGACCAAGAAATAAAGTTGTAATATCACTTCATAGCAAATTACTCTATTTATACTGTTATTTACCCTTTCTCCTAAAGAATGTAAAATTGTCTTTATTGCCTGTTGTGATGTATTATAAGCTTCTATATGATTTGTATGTGCGTGAACAGATTTGTTTTAATAATTACGTGTGTTGTGTATTTAGCCTGGTGCTGGTTAGATTAGTGTATCCTTAATTTGTTTACTGGTCATGAAAGATATGGCAGTTTGGCAACTTAAGGAAGGTACATTATTCGTCTATTATGATAAAGTTTTTGCAGTCAGATGAGGTTGAGATCTTAGTGGACACAATCACATGTGGAGATTTATTTATTTACTTCCCAAGACTCTTGCCTTGTGCAGTTTACGAGGGATAGAGGACAAGCCGCGTACACAGAAATATAAAAATCTGACAGCAAAATGTGGTAAAGTTCAAAAATAATAAAATTATATAGCAAAAATCAACAAAAATTGTTTAACTTATGTGCCAGCTTTATACACTACAAGTTAGTAACACTGTAACATTCAAAGTAATAAGAGTAATTAACACCAACAGTAAGTATAATAAAGGTTAAAGTAGAGTTATTACAAAATGGTTTTTCATTGAATGAATAAAAAGAGGGTGTAAGCAAAACGATCTTAACTTTATTTTGAAAAGTCGGGCCGTTTTTACAAACTGGTAGGGGTAATTTATTATAGAGCACACTGCTCAACTAGATTCCTGGTCATTCTGTGGCTTTTAGGCTGTTTACACTGGAATGTGTTATAACTGTATACAGACTTACGCGAGTTCTTGTTAACAAGGGTGTCTAGTATATAAATGCAGGGAACAGGCAATATTTTTAATTCTCTATATATTGGTTTAGTGGATGTTTGCGGAGACAGCTGTTTCATTATCTTTATAGGCCTCCTTTACATCACAAAAATTTTGCTATGTGCTGACCCCTACGATTGGCTGTCATAAGTGCTACTTGAGTGTAATAATACAAAATCCAACTGTCTTTAGTGTTGTGGTATCACAGGACTGACTAAGGTTTCAAAAATCATAGCACAGACTGTTCAATCTTTTGAGCTTCATCACTTACTAGTATGGGATTCTTAAAAGTAAGGTGATTTTTGGCGACACCGAATAGTGTGTATGCCACTTTGCTGTTTTTTAATTTTATCCATTGCCCTTAGTGTTGTTTCCATGGCTTTATTACTACTTTCATAAAACAAAAAACCACTTTGTCACAATTTGTGATTTTTATTTCAAAGCACAATACTTTTCAATCCATGGGAGGGGCCTCATTTTCAGGTGCTTGCTCAGTTATCATTTTTCTATTTGACATTAATAGCGGTACAATTAACAGTACATAGGTTATTAAAAGTTGGCACATTGTGACTACGATTTTTACAAAACTGAGACAACAGTGAAAAATTACTTACTGTTTCCAGTACTGCTTATGTGTTTTTTAAGCACAGTATGAGTGGACGTTTTAATGTCGATATTGTTGCGAATGAGTCGGGTGAGGTACTAGGAGTGAGTAGCCACAATTATAATGTTACACAATGAGTGTGGGTAAAGGTGTAATCGAACATCAGCATATGCTAGGAAGCAGTAGAGCTTGTGTTTTTGTGGTCAGGGTAGTGCAGGCTAAGAGAAGTTTCTGGAAGGACCAGAGATCAGGATGGCGCACGATCACATGGGAGGTGCATCATGTGAGCCTTTCTAGGCAGCGACACCAGAGATTCCATACTCAGTCTCCTTCAGACATGGGACTTGCATTACTCTGACTATGGGATGGGACGGGACAGTTTCTTGTGGCACTTAGCTGCACAGGGTACATGCTGAGTCGCACAATATATAGTCAGAGTGTTAGTACCTCTTGGGATTTGAGAATAGTTTCCTGTCCCACATAGCTGTTAAGTCTCGTTGTTTTTTTTTTAAAAATCAGAGTTCCTTATCCTTTTCCAAACAAGTTCCCTTATCTGCAGATATTTCCAACATGTACTCTAGGGTTTCAAGACTGTGAGTTGGGTGAGCCATTTCGAAGTGGAAATAGTGCCAAGTCCCATGCTGATTTCCTTGTAGGACACTACAGATGCCATTTATTTTGGTGCCACGTATGGGATTGGCTAAAAATAGGTACCTTATTCTGTGGGGTTGACAAAAATTAGGCACCGCTTTTGCCAGTTTTGGCTATCAGAAAGCCACCGCCTTACTGTCTCTCTACACAATATTGGAATGGGACAGGAAACGGATTTCATAAATTGGTGTAGGACATTGTTAACTTCTGACAGTACTCAGCCTAAAGTTAGGAAAGGACTGATGGCTTTGAGAATTAAAACTGAGACGAAGTGTGGTAAGCATTCTGAGGCAAGGACTCTGATGGGCTGAGAAGGTCTGTTATAGTGCGGGTCTGATTATGTGGGACATGGGTTAACAGCAAGGTGTGACAGCGCACTGACCCAGAGAGGAAGTGGAGCGAGATCTTCTGATGGGCCAGGAACATCTGCCACATCGCAGGTTCAACTTAGTGGGAGGCAAGTTGACAGTGCGGCACAGGAACATGATATTCCAGAAAGGTGGTGCCATCAGTTAGTTGACAGACCAGAGAAGTTTGCTAGCTGCGAGGAAGCAGATATCATAATTAAAGGTGCCAAGCTGGACTGGCAATGCGGGTCTCATGGCTGAAAGGTGACGAGAGCTGAGATAGAGTGGTGCAAGAGGCAGTGCAGACTGCAGAAATACTTAAATAAGATGAGAAAACTTGTTGGTACAGGGTACAGCATGCTGAAAAACAAGTAATTAGATGCAAACGATAGTACTGTTGCCTAATTGCCACCAATCTGCCAGGACATTAATTTAAGTAATGTGTTAAAGTTGTTGCCACAATCTTTTGATGGCAACAAAATGCAATTAAATGAGGTTTTTGGATAACTATGATAGTGCATTCAAGTTAGTGGCCCCAGAACAGCATGATGTTTTGCTCATCTTTGTTAGGTCACAAACGGTAGGAGCTACCATTAGTTCATTGTTAGTCAGGGATTTGACAACCACCTTGTCTGCTGAAAGTGGTATTTTACTGAAAAATCAAGCTTGTAAATGGACATTGGACTATTAGTCTTTTAAAATTGATGCCTTACAGCATCATTTTAGAGAAGCAATTAGGCGCGTAATGACATTAGCTGGGATAGGTGGAAGAATTGCCCTGATTCTGAAATTGGGCAGAGCAGCATTCGTACAGGGCCTTTATGACATCCGAATTAAAATTATAGTAAGGGCTAGAGGAGAGACAGTAACAGTCTCTGAAGCCATGAGTTGCCTCAGTGGAGGAGATTGCTACTGCATCGGCAAAAGAAAAGCCAATAGCAATAAATGTGGTTAGGAAGCTGCAGTCAGACAGACAGACTGACCTTAAAGCCCAGTATACTAGAATTGTAATACTCGAGGGCACATGGTAAAAGCTTGTTGTGCACGTAGACTGATACGGATGTGTGAGACAAAACTGGAAACAAAAATCGAGGAGGAAAAAGAAATGCCAGACTGGATGGCAAAATTGGAATGAGCAAAGGCAGAAAGGCTAGCAGAAACAAAACAGGGATTTAAAGAGCACCGCCGAGAAACAGAATGGTTAAAGCCAGTAAAGTGCTCCCACTGTAAGTTTTGGGCCACAGCAAACCATGTGCAGGGTCAAGCAATGCAATACATTTTAAGTGTAACCATAGGGCCACTATGCAAGACAATGTCATGAATATGTGTGGCTGGTGAAAAGAAAGAATAAAGAGTCCAGAAAACTAAAAAGAGGTGTAATGAGACTACTGCGTAGCATCTTCTGAGGCAAAATATTTACTGTTGACTATATGATTAGGAATGATATTATAAATGAGTAGAGTTGAATATAAAAGTTTATGGAATGCGTGATCTAGGTGAAAGTATTAGGATCAGAGAGATCATAAATACTATTGCCAAGACAGAAGGTTCTATAGATACTGAATTGCAGGTCACAAGGGATCTGTTAGTGAGTCATGAAGTTCATATTATTGAGGCAGAGGTATATCTGCACTCGAGGTTTTGTTAGGAAGGGATTTCGTAATAGGATGGAATGCTGTGATTGATTACAGTGCAAAAGGCATATAGATTTGTGGGAAGTGAACTGAGTTGCGAATGTTACAGGGAAGTCAGCTCCCAGAGAGAAAATTTTATGGTAAAGATGTTAGAGTAGTAGAAGCCGTGGGAAACAGTTATGTTAGGTGCAAGTGTGATAGGAGCTGCAGGACAGCTATGTGTTGGTTCGCTAGTGGTACAAGCCGCAAATCAGCGATGTGCTTGTGCTGGAGTTGCAAGACTGGGAGAAATATTACTGAAGACAGAAGGGCATGTTTGATCACAGTAGGAGCCACAGGAAAGCAGGGTGTTAAGGTGGAAATGCGAGAGTTGTGAGAAAGCAATATGGCTCTTCAGTTGTGGTTGGATTCGCGAAACTGAGAAAAGTTGTGTCAAACACGGCAGGTGCTGGTTTGTTGATGATAGGAGCTGCAAGACAGCAAGGTATAGGTTTGGTTGTGGTCAGAACCGAAGACAGATAAGTTTTATCAAATGTGTTCAGAGCCAGTTCGATGGCAGCAGAAGCGGTGGACAGAGAATCCGTGTGAGAAGAGAGAAAAAAGGGCAAACATTGTAAATGGGTCCCAGAGAGGAACAAGTTTTGAGAGTGAGTGTAGACATACGGAGGTGATCATTCCTAAGTAAGAAGTAAGGCAAGGAGTTTGTGTACCAGAAGCACTGGTGATGGTAAGAGATGCCACATGTATAATGAGTGTGGTAAATGTGACACAGGAAAATACATCGATGAAGTGTCTGGTACTGGTGGTTAGGAAGTGGCACCTGATGTGGTGTTTAAAGTATGGCAAGTGAGAAGAGTAAAGATAGAAATGAAGTCAAGGACCAGTAAGTTAAATGAAAACTCCAGGTTGAACATCTGAGTAGCAAAGAAAGAACTGCCATTATGTACATATGTTTTGCATACAATGATTCACTTCACAGGCAATCACTTCATTCATACTGATGTAATAAGACATGAAATAAAGTTAATACCAGAAGCAGAAGTTTGGGTACTATGTACAAAAACGTATTGAATAACAAGAGGTCTTGTAAGAGGAAATTAATAAAATATAAACGATATTATAGTTCGGAATAAGAGTGCATTGAATTTTCACGTAATTATGATTCCAAAGAAATAGACGCTAGTGAGAAACAAAAATGGTGAGCTCCTGTGGACTGTAAATGCGTAAATAAGTAATTAAGTAATTATAGTAAACATGCACAACCTCCATATGACATGCTGAAAAAAGGAGTGGCATACAACTGACAGTTGGAACAGGAAGAGGCATTTCAACATTTGAAGGAAAAACTGTTAAGCCCTCCAATATTGTAGCGTCCAAACTTTAGCCAAGAATTGATTGTTACAACTGACACTAGTCAGATTTCAATTGGTGCAGTTCTAAGCCAAGGAAAACTGAAGAGTGACTTACAGTACCTGTTGCTCACGTATCTAGAACATGAAAGAAAGAGCAACAATCAAATAGCACTACAGAGAGGGAAATGTTAGCAATGTGTTGGACAATTAAACATTTTTCACCATATTGCTATGCATCACCTCGGTACTGAGAGTTCCAGAACCTGCACAGAAAACTGGAATAGAGCTCAACATAAACATCATTTTCACCCTTTTTATTGCTCATGAAAACCATGCATTGCATGTGGTACCATCGTACAGCGAGACCTTCAGAGGTGGTGGTCCAGGCTGCTGTACACACGGATACCTCTAATACCTCTGGCATGCCTGCATTCGTTGTGGCACACTATCCACAAGTTCATCGAGGCACTGTTAAGTCCAGATTGTTCTACTCCTCAACAGCGATTCAGTGTAGATCCCTCAGAGCGGTTGGTGGGTCACATCGTCCATAAACAGTCCTTTTCAATATATCCCAGGCTCGATAGGGCTCATGTCTGGAGAACATGGTGGCCACTCTAGTTGAGCGATGTCATTATCCTGATAGAAGCACATTCAAAAGATGTGCACGATGGAGGCGCGAATTGTCGTCCACGAAGACGAATGCCTCACCAATATGCTGCCGATATGGTTGCACTATCAGTCAGAGGATGGCATTCACATATTGTACAGCTGTTACGGCGCCTTCCATGACCACCAGCGGCATACGTCTGCCCCACATAATGCCACCCCAAAACAGCAGAAAACCTCTACCTTGTTACACTTGGTGGACAGTGTGTCTAAGGCGTTCAGCCTGACCAGGTTTCCTCCAAACACTTCTGACGATTGTCTGGTTGAAGGTATATGTGACATGCATTGGTGAAGAGAACCTGATGCCAATCTTGAGTGGTCCATTCGGCATGTTGTTGGGCCCATCTGTACTGCACTGCATGGTCTTGTGGTTGCAAAGATGGACCTCATAATGAATGTCAGGAGTGAAGTTGCGCATCATGCAGCCTATTGCACACAGTTTGAGCCGTAACACGACGTCCTGTGGCTACATGAAAAGCATTATTCAACATGGTGGCATTGCTGTCAGGGTTCGTCCGAGCCATAATCCATAGGTAGCGGTCATCCACTGCAGTAGTAGCCCTTGGGCGGCCTGAGCAAGGAATGTCATCGACAGTTCCTGTCTCTCTGTATCTCCTCCATGTCCGAACAACATCGCTTTGGTTCACTCCGAGATGCTTGGACACTTCCCATGCTGAGAGGCCTTCCTGGCACAAACTAAAAATGCGGACGCAATCGAACTGCAGTATTGACAGTCCAGGCATGGTTGAACTACAGACACCACAAGCTGTTTACCTCCTTCCTAGAGGAATGACTGGAACTGATCAGCTGTCTGACCCCCTCTGTCTAATAGGCGCTGCACATGCGTGGTTGTTTACATCTTTGGGTGGTCTTAGTGACATCTCTGAACAGTCAGAGAGACTGTGTCTGTGATACAATACCCACAGTCAACATCTATCTTCCAGAGTTCTGGGAACCGGGGTAATGGTTCAAATGGCTCTGAGCACTATGGGACTCAACTGCTGTGGTCATAAGTCCCCTAGAACTTAGAACTACGTAAACCTAACTAACCTAAGGACATCACACACATCCATGCCCGAGGCAGGATTCGAACCTGCGACCGTAGCGGTCGTGCGGTTCCAGACTGTAGCGCCTTTAACCGCTCGGCCACTCCGGCCAGCTGAACCGGGGTAATGCAAAACTTTTGTCGATGTGTGTATATGAATCACAAACCACCGACATGGGTAAGCAACATTTTGGATTCATCGAGATTGTTGAAATTTAGACTGAAATCAGAATAATGTGATTATCAGATTCTCCTTTAAAGTGGTAGGTGAAATTAGGTCACAGATGCCATATCAAAAAATTTGGAAGTATGAGGATAGCTACTAATGAAACTGAAAACAATAAAAGAGACTGGATAAAAGTAACCAAGACAGCTGGCAGAGTGGAAGTTCAAAATCAGTCCCAGAGGTCGCAAGCAGCAATGCCAATAGGCCTTCTGAAGGAGGAGGAGGAGAGATAAGTGAGACCAGTAATCTGTGCCATGTGGAAAAGGGGGATACACAGGACATAACAGCGAACACAGCTGTGCACCAGGAACCAACTGCTAGTTTGATTCCCAAAAAAATGAAAGCAATCCTGTAGTTCCATGATTCACCAATTAGTGGTTGTCAAGGAATAGGGAAAGCTTATGATAAAATAAGCAAATGCTGTGCATGGGAAAGCAAGAAACATGATATAGAAGGAAATAACAACAATCCCTGAGTGTGTCTTTGAAAGATGTGATATAGATATCATGGGCCCCTTAATCAAATAGATAAGGTCAATAAGTACATTCTTACATTTCAGGATGTGCTGACAAAATTTGTAGATGAAGAAACCATCTAGACATGGGTTTCTGAAAGAGTAGCAAGAGGTTAGTGGAAAAGATTATTCAAAAGTTTGGTATACCATCTGTACTACTGATAATATTATGAAAAGCATAGTTGCTACTCACCATAAAGTGGAGGTGCTGAGTCGCAGATAGGTACAACAAAAAAAACTGTCGGAAAGTGAACTTTGGCAACAAGGCCTTCATTGAACACACTTTGACAAAGCAAGGTGAGATATTTTTACTTCCTCTCTTGTTTTGCCATCTGCCCCCTTAAAATTCATTTTTTCATTTTTGAACTGATTACCATTAACATATGTGAGTATAATCTGCATTTTCATGAAAGAGAAAGATTGGCCCTCAATTTTAAAGAATAGAACACCAGATCTAATTTTGTGCTTATCTTTATGTATGTAATTGATTTTCTAATTTATTACAACTATTCCTAGTTAGTATCTTTTGTTATAGGGTAAAACCAGTAATTGTTTCATTACTTAGCCTATTGTTGACGTATAAACAAATATAAATTCTGTATTAATTATAAAGATTTGGGAGACAAAACAATAGTATTCTTTAAGTATCTATTTGGCTCTATTCGAAAACATGTTAGGAAAGCCATCTCTTAATTAATCCCAAAGTTATTAACAGTTTTGTCAAAAGTGTTGTTTGTGTAACTATGTATGTTAATTTCATCATTTAAACAAATAATTCAGCCAAAAACCTTATAGTAGAAGAATCTGTTAAAAGAACCGAACTTTTTGATGTATTCAGTTAATGTAATGAGTTAAGTTTTAATGGTAATTTTTGTAAATTAAATATCGAACAATGTGAAGTTTCAGTACCTATTATTGTGAGGATATATAAGACCCCAGTTTTTGGTCCCGAGACAGTCAGTCCACAGCCGAGTTTCGGATGAGGTACCTGTATTGGTTAGATCAACAACAATGCATCCATAAAACAAATGTAAAACAATTAGGTCATGTGTTAAAACAATAACAGTGTCTGCTCCATACATACCTTTCTATTCTCCAAGAATTGTGAACTTTGTGGTTAGGGTTTTATTGCTCGTAGATGTTCAATAGTAAACTATTGTAACAGTATGTGGAGGTTTGCCTGCAAACTATTAATGAGGCTTTATTGAAAGTTAGACAATAGTGTACTGGCCATATAACTGTGTATTATCAGGGGGTTTATGAACAGTGAAGGTAAACTACTGTTAAACACAACTGTGCACCTATTGGCTATACGTCGACACCGAGGACAATCAGCGAAGAAAAAATAGTGGGCGAACTGTCACATTTGATGCCACAATGTGAGGACTATTGTATGTGGGCACAATAAATTAGGACTCACGAACTTTGACAGTGAAGTGTGAACTCGAGTGGTTTGCAGTACAGTTTTAAATGGAGGAGATGATACAGCCAATCAGCACTGGGGTTTCATGGCCGCAGTAGTACATCAGCCAATAAGCGAGTGGGTTCTATGGAAGCAGCCACTGAGTACAGAAGCAGCCAAGCAGCTCACAGGTGGACACAGCTGACAGAGATAAAGAAGAGGCCTCGCCGAGAGAATTACTACTTGCATGTGATAGCAAGTTGAGATGACAACCGCAACAGTAGCAGCTGGAAATGAGTGATTAAAAATATAAGGTAATTTCATAGCAAAATTGTTTTGTGTTAAGTGATAAATAAGAGTGGCCTTAATGAACTAGACAGTGTGATGGGAGACAAGGAACAACAGGGGCCTGGTTTGGCAGACGACAATGATTATAAATCAAACATGAATGTAACTTTGAATGTAGGGAATGAAAGTCCTATTGTAGATGGAATGATACAAGCGTCGTCTACATTGTGTGGTGATGTGAGTGAAATGGTCGAAAACAGTACTGAAGTGGGTGAGATCATTAAGGTTAAGTAGGAGGAAGCTGGTAGCAAAAGTCAGCAAGAGCAACAGGTTATGGCAGATGGAAATTTGGAAGCGAAGTTAAGGCAAATTATAAGTAGTTTGAGTAATATGAGTATGAAAGAAGACATTAGTAGGGTAGAACATAGTACGAAAATAGATATTAGTGGTATGAAAGTAGACAGTAGTAGTGTTAACTCTCGAGCCGGCGCGCCTGTGTATAAAGTGCGCCAACCAAAAATAAAATGATTTTGTGCAGTTCCATTTTTGTTTCACAACTGTGTTAATGAGTCAGGATTGGCCAGGAGGGGAGAGCAGTAGGCACCCATTGAGGTGAAAAATCAAACACAGTTTTGACGGTATGAAGTTTTAATGCAGTAAAAAGGAAAGGCAGGCCTGGAGAAGCCCCTTTGACTAAATGGGCAGCCACCCAAGAGAGCAGGTGAGGAGGGCGTCTGGTCAGTTTGGAAGCTGCCAGCAGAAGAGAGCGAACGGCGTGTCCACTCCCGGCGGCTGGCCGCAGTTCCAGCCCCACTTGACCACCTCTAAGCCTCCCTATTGGTCGGTCAGATCGTAAGAGGCGTAGTTCAGTAGCATTACCTCATCAGCAACATGCGAGTTTAGCTGCTGATGGTTCAACACGTGAGTTTCAGGGTGGGTTCTATCCGGTTTTGGGCAATGTGACTGAGATGCTGCAACTTACCGCCAGGCAGAAGGCACTGACGAACATCGAGTCAAAAAATAAAAATCAATCTTTATACTAATAAATCCATTCAGTATTGGCCCCCACTGTACACCCTTGTCCCTCCGCAAGAGTGAAGCATGGGGGGATGGCAAATTGACATTTACTAAAGGGCCCCTGCAAAGGATGGCCTTACATAATTTTAATAGTATATCTTGATTATTTGTGTTTTCGTGTTAGATTTGTACTAAAAAATGACAATAATAAGGTGATGAATGCTTGTCTGATAAAATTTGGATGGCGGTGGTAGTGTGGGGGACTGCGAGTAGCGCGATGGTTGCGGCGATCAGCTGTTGGCAGTGGCAGCGGCGGAGGTTGATGACCACGGCAGGTAGCAGTGCGCTATGACACACTGCAACTTCCGTCAGAGCGTATAAGTGGGGGGTTCCGGAAGGGTTGATGCACAGATCAAGAGGGGGGGAGGGTGGAAGGAGTTAACACTGGTGGAGCACGTCACACACATATTTTGTTGCATACGTCTAAAGGAGGGCCATGCCTTTTCTTTTGGGTAGATTTTACTTGTTTGCTATTACTTTCTACTCACTACTATCTGTTACTGACTATTGCCGTATGGGGGCAGCAAGAAATTCTCCTGCTCCCATTTCACAACTTAACATGGTATTCCCCGGGAGAATATTGTTCAGGGACAGCAGAAGGGGGTGACCAAGTCGCACAAAAAGTCCTTTTTTAAACTCTACTCATAGTGGTAAACCAATAAAGATAATTTCTAAAGGAGTAATACAGAACTAGGACAAGGATGCAAACACCTCCTCAGTGGGGCTAATGAGAACACAGGGAGAACTATTAAACAGTAAACTGCTACCGTTAAGTAGTACACAGTAGGACTGGGTTGCTCGAAAGTATTCGTAACATGCGATAGTGGCTGTTACTTGAAACTTGTACAAAAAAAAGACTGATAAATCACATGAAATTTAGAATTGAATACAGCAATCGAGGCGAAGAATAGGGAGAAGGGGTAGTGTTCGGGGATGTGACTGGCTTATCGCAAGGCGACAGCTGTACCAGTTCGCGTGTTTGGACCATGCTCTGCTTATATTAAATGTTTCCTGGTAGCATAACATGCAATTTAAACGACTCCAAAACTTTGTATCAACTGGAAACTCGCTGTATGGTAAAGTGAATGAATGATGGCTAACGGTTTTGCTCTGACTTGGGGTGACAGCATAAAACAGACCGTATTGCATCACCTACAACAACACACACAGGAACTCTTGCCCGTATGCAAATCAACTTAAAGGGATAAAACAAATCAATTCTCTTCCATCATCAATAAAACTTCGCTGCCTTCTGGGGGTTAACAGCTGGAAGTCGTCATATCCTCTCTTATACACTTACGGGGGTAGAACAGATCAATTCTGATTCACAGCTTCATGCATTGAGTTAAGCAATCAAGGAACTACCTCTTATGAAAAACAGAAGGCATGGAGAGAAAAAGAATAAATAGTTGGGAAAGATTCCAAAGAATTGCAGGGGTAGACGTTAGTAGCAACAGGGTGGTGAGGGAATGAGGAGGGTATGGTCATCTAGATCAGGAAGGGTGCAACAATGAGGGGTTGCATTAATAAATGCCTGCAATCTATGTGTAGGTGGAATTCGCTGTATGTAGGGGTTTCATAAGTGACTCACTGAATCAGAAGCTTTAGTACTAGATGTTGGGATTTAGGAAGAAAAGGGATTTTACCAGTGGGAAAGGAGTTTGTTCTGGGTATATTCGTGTACAGCCGTCTGCGATCGCAATGTCACGGCAGCCCAACATATTGGCCATTTATGCCAAGCGGCCCGCTCGCGGCGAACCGGGTGTATGGTCAGGGTAAAGAATAAGGAATTGGGTATAATTGTGAATGAGCTCAGGTGACAGGTTTCAGAGTAAAACTTTATTCAGCAGTGATAACAGAGAAATTCCGACTGTAGTAGTCGTATTGGATTACAAAAGGCATCCTTCCCCTTCCCTCTGGGGGGAGGCATTGACGCGCAGATGAAAGAGGTAGGTAGACGATCGGTTTACGAAACCGAAAACTGAAAGAATAAACTGATCAGCTGGGCGCTAACCGCAACGTGTGAGGTACACGGCCCTGGAGGATTGTAGAACAGAATATCAGAAAGGAGCCCTCAGACAAATTGGCAGATTGGTTGTTCTATCTGTAGAATGTGGCAATCTGTTCCGTCACTTTATCTGAAGTGCCCCCAGGAAAAGAAAATAACACAGGAGCTACATATCAGCATTGACAAAATATTATGGGATGAATGACAAGGCCCCAAGAATGGGTGTATAGCATAAAGGAAGACACTAATTGAGCCTCTGATTACAATGACCTGAGAGTACAATGGTGGAGGAAGAACACTGATAGACTATAGTAGTTGCATTGAGAGACAAGAGCCACTGATGCATAGACGAAAGGGATAGGTAGGTGATCGATTGAAGAAATTGAAAACTGAAAGAATAAGTCGATCAGCTGGGCACTCTGCGGGTGCTAACTGAAACGTGCAAGGTACACGGCCATGGAGGAGGGAGGTAGAAAGTAATTGTTGAGGTGGGAATGAGCAACTCAAAGCAACAGTCGGAACCCGGTGGAATGCATGAGCAAGGAAGACATAGGGCTAATACATATTGGGGAGGTAATAACTACAAAATTCCTAAAATCCCCGAAGTAACAGGGTGAACTATGAAAAATAGGGGCACGAGCTACCGCAATAAAGTATAATAAACTATTATAGTGTAGTAGTACAATCTTCAACAAGATAGCACATTACCACTCTTGGGCAATGACGTCACGTCATGGCGCTAATCATCCACAAACAAATGCTTATTTCAGTGGGAGCTTCCGTCTTGGAACATCATGAGTGCGTTTGTTTTAATAAACAAACGGGTCTCTCTCACTTCCTAAACGCACGGCAGGGCACTGTACCCAAAAGGTAGCAGTGTCGATTGTCATGCTAGCTCGTAACAACTTTACTTCGTCAATCAATTACTTTGTAAGAAGTACGGTGAATAATAACGAAACCTAAATTCGTCTGGATGAACTCTTAAATGTGCAACATGCACATGGGGTGCTAACTACTGTTCTTCATTTGCTTGGGTAAAACTTAATCACATCTCTCCTACCACAAAATTTATCTCGTTTACCGCTCTACAGCGAGAGGTTAGCATACTTCTTTTCAACTTTAGTGGCGTGTTCAACTCATATCTATTGGGTATTTTATGTAACTGGGGTGCTTCACTCACTCCTAAACATACCAGTCTGGCTCTGGGTACGGACATGGTGCGTAATAGGATTCCGGAATCGCTAACTCACAAAGTCAAATAACCCGACTGTAGGGCTAGTCTTACAAAATGGGAGGATTGGTGTAGTGCAATATATCTAAAATCCAGGGCTGTGGTGAGCCTTTGCATACTGGGGTTAGCAATATAAAATACAAGTACATAAGATACAACACAAATGGCATAAATTATAAAAACACATGCATGAAATAACATATGGAAAATAGCAAGGGTGTTGCTGTACAGCAAAATGATGATGAAGTGTTGAAAACTAACATAAAGCCATAAGGGGAGAAAAAAAAGAAAAATACAAGTTATTGGTACCAATTACTAACTGGAATCAACTGACAATGCATAGTGGGTCGGACATCGCTCAACGCAGCTAAGCATACAAAAGGCATATAATACAGAGTGGTGAAACAATTTATCGGACTCTGTACTGGGAAAACAGGTTGCACTATGAAGCTGGCTGGAGGCAGTAACAGACAGAGGCGACAGAAGCAGGTTTCAAATTAATGCTGAGGTCACAGTGCAGTGTGTGCAGGTGGCGTGCTGAGATAGCGAGACATCTGTGAGGCACGTGTGACTCTGAGCTGGTCAGGAGCGGCGCATCTTGAGTGAGTGACGCCTTCGGCATTGTAACGAACCAGTGGTAGACATAGACCATAAAAATTAGGAAAATTAAAGCGAATTTAGTGTTTGTAGCGAATAGTATTGACACGAATAGTATTGACCAATGAAATGGTAAAGAAGGGTTGAATAGGTTGTGATGAGCATGTAATGGTGAAGCCATTTATGAATTTGATAAGAGTAGATAGTCGGTTATGAAGGTACGCGAGACTAGATAGAGGGTGAGAAGGTGGTACTATTCTTCGGGGGAGGTTCAGAACCACAAAGCGCCACCAAACTAAATGTCAATGTGCTGGAAGACACCTCTGTAATGGCGCACTTTGTTATTGTGGTGTGTTTCCACTTCACGATCCATCAGCTGGAGATCGCTTGCTTCTAAACTTCCCTTGGAGGTATAGCCTGATTAGCGGACATGAGAGTGAGAAACTCGCAGTCATTTGTAATCTTAGGCAGCTTGAAAGAAAACAGGGAAATAAATGCTACTGAAACGACAGTAGACTTAGCACATCTGCAAAGCAGTGGGACATTAATTCCTTATGGCAGATGGAAATCTGAAATATCGCAATCTTTTGAACAGTAAAAGACAAATAGAATAGACAACACAAGGAGGGGCTCCACATTCTAGGTTTGATAACAAAACAAAATGTTCAGTGATGTAGGCTTGTAATAAGTAGCGTTGGAGAATGACTTAGGAGCGTAAACTTGATCATTCTTTCGAAAGGCAAAACAAAATCATTATCAGTAAAGGAGATCTAAAAGGGAAATATAATAAAATACAAAAATTCTGCAACAAAGCTGCATATGGCAAGTAGCTTAATATTATCAAATGACAAATATTTATACAATGGTTGAGAGAGGGTACCTTTAAACCCTTAATACACTTCGTACATGATTAGCGGACATGTTAGGGGCTTAGGAATGCAAATAAATTTACGAGGTGAAGTTACTCGGGCGGCAAGGCAGAAGGATGGAAGAAATTACGTTTAAAGTAGGTATTGCGTAAACAATGTGGTGCCTTTCTATGTTTAAGTGCTATGCATTGTTAGCGAAAATAGTTCTAGTAAGCATATAGTAATTTAATGGTGGAAGACAGGCATGCAGAGAGAGGGGCAGGAGGGAGAGGTAAATTACTATACGCTTACTAGAACTATCTTGTAGTATGGGAGCATAAAATATGAATTGTAGGGGTAAAATGTTCACTTGCAAAGAAGAAGGAAAAAAATAAAAATAAAGTGGTTGCCTGAATCTTGTTATTTTCTCCTTTGGTTGAACAATCTAGGACTCTCTTAGGCACAAAATAGCATCTCCTTTTATAATCCCTGGACCTCAGAGCATAAGGATGTTTTGATCTGGGGCGAGGTGGGGGCGGGGGAACTTTCCGTTTTCTCCACTTCACAGGAGGAGCAGGATCTGCTGAAGGTCCGGTGCTTGTCTCAGAAGGCTGGGAGGGGCGTAGTTCCTGAATAGGGTTTTAACCTGTCAAAATGGACCTTGCAGTCAGGTAGTTATAGTTCTGCATTAACAGGGGAAGTAAGCCAAATAATTGAATATGGTCTGTCATACAGGGGGTAAGTTTCTTCACTCTTCCTTTCTTTACATTAGATTTTTTAGTAAAACCAAATCACCAGGTTTGTAGGGGGGAGGATGGCATTTTTATTGCTTCTTTCTATCTGCCTCACGGTTACCTTGCGGTTGTTCCCTTGTACCTTCTTCCAAATGGCCTTAAGGCGGTGGTCTAGTCCCTTAACGGCTGTGTGATCGATCTCCTGGAGGTAATTTATTGATCTCAAAGGGAGAGTCCATAGGATGGCCAAACACTATCTTGTAAGGGGTATGTTAAGTGGCTTCTTGGAAACGGCTATTGTACACACTTGCCACATACGGAATGTATCTTTGCCAGTCGCTGTGAGTTGAGTTAACGTAATAGGAAAGCATTCGTTTCACGATGTGATGAACACGTTCAATGCGGCCATTTGCCTGGGGGTGAAAAGAGGTGGTTCTCCATTTTTTTTAATTCTCAGCAATTTGCAAACTTGGATAAATAAGGCGGACATAAAGTTGGTTCCTTGGTTAGTTATAATGGCTTCAGGGCTTCCGAAAGGAAGGACAAGATGATCTACAAAAGCTTGTGCTATGGTTTCAGCTGACATGTCAGCGATGGGTACCGAAATAAGGTATTGGGAAAACTGATGAATAATAGAAGAATATATTTACTTCCATGTGTACTTACTGGGAGTGGCCCAACCACATCTAAAATGACAAACTGAAAAGGTTTTGATGGCTTGAGGAGAGATTGTAAGAGAATTTTGGTTCGTGGGGGTGGTGCTCTTCGGACACATGGTAGGCAATTCTTTATATACTTGGCAATATCTCGCCATCTGTTGTCCCACCAATACTTTGTGGAAATGCTGGCGTTTGTGGCTCTTTGTCCACTATGGCAAGCTTGGATGCTGTTGTGGCACTGGGTAATAATTCTTGATTGCAAGTCTTTTGGTATTACTACACGTTTACCCAGGGGGGGTTCTTATGATATAGAATTCCATCCTCTGTAACAAAAACCGGATGGGAGCAATACTGGCAGCATTTTGCATGATTTTCCTGGGAGTCATTTAATTCATCAATTAGTACATCGCCTGTTTGAGCTACTCTCACCTTTCTACTAAGTGTGTCAGCATTCTGGTGCAATCTTCCAGCTTTGTGTTGCACTTGGAAATCATACTCACTCAATTTCAGGGCCCAGCATGTGAGACGACTGCTAGGGTCTTTTAAATAATTGCCACTGAAGTGCTGCATGACCTGTTGTTATTGTAAATTTTCTTCCATAAAGGTAGCATCTAAAGTAGTTAACTCTGAACATTAGTGCCAGTAATTCTTTCTCTGCTGTATTGTAGTTGATTTCCACCTGGTTCAGTTGACGGGATGCGTAACCAGTTGGTCTTTCCTCATCATCAATAATTTGACTCAGAACAGCTCCTACGGCAAAGTCGGACGCATCACATGAGAGAATGAATGGTTTTTCAAAATCAGGATAGATCAACGAGGGAGAACTGGTTAGATAATCTCTGAGATACTGCACAGCAACTTCGCACTCGGTGGTCCATCGATAGGGTACATTTTTTTTTTCATCAGGTGGGTAAGGGGTTTAGCTACTGTGGAATAGTCCTTTACAGAACGCCTATAATAATTGCTGAATTCCAGAAAGCTTTGCAATTCTTTTACATTCTTAGAGGAAGGAAAGGTTCTAACTGCTTCAATTAGACGGGTGTCCAGTTTTACTCCATCAGCACTAATAATGTGCCCAAGATACTGCACTTGACTCTCAGCAAGGGAACATCTTTCTATTTTTAAGCTTAAATTATCACTTCTTAGTCTAGACAAAACATTTCTTAACTGGGTAACCTGCTCATCTATGGTCCTGGAAAAAACAATGATATCATCTAGACAGACTAGGCACATTGTGGGTTTCAATCTTCTAAGTAATAGGTCGACAAATCTTTGGAAAGTGGCTGGCATGTTGCACAAACCCGATTGGCATTCTCAGAAATTCATATAGACCAAAGGGAACTACAAATGCTGTTTTTGGCCTGTCCTGTGGTGCAATCGGTATTTGGTGGTACCCACTCTTCATGTCAAGGGTAGTGAAGTATTTACAATTCCCTAACCTGTCTAGTGTCTCGTCAGTATGGAGGAGAGGGTAAATATCAGGAGTGGTTACCTTATTTAATGCTCTCATATCGATGCAAAGGTGGTAGGTCTTCTCTCCATTGATTGATTTCTTGGGGACCACAACGATTGGGGATGACCAGGAACTGGTGGAGGGTTGTATTATCCCTGCTTCTAGCTGCTGTTGAATAGTTTCTTCCACATCGGGCTGGAGGTGGTACGGAATTCTATACGGTTTCTGTGCAATGTGCCTTGAGTCTCCGGTGGGAATTTTATGGTAAACCAGGTCAGTAGCTGGCAGATAATGCCTTTCCTCGAATAACCGGGAGTGTTCTTCCAAGATGGACTACAATTTATTTTGGTCAGCCACAGGCAGATGAGCTAACTTATCCTTAAATTTGTCTTTGAGCACGGGAGCGATATGACATATGTTATGTCTCGGGAGCCAGTGTTTTTGGTTAGATTTTGGCTTCTCCTGTACAGTGTAGTCTTCTTCAATCTCATGGCCACTAACTATAATAGTGCCACTAGGAATCTCTACCTCCTTCATCCAAAAATTGTCCAAACAGACGGGAATGTAAAATTTCTTCCCCTACACTTCTGCTGTTGTTAATCCGCTTTTAACACGGACTTGTAATCTGTCGAGGACATCATTTTGAAGGAGAGGATCCACAAATACGGCTGTTCTCGGCAGTCTGCGGGATTTGATCCCAAGCCAGAGAATGCGTCCTGTGCCACCGCTGATTCTAACAGAGGTAGTTGTACGTAACTCCCACGTTTGTGTGGAAGGAACCTGTGGAAGCCAAATTCCTTGTGACAAAATGACGTAAAATTGTCTTTATTGCCTGTTGTGATGTATTATAAGCTTCTATATGATTTGTATGTACATGAACCAATTTGTTTTAATAATTACATGTGTTGTGTATTTAGCCTGGTGCTGGCTAGATTAGTGTATCCTTAATTTGTTTACTGGTCGTGAAAGATCTGGCAGTTTGGCAACCTAAGGAAGGTACATTATTCCTCTATTATGATAAAGTTTTTGCAGTCAGATGAGGTTGAGATCTTAGTGGACACAATCACATGTGGAGATTTATTTATTTACTTCCCAAGACTCTTGCCTTGTGCAGTTTACAAGGGATAGAGGACAAGCCGTGTACACAGAATGACGTGAGTGCTGCCAAAACGGCAGGTTTCCTCACCGAGACGGACGGTTTGCGTTCTGTAATCGACTACACTCTGGTAGTGGTGAAGGAAATCACTCCACAGGATGACATCAAAATCTCGCATTCATTTCCAAATTATGTCCATGTCAAAAGGGCAGTAGTTGGCTCCGATTTTCAACTTAACTTGACGATACCCAGTGGGTATGATTATCTCATCACTGAGACCATTAATGTGATGAACACTAGTCTATCCCCATGCCCTATGAATAACATGCTCATTTGTACTCCCATGTCAATAAGTACTCTTACCTTCTTAGCTCTAATTTTACCCTGGAGGAGGATACTCGCCACCTCATTTACGACACCATGATGGATTGGATGCATAAATGTTACAGGGGGTGCAGTCTGGTGGTGTGAATTGCCCCTCGACCGTTTCCCGGCTGCCTTTGGGGTCAGGGTGGATTGTTGGTAAATTGTTCCCTCTGCTGGTTATACGAGGGACCCACCGTTCGCTCTCTTCCGCTGGCAGCTTCCAAACTGATCAGACACCCTCCTCACCTGCTCTCTTAGGCGGTTGCCCATTCAGTCTCGGTGGCTTCTCCAGGCCTCCCTTTTTTTACAGCATTAAAACTTCATACAGTTTAAACTATGTTTCATTCTTCACATCAACGGGTGCCTACTGCTTTCCCCTCCTGGCCAATCCTGATTCAGAACAGCTCCTACAGCAAGGTCGGATGCTTCACATGAGAGAATAAATGGTTTTTCAAAATCGAGATAGGTCAACAAGGGGGAACTGGTTAGAACATCTCTGAGATGCTGCACAGCAACTTCACTCTCAGTGGTCCATAGAGAGGGTACATTTTTTTTTCAACAGGTGGGTAAGAGGTTTAGCTATTGTGGCATAGTCCTTTACAAAACACCTATAATAATTGTTGAGTCCCAGAAAGCTTTGCAATTCTTGTACATTCTTAGGAGAAAGGGAAGGTTCTAATTGCTTCAATTAGACGGGGGTCGGGTTTTACTCCATCAAAGTTCACGAGAACAGTGTTCCGTGCTCTCCGATGACAGCTGATCAGGCACCATCAGATGCGAACTGCGTCTAGCCCGCAGGTAAACCACCAGTAAGTGGCAATCTCTGTTCAAAACCTGAGTCCTCTTTGACACTGTTTTTCCGTTGTATTTTCTGAAGGAATACCAACTACTGAATTAGTATTACTTAACTGTATGAGGTGTCACAGGATACTGCAATATACCCAAGGATAGATGGGACTTTTAAGCAACCGGCTGGGCCCAATGAGTCCAGCATTACAGAGTCATAAGGACGGCGAATTTGGTCACACAGTAAAGTTTTTTTTTTATGTGAGAGATGTCGAGTTTTAAGAAGAAGTAGGTACAGCTATCTTGGAATCGCAGAATTGTCTTATACACAGTTAAGTAGGCGATACCATCGTGTCATCGATGCGCCATGCACTATACCTTCATAAAGGAAAAGTCCTTCAGAAATTACGCTCAGTTTAGTCATTTCTAATTAAATTCCTTACACTTTTGGTTTTCCTGTCTTTGGGGTCTGTCATCTTTTCCTCTTCTATTCCAACACTCCCTATTTCATTTCTTACTTCTTGTCAGAGTACCAAGCTAATCTTCACTCTGTCCACATGCATATGTCTCTATTGCTGAGCCCCTTTTCAATTAGCGTGTCAACACTTGTGGTTGTCGACTGAAGCCTATTATGTAGGAGGATCCGGGTAACAAGCTAGCATTTCTGCACTATTGAAGGTATTGAATTTATTTGAATATGTTTAAACGTATAATGCCTAACTACGTAATTGTTGTGACGTATCTGTCACTTATGAACCAATTTACTGTGGCATAATGTAATTTTAAACAGAACCCACTGTAACAACGCATCTAGCGTGATGTCACGCGTAATCCCACTTCTGACACCAGTTGTTAATGAGTCAGGATTGGCCAGGAGGGGAAAGCAGTAGACACCCGTTGAGGTGAAAAATCAAACATAGTTTTGACAGTATGAAGTTTTAATGCCATAAAAAGGAAAGGCGGGCTTGGAGAAGCTGCCGAGACTGAATGGACAGCCGCCCAAGAGAGCAGTGCGGAGGGCATCTGGTTGGTTTGGAAGCTGCCAGCCGAAGAGAGCGAACAGCGTTCATTTCCACTCCCGGCAGCTGGCCACAGTTCCACCCCCCTTTGACCACCTCTAAGCCTCCCTATTGGTCGGTCAGATTGTAATACGTGTAGTTTGGTAGCATTGCCTTATCAGCAACACGTGAGTTTAGCTGCTGATGGTTCAACACGTGAGTTTCAGGGTGGTTCTATCCGGTTTTGGGCAACGTGACTGAGACGCTGCAACTTATTGCCAGGCAGATGGCACTGACGAACATCAAGTGAAAAAATAAAAATTAATTCCCGGGTTCGATTCCCGGCGGGGTCAGGGATTTTCTCTGCCTCGTGATGGCTGGGTGTTGTGTGCTGTCCTTAGGTTAGTTAGGTTTAAGTAGTTCTAAGTTCTAGGGGACTGATGACCATAGGTGTTAAGTCCCATAGTGCTCAGAGCCATTTTTTTAAAATAAAAAATAAAAATTAAACTTTATACTAATAAATCAGTTCAGTATCGGCTCCCACTGTACACCTGCAAACCTATACCTATTTCTTCAGTATTGCTTCAGGTAACACAGTGATAAATTGTGTTGTCATACGTCCAAGTGAGCAGCAGTAAAATGAAATACAAAGGGAGCTAGGCGAGAAAAAATTTACGATCAGTTCAAAAAAATGACCCCAGTTATGAACTAGCAACATAATCCCACATTGAGACAGTTCTCTATGAGATAATTAGTGATCGAATAACCAGCTGACAGAGATCTGATGCAACTGCACTGCTTAATGCTTTGAATGCGTCATTACTGCCCCTTTAACATCTGTCCTTGGGAACAGAGTTCTAATGAAAATTAATTTCATTATTGTTCAATAAAACAGTAGTTTAGCTCATATTATGTAAGTTTATTTTCTCCTTATTTAAATAAACTAAGATTAAACTGTGATTTTTATCATACTTGACTTACCTTGGTAACATAAGGAAACCTATTCTTTTCATGTGTACAAAATGCGCCATGCGCTGGCCTAAGTTATGAAAAACGGTGCGCCCGCTCGAGGGTTAAAATTGACGTGACTACCCTAAAAGATGAAGTAAAGAAAGAAATTAAAAAAGAAAATCAAGGTAGTTAGCTCTAGTCTTTCAGAATTAAATAAGAAGGTTGAGGTAGTAGAGAAAGATTGTGATGAAAAGATAAAGATGATAAATTAACATGAATGAGTAGTAGATGCGTAGAAGAGAGAAAGAAGCTTCGCGAAGACTATAGTAGGAAGGTGGAGGCTTCCGAAAACCGGTGTAAGGATTAAGTCAAAGCTGCCAGGAAATTTTGTGCTGAAAACAGGGTTAAACTTGAGAAACAAATCGATCAGATTAAAAATGCTCAAACAGTGCATTGGTGTACTGCCAGTCCGTAGTGTCCAACAGGCACAATATTTCGGCGATCAGACACATCACCATCGTCAGGTGCACTGACGAACTGAGCTCCTAAGAAAGGGCAGCCGTCTTAAATCTCCCTCCCCTCGTGAGACATTCTCTCTGTGGTCTGTGTCCGCGTGTCAGCAGTTGGTGAGACGTTGGCGTCAGTGTCTGTGGTGGCGTTGGTGTAATTGCCTCGTCCGCCCTAGTCGCCCGTTCGTTTCCTTTGCTGAGCATCTTTTTAATTAGACTCAATGCTGGTTCCCATGCCCTGCTGACATTGTAGTCGCAGTCTTGGTTGATCAATCCATCCCTGGTATGAATTTCGATAGCCTCTCTAACGACACTGTCCCAGTATTTAGATGTCTCTGCCAGGACCCTGGTATGTTGGTAGTCCATTTCGTGATTTTCGGACAAACAGTGCTCTGCGACGGCCGACTTGTTGAGGTACCCAAGTCGAGTGTATCTCTGATGTTCTCGGCAATGATCTTCGATGGTATGCACTGTCTGTCCAATATAAGTCTTCCCACATTGACACGGAATCTGGTATATGCCCGGCTTCCGCAAATCGAGATTGTCTTTGACACTTCCCAGTAATGCTCGCATTTTATTTGGTGGACAAAAGACAGTTCCTACTCAGTGTTTCCTCAATATTCGTCCTATTTCCCCCGTTAGTGTGCCAGTATATGGTATATATGCTATCTTTTTCTCCATTACTACTTCCGTGCTCCCACACATAGATTCACACCAGTAGCAGACATTGTCAGTACAGTTGAACAGGTTGCTGTGCAACTACCACTTGAAGCAGCTGAAGAAGTGCACTGGGAAACCTGCTGTGCTCTGACGAGGACTAAACTGATCAAGTTGAATATTACCAGCAGGGAGAGGGCAGCCATTCGAGACCTGAGACAGAGCCCTGAGATTGTTGTCTTACCGGCTGACAAAGGCAATGCTACAGTTGTTCTTTCCCATAAGGACTACATTGAGAAGATGCAGAGCCTGCTAAATGACGAATCTTACTGGAAGAACAACGCTGACCCCACAAAGGTGGTGGAGAACAAGACTAGAGCCTGTCTCTGCAGCAGGGATATTTTTTGAGAATGCACTCCACTAGTAATAACTGTAATAACAGCAAGTGTACAAGGTATACATGTTTAAGTGTTTACTGAACAGTGGTAGTGATTTGAATGGCATTTCACAGGCATTTTTTGAATCCATTAGGAATGCAGAGGGTATAGTGATAATGCATATTTCTGGAATAAAAATTATTGGTGCTACTGCTAAGACATCAAAGATGGTGAAACAAGAGGTACTATTAACTGAGGAATTGGCAGGACAGCTGTTGGAGTGCAGTTCCTTGGTAATTCAAAATCTCAGTATTGATGTAATATTTGGGAATAATTTCTAGTGCAATTAGCAAGTAGGGGGTTCAGCATTCTGAGTTGGATTCATTATGTGGCGATAATGCTTACCCCAGCTGTCTGTTTCATTTTTCCTGATGTAGTCAAACTCTTCTATCCTATCCTATCTGTAGTTTAGAAGTGAATCAGAAACATTCTTCTTCGATTTTGTATAGTAGGGTACTTTTGTATAAGAGGAAGGAAGGAAGTAAATTGGTACAATGGTTAAAGAATTTCTGTCAAATGAAGAGGTAAGGTAAACAGAAAATAAAAGGTGTCAGCACATGTGGAGGAGAAGGTGCAGCTTATCTGAAAACATTACCATATGAAGTAATCAGCTCATTCATGCAGCAGCTGAGGCAGTATGCAGTAAAAACCATCTTAAATATGAGGTCTTAATATTAATTGTGATATAATAGATGTGTTTGTTGTTCAGTGCAGTCAGTATGTTGAGGTAACTATCTACCTCTAGAAGTGTGTCATGGTACAGCATTTTCTAACATTAAGGAATTACAACTTTAAACATTGTTGCCTGGAGTAATGTGTGTGGGAAGAAAAAGCAAGATTTGTATGTATATCGCCCTTCGGGCCAGAATCTTAAACAATTTGATGGGAGACAGTGAAATAATAGTTTTTCTGACTGATAATTCTGTATGATCAGTAATGAGAGTTAAGTTTACCTTAGCATTAGGATCTGTTACTGTGGATTTTTTTCAGTAGAATGAATTGTGCATTAGATAAGCAGAGCAGGGGTTATATATTAGATAATGAAACAATAATAAAATAATGAATAATGTTAGGGTCTTGACGGTTAGGGAGCCTGTCTCTGCAGTAGGGATATTCTTTGAGAATGCACTCCACTAGTTAACTAAATGAGAAAGGTAAGTAAAATAATGGAGCTGACACACATGCTTGAGTAATGAAAAAGATAACTGTACACAAACAAATGTGGCGTAACTGTATTTATTATCTAATTATGAACTAGGCAACATTGGGTACTGCTTATATTGTGCAATTCATGACACTGCAGCTGGGAATGAGAGCTTAACACAAAGAGCAATATTTTAGTGAGGTTCAAGTAATATAATGCTGCATTATTGGATCTATAGGTTATCTGAAAACTTGTATTTGTGTTCAGAGGAATTATGAGCTTTAAGTGGTAATACTGGGATGAAGAAAAGTAATTTTTCTAATTAATTGATAACTGTGATGCTAAACTGATGTGAATATTCTGACAGGCCAACTATTTGGTAACATTTAGTGATTTTTGAGATTTAATTTTCTGATTGAATGAGAATAGTGCTCAGAGATGAGTGGAGAAGTGGGGCAATGATTTTGTACAACTTGCATCCCCTTGATTCTGATTTGAGTAGTAATTAAGTTATGTGATGGTGACTCTATTCTTTTCTTTTTTTCATAATGTAATGATTATGCTGCTGCACATCTTGAGTCTTTGCTATTTTGAAAATGGGAAAGAAACAAAAGTCTTTCCAGTTTAACCAGTTTCAGACAGAGTTATGATTTAAAGTAATGCTTTGTAATGTGTACTTGATTTTTAAAAAAAATTCTAGTCCACACCTGTCACACTATAGTCAATTTTAGTGCTAGTTAATGTAATGTTATGAGAACTGTGTAATGTATCTATTTATGAAGTAATGACTTATCATTTTAGTATGAAACATTATGTCTTAGACTAAGTTATAAGTAAAAGTAAGTGTACTAAAATAGAGTATTTTGTCTAATTTTTTAGGTACTGTGGTGGAGGAGAACCACCTCCAAGGGAACTGATAGCAGTGCGTTTCCTTGCAAGCTGCCACTTGGACCTGTTGAAGGCATGGACAACTTGGTGAGAAAGTGTGTTAAAACTCATTAAAAGAGTGTAGGTGCTTGTGAAGAATAGTAAGCATTCAACAAGTGAAATTTTCTGTCTAAACTTCTCTCTGTCTAAAGTGAACTGCAATGCACAGTGTAATTTAATTTTTTGCAACCAACGAGGATTTAATTTTTTTAAGCAAGACAGGACTTGTACAAAGGGATACGTATCTTTGAATGTAATCTTCGTTTATGCAAAAAGGACATCACTTATGATGAAGATGTCTAATTTTTATAAAAAGTATAACTTGTGGATATTTTGTGCAAATGTACAATACACTGTATGTAAATATTTTGTATGGGGATTTTTGTATCGCCAGTTCATGTAAGTATAAATTTGAAAAAACATATGTACTGTAGTTTTGATTTCTTATGTAATATTTTTTGTGTGTAGATTTTTAACCCACTGTCTGGGGTCATTTGTGGTCATTGAACTGCCCAGTTAGCTATTTGCAATATCTATCTGGTCAGTCCAATGAAGCAAGCTGGGATATTTTTACTTCCCCTCTTGTTTTGCCATTTGCCTCCTTAAAATTCATTTTTGATTTAATTACCATTAACATATGCGAGTATAATCTGCATTTTCATGAAAGAGAAAGATTGGCCCTCAGTTTTAAAGAATAGAACACCAGATCTAATTTTGTGCTTAGCTGTATGTATGTAATTGATTTTCTAATTTATTTCGACTATTCCTAGTTAGTATCTTTTGTTATAGGGTGAAATCAGCAATTGTTTCATTACTTAAAGTCTATTGTTGACGTATAAACAAATATAAATTCTGTATTAATTATAAAGATTTGGGGGACGAAACAATAGCATTCTTTAAGTATCTATTTGGCTCTATTCGAAAACATGTTAGCAAAGCCAGCTCTTAATTAATCCCAAAGTTATTAACAGTTTTGTCAAAAGTGTTGTTTGTGTAACTATGTATGTTAATTTCATCATTTAAACAAATAATTCAGCCAAAAACCTTGTAGTAGAAGAAACTGTTAAAAGGACAGAACTTTTCAATGTATTCAGTTAATGTAATGAGTTAAGTTTTAATTGTAATTTTTGTAAATTAAACATCAAACAATGTTTTCACAATAAAGGATGGCAGCCAAAAACAGTTGCAGGATAGAATTTTTTTATTAAAATTTTAATAAAAAAATTCTATCCTGCAACTGTTTTTGGCTGCCATCCTTTATTGTGAAGAATTTTAACAGTTGCTGCTGCAGCCATGTTTAAAATCTTGATCAAACAATGTGAAGTTTTAGTACCTATTATTGTGAGGATATATGAGATCCCAGTTTTTGGTCCCGAGACAGTCAGTCCACGGCCGAGTTCCAGACAAGGAACCTGTATTGGTTAGATCAACAACAATGCATCCATAAAATAAACATAACACAATTAGGCCAAATGTTAAAACAATGACAGTGTCTGCTCCATACGTACCTTTCTATTCTTAAAGAACTGTGAACTTTGTGGTTAGGTTTTTAGTGCTCGTAGATGTTCAATAGTAAACTATTGTAGCAGTATGTGGAGGTTTGCTTGCAAACTATTAATGAGGCTTATGGAAATTTAAAACAATAGTGTGCTGGCCACATATAACTGTGTATTATTCGGGGGTTGTGTACAGTGAAAGTAAACTACTATGAAACGCAACTGTGCACCTTTTCGACACATTATTTAAAGTAGTTAGTGTTGTACTTCCAGACCCCATTTTTCATCCAGCATCACAACACAGTACGTCGACATGGAGGACAAGAAATGAAGAGATAAAGAAGGGTACTGCCACAACACACACTCATGACCACAGTCTCTGGCACCTGGAGCCAAACTACTGATTGATATGGGTAGTAACTTTAGCAGTGAAACAATGAGAAGAGTAGGCAAATTGCTGCATATAGAGAAAATCCGAACCAGTTACTACCATCTGCAGAGTAATGGAGTGTTAGAAAGAACACACAGAACTTTAACTGAAATACTGAAACATATACAGATCGAGTGCAGGCTGACCAGAATACTTGGATCCTGAATGCAGTTTTTATATCCAATACAAGACTGCATAGTGCACACTGACTACACACCACATGAGTGTTCTTCGGGAGTGTGTGTAATGTACTGGGAATTTTACAAGTGAACGCAGCTTAAGTAATTTTCAATTATGATTATTGAGTTAAAAGAGCAAATGAGAACTATGCACCAATGTGCACAAACTTTTAATGTTAAACCTGAATTGTGGAGTAAACAACATTATGATAAAACCCAACATCCAAAAAAAGTTCTGACCAGAAGATGAAGTTTCGTTACTTGACGAAAGTGCACACGGGGGAAGATTGATTAAATTAGACTATCAATGGTGAGGCCCATATATTGTAAACCAAATTAAAGGATAAAATGTGATCGTGCATTTAAGAGGGCGTAAGTATCTGACAGTAAACACCAGCCACCTGGAAGAGTTGTTTTAATTGCAAAGAATGTTACAAGACATATGGTAGTGGGAATTACCATGCTAGCATTCAGGTAATTTTGTCCAAACAGCGGCACATCATCTGGATCTACAACTTACAAAATTCCAGTCATCCTCAGTATTATACTGCTACAATATGGGGAAAGTCAGTCTTTATAGTGTCATGCAGAGAACTGTAAGTTATTTTAATTTAGGAGAATTAAATAATAAATTTGAAAACACCAGAGTACTAACTACCAGAGATGTAGAATTCTGCCAGGAAAGAGTCATTCTACTTAATATGAAAGCTTTAGATTGTCCGAGTGCAAAACAGGCATTACAATGGTACGTAGGTAAAATAGGGAAATCTTGAAGTTTAATTGGACAATTAGCTCACCATGCCAGAAGAATAAGAAAAAATGGAGAACTGAATTTTGTTGGGGAAATCGTAAGATGTTATTTGGAAATCTAGATGATGATGATGATGATGATGGATCTTTATTTTAAGACAAAAATTGATGTGTTAGAAGGAGAACAAAAACATCTGTAAAGGTTAACTAGGGAGCAAGTTATAATAGTAAAAGCTACATTAACTAGTGTGAGACACAAGCAAATCATTGCACAATGAATGAAAAGGCTTAGTAAGCATATAATTCAGTTCAAGAATAGCGCTGATAGAAGGTGACAGAGATATCTGGACTTGATAAAAGATGACTTTAAAGATAAGAGATTCCCAATAGTACTTACAGGGGCAATGTTTATCAGTTGCATAAAGTAATCGATGTTGATGTCATTGCTGATAGTGTTAGTTACGTATTAAATATTCCTCCTTCAGAATGTAGTGTATTTGCTGTGTATAGAAATTGGTGACTTCGTGTTGAAGTAAATGCAAGGAAACAATTATTTACATATATAGACTCATATGAGGAAATAGTGTTAAGATTATGCTTAAGGACAGTATATAAGCTGAGTAATGAGCAGTTGTTATGTAAAAAGGTAGATCAAAGTCACAGTGTAAGCAAGCAGATGTTTGTTCTTTCATTGACATATGATCACGAGATGTGTGAGGCAAGGATGTTAAGAGTGGTTAAGTGTAGCACCAAAAGAGGGTCTTACAGTGTTATGCAGTGAAAATTAACTCCCTGATGTATTTGTTCTTGGGACAGGCAAACTGAAAATTCTTTGTAAATGTAGAGGATGAGATGCCTAACTACTGGTACAATCAGAACATATTATTAAGACAAATGTAATAAATAATGATGTACAATTAGAAAGAAAGAGAGGAAAAAAAATATGTGCGATGAAGGAATTATCAGAATGGGATGGGAATCGATAGATGTGATGTAGATGTACAGACAAACTAATGTATACAATTTCAGAAAAAATTGATGATTCATTCAAGAGAAAGAGATTCACAAATTCAGAAATTCAGTAACATGTCGATCCACCTCTAGCCCTTATGCAAACAGTTATTCAGCTTGGCATTGATTGACGGAGTTGTTGGATGTTCTCCTCAGGGGTATAGTGCCAGATTCCGTGCAGTTGGCAATTAGATCATCAAAATCCCAAGCTGGTTGGAGAGCACTGCCCATAATGCTCCAAATGTTCTCAGTTGGGGAGAGATCCAGTGACCCTGCTGGCCAAAACAGGGTTCGGCTAGCATGAAGACAAACATAGAAACTCTCGCCTAGACATTCTCTCACTGAAATGTAAGCCCAGGATGGCATGCTATGCAGGGCAACAAAATGGGGTGTAGAATATCGTCAATGTACCGCTATGCTGCAAGGTTGCCACAGATTACAACCAAAGGGGTCATGTTATGAAAAGAACCGTCATTCCTGGTTTTTGGGCTGTATGGCAGATGACAGTGAGATTAGTAATCCGCTGCTGCCTGGGACAGCTCCAGACATGTCTTCGCTGGTCATTGGGGCTCAGTACAAAGTGGGACTCATCACTGAAGACAATTATACTCCAGTCAATGAAATTCTGGGCCAATGGCGGCCTGGAGATGCCCCAGACATCCAGGAATGATGATCTGTGGTGCTATTTCTTTTCATATCAGGACCCCTTTGGTTGTCATCTGCAACGCTCATTCAACACAACAGTATGTCAATGATTTTAAATGAAACAACAAGTTTACTGTTCCTAATCACCGTTTTATTTATTTCCACAATGCGTTTCAAAGGTTTAAACCTCCATCATTGGGTGGATTTACATTATTTAGTATGACATTTGTGTGTGTGTTGTGTTACGATTTTTGGAGGAACTAGTGGCACTGCGTAGTGGACAAACAAGACACATTTTTGGAGGAATTTGTGGCACTGCCTAGTGGAGAAACAAGACAATATTTCAGAAAATATTGTCTTGTTTCTCCACTAGGCAGTGCCACAAGTTCCTCCAAAAATCGTAACACAACACACACACAAATGTCATACTAAATAATGTAAATCCACCCGATGATGGAGGTTTAAACCGCTGAAACGTGTCGTGGAAATGAATAAAATGGTGACTGGTAACAGTAAACGTGTTGTTTCATTTCATGTCAACAACAGTCACGGTAAAGTCTAACCTAAAATGTTCTCATTTAAAGTATGTCGATGATATTCTATGCCCTGTTTTGGTGCTCTTCATGGCAAATCATCCTGGGCTTACATTTCACCAAGATAATGCCTGTCTACACATGGGTTGTCTTCTTGCTTGCCAAACACTAAATTGTCACCAAGGTCACAGGGTCTCTACTCAATTAAGAATATTTGGAGCATTTTGGACAGGGCCCTGCAACCAGCTCAGGATTTTGAGGATCTAGCATGCCAGTTGGATAGAAATTGGCACATATCTCTTAGGAGAACATCCAACAACTTTATCATTCAATGCTAAGCTGAACAACTGCTTGCATAACAGCCAGAGGTGGACCCACACATTATAGACTTTCTCAATTTGCGAAACTCTTTCTCTTGAATAAGTCATTCCGTTTTTTTTTTTTTTTTTAATTGAAATCATTTATTTGTCTGTACATGTTGATCACATCTACTGATTTACAACCCCACCCCACCCCCACCCCCACCCCCCACTCCCAACCCAAATTGCACAGGAGCTGGTTACTCCCTCTGTAATTCATTATTTACAAAATGTTCTCCTTGCACTTTGAATATGTGATCTTTTGAGGGGAAAGGCAATATTAAAATAATGGTAAATGGTGTTTCTGGAGCATGGTGACCACTATTGCGGCTTCTTCTACAGCTACATCTACATCTACATCCATACTCCGCAAGCCACCTGAAGGGTGTGTGGCGGAGGGTACCTTGAGTACCTCTATCGGTTCTCCCTTCTATTCCAGTCTCGTATTGTTCGTGGAAAGAAGGATTCTCGGTATGCTTCTGTGTGGATTCTAATCTCTCTGATTTTATCCTCATGGTCTCTTCGCAAGATATACGTAGGAGGGAGCAATATACTGCTTGACTCTTCGGTGAAGGTATGTTCTCGAAACTTCAACAAAAGCCCGCACTGAGCTACTAAGCGTCTCTCCTGCAGAGTCCTCCACTGGAGTTTATCTATCATCCCCATAACACTCTCACGATTACAAAATGATCCTGTAACTATGCGCGCTGCTTTCCGTTGGATCTTCTCCATCTCTTCCATCAACCCTGTCTGGTACTGACCCCACACTGCTGAGCAGTATTCAAGCAGTGGGCGAACAAGCATACTGTAACCTACTTCCTTTGTTTTCAGATTGCATTCCCTTAGGATTCTTCCAATGAATCTCAGTCTGGCATCTGCTTTACCAATGATCAACTTTATATGATCATTCCATTTTAAATCACTCCTAATGCGTACTCCCAGATAATTTATGGAATTAACTGCTTCCAGTTGTTGACCTGCTATATTGTTGCTAAATGATAAGGGATCTATCTTTCTGTGTATTCGCAGCACATTACACTTGTCTACATTGAGATTCAATTGCCATTCCCTGCACCATGCGTCAATTCGCTGCAGATCCTCCTGCATTTCAGTACAATTTTCCATTGTTACAACCTCTCGATACACCACAGCATCATCTGCAAAAAGCCTCAGTGAACTTCTGATGTCATCCACAAGGTCATTTATGTATATTGTGAATAGCAACGGTCCTATGACACTCCCCTGCGGCACACCTGAAATCACTCTTACTTCAGAAGACTTCTCTCCATTGAGAATGACATGCTGCGTTCTGTTATCTAGGAACTCTTCAATCCAATCACACAATTGGTCTGATAGTCCATATGCTCTTACTTTGTTCATTAAATGACTCTGGGGAACTGTATCGAACGCCTTGCAGAAGTCAAGAAGCACGGCATCTACCTGGGAACCCGTGTCTATGGCCCTCTGAGTCTCGTGGACGAATAGCGCGAGCTGGGTTTCACACAACCGTCTTTTTCGAAACCCGTGCTGATTCCTGCAGAGTATGCAGCAGAGAGAGGCATGGCAATAATGGTGCATGCAGTAGCCCTCTTTGGCCCTCTGCATACACACTCCAAATTGCCTTTATGTGGTGGTACTCCAGAGCGACACACTGGAGTGTGCTTTGGTGTACGTCTGATATCCGTACAGGATTTTCAGATTGACAATGCCACAGCTGAAAATATATTGAGATTAAGAAAGCCACTGAATTGAAACAATATACCATTATGATGAATTGCCTTCTACTAGATGAATGTTTAGCAGCCACACTTCATTTTGGACATCATGTCCTCCCAAAAGTTAAAAACTCATGCAGTTGCTTGTGCTACATTATATATTTATTTAAACACAGAAAATGTACAAATAGGCAAGTATGGGATAAACATGGTGTGAGGACAGATATTGTTGTGGACAAATGCCTCTATTACAGAAATCCTAGACATTTTAATAATTATTTTTGGACACAAGTGAATATATATAGAGATTAACGAAGCTGCTGATATTGAAACATTACGCTATTATGAGGAAATGCATTCCAATAGATGAATGTTCAGCAGCCACACTTCATTATTGGCAACTGGGCAGTCACTAAAAGTCCTAGAGTTGTGTACTTCAGGTTCTGAAGTATCAATTTGTTATATAATACCACAACCAAATTGAGGAAATTTACACCATACTAATTGTAAAAATTATATATCTGCAAGTAAATAATGCATATTTATTTAAAAAAAAATGTTTTATTAAGTAGTGGACACAATTTTCACAAACTGACAATTTATACTTTAGAAGGCCTAAATGTTTAAGAGTGTATGCAGATTGCAAATAATTCCTTGAAGCTGCAAAAGTGCATTAATCATTAAATGAAACAATTTATTCTTGGTTATTTTGTGGTTGTAATTTTTCATTCATGTTAACTGGTTGTGGAGAGCTCTGTAGTGCCCCTTGAGTTGTAGAACTGGATGTCATACCAGATTTGCAGAACTGGATGTCATACCAGATTTGCAGTTTATACTGCATGCTGGCAAGCAAAAGAATTTCTGAGTTTTCAGAAAGAACTGTGTTAGGAATGGTCTACTTTGACAACCCTTTATTCAAAATAAACTGTATTAACCTTTCAGTGTATACAGCCTGAGTGCTGCCCATCTCCTCCAACTTCCTGCATATGTTAATGCCAACAGGTTCATATTTGGCTGTTTCAGATGTAGACTTCAAAGCAGCCTGACAAATTTGCATAAATTCCATTGTTACTTTCTACTCTCTTAATTTCCTGTTTATTGTTTTAGATAAGTGAAACATTTTTGTAGTGCATGTTGCAGATGCCTGAGATGTATGTTTTCTTGGTTTCATAGTTTAAAACAACTTCTCAACATTATCAGATGTGAGAGTCGAGTCAAGAATGCGTGCCCAACATTTGTTACATCATACATTTACATGTCTAATTTTGGACAAGAGCACACCTGCAGCTGAGAAGTGCTCGTTGAGAGCGCACTCCTCATGTTTGATACATCTCACATCAACACACAGTATTGGTATGTGTATGTTCTTGGAGTGTACATTCCAAAAAGCATCAGAAAAGTTGCCCATGTAAACAGAGCTAATGACAATACAGGACACAGTGCTGCATCCAATGTTTTTGTTTCTCAATGGTATGGATGGAGCAAGTGACGTGGTGATGGCACATATTTTTGTAATTATGGTCATATAAATTTAGTACAGTATCTGCAGATCACAGTGTGCATGTTAATGTATGTCTTGGTGAATTCAATTTATTTAACTAAAAAATTACTGTAGGTTCCCAGTTGTCTTTTTTGTCAAAGTGTTGATGATTCTGTATCACTTGCTGAATTGTGCTGTAGAAACAAGTCACACTTATTGTTTTTTACCACTGTCACTGTGCCCTTTTGTGCCTACCAGTGCAATTCTGCTGGTCCTGTCACAAACACACTCATTTAAAATGATGTGTAAATCTGCTTTCTTTATCATGATAAGCCATTTTCCTTTTTCAAACAAAGATACAGTTTATACATTTGAGCCAAATTTAACAGGGAGGACAGGCACTTTTGAAACAAATCTAACAAACCAAACAATGGTGAAGTGAGAAAACATATGTAATAACCATATACTGGAGGTGTTGAGTTGTACACAGGATGAAGAAAAAATGCCACACTTGGCAGTTGGCATGTGATTCCTCATCCCAATTCAAGACAAAAGTGTATCTAGCAAACCCTAGTCAGTAAGTTTAGTAGAAATGCAATTTGAAAAACACTGCGTACAGGGTGGCTAAGATCAGGTAGCATGAACTCTGCTCTGTGCTGAAGCTGTCTCACTAGCTGAGTGAGATGAGGCAGTGCTTTGCGGAACTGATACACAAACTCGCCGACGTTCGAGTTGCGTCCAGTTAAAGCATTAAATTGTATCCAATTTACAGCTCAACAATGTTGTTTGTGTATTTCTTTCTGTTACTGTTACCTTTATTTAAACATGAATGCATAATACGAACCTCTTACAGATATAAATGACCACTTTGTTTTGTCCATGACACAAATAAAGCCAATAGAAAATAATAGAGAATACAGTAATATCAATCATATGCAATGAAGTACAAAAACATGATAGGCAGGCTACACTAGATTGCATATAATGCTATGCACAAAATTCCATTCTGTATGTCTGATGTCAAGGCTTATTTTCACAGAGCCAGTACATATACCTACGAGAAAAATTCACTTTAGAGAAATGACCATATAGCAGTTGTGAACACTTCACCACTTGCTGGATTGTACTTTGCTGGGCCCTACATAACACACCAGCATCCACCATTACCAAAGTGGCATGCATGTGAGCTGTTAGGTCATGTACATTCATGAATGGAGTACTATAAACTTGTTCCTTTAAGTGTACTCACAAGTAAAAGTCTAATGGATTAAGGTCTGGCGGACGTGGAGGCCAGACATTAGGTCTCCCTGTCCAATGCATTTCCCTGTAATGCTTCATTTAAACAGTTAAGCTAACATGTTGTAATGACTTAAAGTGTGAGTGTGGATCTGGGTTAGATTGGCTTATTCCCCGAAACCACATTCCACTTCTTTACGAGATGACTTATTTGGAATTTGCAGCCACTCTTTACTGAATAGCTGCCTGCTAGAAACCCTCTTGACTTCTTCTCCATCGAATAACACTAAGTACAGGAATTTTTAGACTCTTTCTACTTATGAAATAAGTAGACAAACAAGTTTTACTTTCTGTCAACTAATGATGTATTTGACCTCCATACATAATAAAAAAACTCTTACATGAATATGTAACTTCCTGCAAGTCTCTCGTACAGTCAGACATTAGAAACAAATTGATTATAGTTAAAATAAAGTTGGCTTGGATAACATAGCCTTTCTTAACATGAATCTTAAACGAGTCTTGCCTCTAACAAGGTTGTGTCAAGAGTCTACAAGAGTACTTTTTCAACTGCTCTTGTTTTAATAACAGTAGTCAATGACACAATAAGCACAGAGCTGCATATAAACTCCATAGTTCTTCATTACACATTCACTAAAACATCTAAGGACTGCTTGACAGGTACTTGGTGCCGTCCGACTGCCGGGTCTACTTTCTTCCCGCGACTAATTTTAAACCTGCACACACAAACATGTGACACGCAGTAGGTAGGATTCTACCATCCCACACTCAAATCCAGAATATTGTGTGTTTGAGACGGTAGAAGGCTGAGTGGTTCTAGACCTACACAGAAATTCTCAAATCACTACATATCCTCCCTCCCCGTCCTCATATCAAATAGGTGATATTTTATACATAATCATTATGCAAATAATATCTCTCATAACAGCATTTCATATCTTATCAGTAAACATTTCTTACGTATGTTTATACACATATCTTTTCTTTCAATAACAATTCTCTGTCACCTCTTGAACACTCTCTCACTTATTGTTTCCCTGCTCTTTTCTTATTTTACTTTTTTATTAAGACATGAGCATTTACTTGTGGTTTTAGTCAGCTTTACTAATATTTAGGAATTTTGAGGACTCTTTTTCTTTTCTTTATTTCCTATTTATTTCAATCGTAAACTTCAGATGTTTGACACATGAGTAAGGTATTTTCTATTCTTATGTTTTGTACATACCTTTTTCCTAATATGTACTATTTTCATTATTAGTAGCATGGAGGAACTCCGGACAAAATGAAAGTGTTCTTTTGACTCTCATTTAGTTCTACGAAACATAATAATGTTAGTTGTTCATAGAATTCACACTCCCAGAATAATCCCTATAAAATGTGTGACTTTTGTCATGATACTGTCCCCTTCTCCTAGGATCAGCACCTATTCTAGCTTGTGGGTTGACCTTATGAGAGCAGTTCCTCTTTCCATTCTGGTAGGTACACCCCTTACAAAACATCCCTATTTTTTAGGCCACAGATCGTCCTATCTCCATGTAGGCCCCTTTATACTTAGTGAATGCTGGGTATGCCCCCTTATCCTTTCTGAGTAGGCCTCACAGTTCATTACCCTAGTATGCATTTCTATCTATACCATAATTAAATACCTTCTGGTAAAGATATAAATATACTTTAAACTTCACATTCAATCTTTAATATATCGTTTACTCCGTAGAGTCCTCCTCTACTTATCAACTTCTATATTTTCAATAAATACTATGGGGTAGTCTGATTCTTCGGCCTTCTTATATAAAGATAAGATATAGGTTTTTAGTAACCACAGAAATAAGGAAGATAGATGCTAGGATCAAAGAAGAGAAAGAAGATAGACCCAAAGACAGGAAACCCTTCCCACCCCCCTTCCAGAGGATCCCTACCTCTCAGGTACTCGAGTGAGACGCCAGAGGAGGTTTGGTGTTAAATTGTCTCTTACAGAACAGACATGTCGTACCTTCACCCATTGAGGTCCCCGAAGAAAATCCTAGCAACCCTATCGAAATGGCAAATGATGAAAAATCAGGCACACTTGTTTGTGAGGGTTGTTTGAAAGGTGTTATGTGTGTTTTGTGTTAATCATGATTTATCTGTTCTTGTAAATCATGCTTTTAGCTACAATACCCACCCCCTTTCAAAATTTGTATAAACCCTCCCATCTATATCATGTCTCATGAAAAGTATAAAATACTCCATACAAAATAGAAAATCTATACACTGTGGTATAACAGTTGTTCAGCTAGTCACATCTTATTATATTTTCCACAAATATAATATGTCTTCAGTTTATTTTGTCTAGATATCACTTTTTTTCTGTGATTCTCTTAAGTTGGTCTCTATTTCATAGTCATATCTAGTTTTCTAAGCAATAAGATTACGGAATAGTTTTGGGTTTCAAAGGAATTCATTGCAGGAAACAATTTGGAAAAAACACTGAAAACAACTCGGGATCCAACGGTCATTACTCCGCCCATTAACTTAGAATGTTAAGGTCCCTGGGGGATTTGCAATTTTACATCCTTTACATTGTATTTACCCTTCTCTAATCCAGATGTAGGATCTACTAAAATTAATGTCATAGGAGGGATCACAGTTTGTACCCAGTAGGGTCCCTCATATTTTCGGAAAAACTTACGAGTCTCTTTCTTCAGAGTTGAGCTGTGGAGATGGTTACTCTCTCTCTCTGTCTCTCTCTCTCTATATATATATCTCTCTCTCTCTCTCTCTTCTCCCCCCCCCCCCCCCCCCTCCCTGTCTTAAATGCCATTCGAAATATTTCCTCATAGTACCCCCTGTATTATTAACTTTTCTTGAACACTTGCAAACCAGTACTCCTTGCCTCTAACAAGGTTGCGTCAAGAGTCTACAAGAGTACTTTTTCAACTGTTCTTGTTTCAATAACAATAGTCAATGACACAATGAGCACAGAGCTGCATATAAACTTCATAGTTCTTCCTTATACACTCCCTAAAACATCAAAGGATTGCCAGACAGGTACTTGTCGGTGCCGTCCGATGACCGCATCTACTTTCTTCCTGCGACTTATTTTAAGCCTACACACACAAACATGTGACACGCAGTAGGTAGGAGTCTACCATCCCACACGCATATCCAGAATATCGTGTGTTCGAGATGGTAGAAGGCTGAGCGATTCTAGAATTTACACAGAAATTCTTGAATCACTACAATGCATGTTCCTTCCCAAGGGTAGTGGTGCACCTTCATGCAAAAACCATAGCTATCACTGAACACCAAATGGAACTTTTTTTAATTTATCAGCCAAAGTATGCAAAGAAACATACAATACAGGTGCGTATTCAACTTGTCGGGGGATAGGTAAGGGCCCAAAATCTCTCCTCCCATGATTCCAGCCCACAGGCTTATGTCAAAGGGTGCCTTAAAGCCATGTTCACAGGTGGCATTTGGGTTGTGTTCCAACCAATAATGGCTGTTGCGGAGGTTTAAAATACCTTCACGATGAAGCTAGATTCATCAGTCCCTATCATGTTTGTTTATAAAATGTTCATTATCTTCCACTGCACTCATCAAAAGCGGCCTTCTGGCCATTGATGTTAAGTTAATGTGTAAGGATTTCTGGAACTACCTTGCATTACACAGGTACTCTTCAACGTGACTGGTAAATGGTTTCAAGAATCGTCTCCTATGTTTGTGGAGTGTGTCTAGTGCTTGGGTTATCTCTGTCCATTACATGTGGATGAAGATTACCTGTTCCCCAGTGACATTGCTCCAGGCAATGAAAAACATTCTTATTAGGATAATGCCTTTGAGGGTACCATGCACCATACGGAGGAGGAGCAGCAGCAGCAGAAGCAGCTTGGTTATTGGATGCACCCAGTAACAAAAGCACATTGACATATTCATCAATTGTGTATTCCATTGGGAAGCTGCCCTACATGAACTTGACAGCACCAGCTACGGTTGTGCACTGCATGATTAGTAGACACGTGCCTGAAGATTAATGGATCCCACCACCATGTGACAGGCTACTGTCATGTCGCAAAATGATTTCCTGCTTCTAAACGACAAAAACTATGGAAGGGATGTCTGAAAAATAAAAAAAGGAATCTGACGAGGGTTCAAATCGTACCTCATTGTGGATGTGGGTTTGATTTCCCAGCAGTCTACTCAGTGAGCTGCAATGGCTGGTATGGTAGTCCGGAGTGATAAATGTTCCTCTGTACATTCTGATGCAATGCCAGATGTGACAGAGTTGCCAGCTCCTCATTTTCATGCACGGGTTTTCAGAAAGCACCCAATCTGATTTTGCTAGATATACTTCTGTCTTGAATCCGAATGAGAAAGCGCTGCCAATCTCCAAGTGCTTCATTTTTTCTGCACCCTGTATAGGCGCATAAACAACAAATAAACACTGTAACTCAGCTTATGTTGTTTTTAATTACTATGCGAGTGCACACACACACACACACACACACACACACACACACACACACACACACACACACACACACACACCAACAAACTTATATTTAGGGATTAAACATACAAACTGGCAGTCATATTTGATTTAAAGGATGATGATTTTGTAATGTTAGTTATCCATTAGCATCGAGTTTATGATAAGAATTAGAGCACTAGTTGAAAGTCTGACCATTTGCCATATTCAAAGATGTGTGGAATGTATAATAATTACTTTTGCAGGTTGCCAGCAGTGCAGCATTTAGCAGAGAGCTTGTGTAACTGTTACACATTGTTTGGAACACTAAAATGCTTTCATTATATTGTAACAATTTGTGAAGCATCTAAATTTCAATTAAAATGTTGTAAAATTACTATGAACTATTCATTGGCTGCATTAGGTTAAGTTAGATGTGAGTGTCTGCTGCAGGTCTGAAGTATGCATTATAAATTCTCTGATGCTGCATTTTTAACAGAGCTGAAGCACAGATTGGAAATCTTTATAAGCTTGTGTGTAAGGTCTGCCGTAATTTCAAACTGTTGAGAGCAAGAGAGAGAAAGGGAGAGAGAGAGAGAGAGAGAGAGCTGCAAATTGAAGGTTGCTCCTGTAGCTCACATTCCATATAGGACCGTATTGCTGGGCTCAACAGAGATTCCATGGTTATATACGGCTTGCAAAGCATGTCAATACACAGCGCCTGAAGTAGTCACCAATAGGATGCATGGTAGGAAGATAAAAGGCAGTTGTGGCTGTGAGCATAAAGGGAAACTGAAAATTGCTCATCACCTCCAAAACTGGCAACAGGTTTCCTCTCCTTGCTCCGTGCCTCCATCAAGCCACAGGTAGTCAGTCTGGTTATCTTCCCCAGGCACATTCTCTATACTTCGTATCATGAAATACCTGTTGTGTATTTAGCAAATATTCCTGTTTTCATTTAAAAATCTCCTCTGGATGCATCCTCCTATATCCTAATCACTCAACATCCTGTACATTTGGCTAATAAAGATCCCACGTGCCTAGTGACAGCGTGGGTAGTATTTCATGGAGTGGAAATGTTGTGAGAATATTTTCACATTTCTTTCATTTGAGTCTAGTTGTCTGATCCCATTCCTGTTGTCGTCATCTAACATGCCTCTAAATTATACCTGTGTGTAATGGTTGCACAGAATGTCAGTCAAAGTTACACCTCTGCTCCAACAGTTTCTTTGACTAGGTGATCAACAACTTTCAATAGTGGTGATTCTACAATATTCTCTCTCCCAAGAAAAGTTTATGAATTTATATTATAAAATTGATTCCATCACTTCAGTCATTGTGTTGGCAATAGGTCTTCCTTGTCAGAATTTTAAGAGCAGGGACTGAATCAGTGACCACGTTACAGCTATAACTTGTGGTGTCATGACGTCTTTGAATACAAATGTAATGCTTCTAGTATGACCACACATTCCACAGTCATGATGCTTGCCTTTGTTGGTAAAGCAGAATGGAGATCCTACAGATCAATGGTTTTGGAACTATCAGGAGAAAAAGTAGAGAACTTTGTTAGAGTTAAACTTTGAAATTTTTCCCTGAGTGTAAAATGTACGAAATTTCATACTTACCTAAATGAGCACGCAATTGTCCAGGAAAAGGTAAGCATAACAAGTGTTATGTTAGTAAATATGTTTCCACTTTATTTTGAAATGTGAGCTTTTTACATTCTGATGCTTGTTAAGTCTTGAATGTCTTGATTCTACCATAAGTGTTCTTTGTGCACCATACAAGATGCTGTGGTGGCTAATGGAAATTCCACCTTTCACAAATAGTGAGCCTTCTGGGGCAATCAGTTACTGCGTGATGTTTCAAGGAAGGCCTTGATGCAGTGAGAACTGAAATTACACATTTTCACGAGCTGTCTTTAAATGACGACTCTTAGAAATTCACTACAATCCCCTATGTATCATTCACATCAGGATCATAAGGACAAGATTATAATAATTACAGCATACACAGAGGCATTCAAACAATCTATCTTCTCATGCTCCACATGTGAATGTAACGGGAAGAAACCCTAATAACTGGTACAATGGGACATATCCCCTACCACACAATTCATGGTGGTTTGCAGAATATAGATGTAGAAGTAGATGTAGAATTTACTCTTTTATTTATCCGTACAGTGTATTTTGTGACTCTTATCAGGAATGTTGAGAAAGGTAGTGTTTGATAGTGGCAAGGCCCACAGTTCTGGGCATAGATGATTTTGGTGTATAGGGAGGTGGCATCAACAGTGATGAGAAGGGGTCCAGGTAGTAATGAGGTGAGGATGGTAAAGGGTTGGTGAAGGAAGTGGTCTGTACCTTTGGTATGTGAGACTACACTATGAGCAATTGGTTGGAGGTGTTGGTCAACAAGAGCAGAGATTCTTTCAGTGGGAGTACCCACAGTAATTAGCTACAATTGGTTGTTCAGGGTAGTTCAGTTTATGGAATTTGGAAAGCATGCAGAAGGTCAGTGTGTGAAGGGAAGCTGGGGTGTGGACTGAGATGAATTCAAGAGACACATTCTAGGATGAACCTAAGGATTAGAGTGCAGATTAGAGGGTATGCTAGACTTTTGGAAGGGGATCACTATTGCAGGGCTGGTGGGTGAAGGAAACAGACATTTTGCAGATGCCTTCTGGCAGGTAATAACTTTGTTCATCATAACAGTGGTAAAGTTTTGTCTGTAGGGAGGATGATTAGTCATTGTCTATCTTCGGCTTGCAGATGGTTATTCTTTCTTCCATTGAGAGGTTAGTGTTGCTGGGCAGAAAGAGTGAGGCTGAAATGGAGATAAGAAATTCCTCATAAGTAATCAGGGGGTGGTTGGGGGAAAGGGGAGGATCAACACAGAATGATGATATGAACTAGAAGAGGCAAGGTTCAATATTGGGTTTAGGTTTGCCTTTGTTGAAGAGACTGGTAAAAAAAGGTGTTTTCATTATAGGTATCAGGAGGAGAAGAGTGAACCATTGACAAGTTAGGCATGATTGAACTTGGATGTGGGGCTGGAGGGCCTTTGAATAGGACTGAAATTTCTTTAGGCCTGTATTACTGTGTAAAAAAACTTTGTCAAATATCGTTTTATAAAAGAGTTTTGGGTGATGTGGCAGATGGAAAAGGCCAGCAAGGCAAAATTTGAGTGCTGTATTCCTGGCAGGAAATTAGTGTGTTTCAGTGTGTCTGGCTCATCCTTTTTATTCATTAAAGCTCAAATAAAATGACCTTGTGACTAACAGTTGGCTGGGGGTGGTGTTGTCCTTGGCCTTGGTATACAGAATGCAACATTCTCGTGCAACTGATTATTGTGCACAGATTGTAAATGGAACAATATATGTACTTCCAGATTATTGTCATTGCTGTCTTCATCCAAGGTGAGGAAGGCATTAATGATGGTGGCATTAAGAACAACAGTTATTGTCACCATGATGTGTAAATCAACAGCATAATCATACATTTAATGATTAATGCAGCCATAAGGCCAGTATTTCTCTTCAGACAGCAAATATTGCATTAAAAAATTTCCCAATCAACCAGAAAAAGTTAGTTGAGAACAACTTAATTCTTGGTACAAGTTATACTACCACTAGATGCGCTTCATTTATGTAGTGAATCACTTTGAAAGCCATCACCAAAATAGCTCTCACAATTCATGAAATAATAAGTTACACTTTTTTTGTATTATATCTTTTTCAATCCTTTTAATCTTATTTTGAATTACTTATTCATTCTCAGACAGTTTCATTATTACTTACTTTATGTGCTTTACAAAGATAATACCATAAAATAGTTAATTTCATAATGGAAAGAACTGAGGAAGGTAGAGGAGACTAAGTGTTAATTACAGTAAGCGCTTTCAAATGGTTTCAGGTGACAGTGGTTATGAAGAGATGAGGATCTTACAGGATACACACTAGCATGGAGAACTGCATCAAATAAGTCTTCAGACTGAAGACTTGCAACAGTTTGTTTCATAACACTGTGCCTCCCCAAGGCTGATGTTGTTTTACAACATCCCTTAACAGTTTCTGTTCTTCTGCCAGCATACATTTTTCATTGTTTAATTCCTAATATTCATTAATTTAATGGTAATGACAAGATGTAACTCAGACCCTGTGGTCATAATTTTAGCCAGTTAGTGTACAACATAAGGAGGTAACTGTGGCGATCCCGAGCTACAGATAATGCCCCAAGTTCCAAAGGCAACTGTAGGTAAGAGGCATTGTCCATTAAAGTTATGGATGATGATCAAGGTGACCAGTAGGGAGCTCTCAAAGAGTGAAGGGCATGGCACGTTTATAATAATCAAAAGCAACTATATTAGTATGAAATCCACAGTGTTTGTTGTCGCATGGTTGATTTGTGACTGTCCTGATGATATTTGACTCCTAGGGGTAGAAAGGAATGCCACATAAAGTATAGCCCTGTAACACATGTATAAATTTCACTGAAACGTGGTACATATATTCTGTACTAGGAAAAAACTACTTTTGTGGAAAGGTATCTGTAACACTCTTAGAGGTAGGGTGCAGGTGACATGTAAAAATAATACAAAAGCGAATATTAGTGTCAAAACCATAGTTTCCAGAGTCAGGAAGACCAGTGATAGTCCTGATATTTAACCCCTTGGGAGAAAGGAGGAGTGACACATAGAGCAATAATCTTGAACATCTGGAGCAAATTAAACTAATTTTGGGAAGAGGGTGATATGAAGCATAACACTATAATGCCTGGAGAAATTTCAATCAAACTTTATACATATGTGGCTTACTGTCTATGAACAAGTTCTGTGGGCGTAAGATATCCCGAAGCAATGGAAAGGGTGTTGTGTGGGTGACATCTATACTAATAATGAAACTGTGAAACTGACTGTTGGCCTGTTCAAATACATTAATCTCCAAAACTACTAGATAAATTTTCATGGGGGTTTTCACAGGTAATTTAGCGTAGCTTGGGGCAACATGTAGGCTTTATTTCATCAAAATTAGATCATGGAAAAAAAGATATTGTGGTGTCACCGCCAGACACCACACTTGCTAGGTGGTAGCCTTTAAATTGGCCACGGTCCATTAGTATATGTCGGACCCACGTATCGCCACTATCAGTGATTGCAGACCGTGCGCCGCCACACGGCAGGTCTAGAGAGACTTCCTAGCACTCGCCCCAGTTGTACAACCGACTTTGCTAGCAATGATTCACTGACAAAATACGCTCTCATTTGCCGAGATGATAGTTAGCATAGCCTTCAGCTACATCATTTGCTACGACCTAGCAAGGCACCATGTTCAGTTACTATTGATATTGTGAATCATGTACAGTCAAGAGCAATGTTCACCAGTTATGGATTGAAGTTAAGTATTCCACCAGCTACGTGCGTTTTTCTGAATTCTAATTTCCTTGTCCTGTTCTAGACCTCACGCCAGCCTGCGTGAGCTAAAACGCGTGCCTTTCGGCTTCCCCTAGTAAACCGGTGTTGGCTCTCCTGCCAACCCACAACAGATATCATAAGTTGAAGTTTTATAAATATGAAAGTGTGTGTGCCTGTTACCTTTTAATGACTAAACTACTGGACTGATTTTGATGAAATGTGGTATACAGATAGCTTGAACACTGATGAAGAACATGGGCTACATTAGAAAGTGCGTAGCATGAGATTCTTTATTGACTTGAATAATCTTACATAAGTTAGGGAAAAATACTTACTCTTGGAAAGCTAATTATTCTTTGACTTTTGAATTCTATCACATTTATGAGAACACTGTTATTGATTGATATGTTCTGTATAATACGATTCATCATAATGAGTACAATACTTATACAATCCTCAGTATTAAGCCATTCTTCCATACTTATATTATAACACATGGGAAAGTAACTGTGTTATGTTTTCATGACTAAAATACCAAACCAATTCTGATGAAACTTGACTGAAGTTTTTGGTATTGAGAAAGTGGGAGGCCTGATCTATATTTAACGTGAACAAATTTTTATAGCCAAGATCGCATTAATTCATATTTATTTTGGACAACCAGTTTTGACAATCAAAACTGTCCTCTTCTAATCTTTGAAAACTTTGTTATAAATCATTTTCTATGTACCATTACGACTTTATCATTCATGCCATGTTGTCATTGTGGTTAAGAATATACAGCACATTATACATAAAATTGTAAAAAATAAAACCATATAAGATAAAGGTGCTTTTTGTCTGTACATGGTTTTATTTTTGACAATCCTATTTATAATCTGCCGTACACTCTCCCCTATAATGATGACATGGTATGAGTGATAAACTCATAATGGAAACAATTTACAACCAAAAATTTTTTGTAGATCAGAATATGACGGTTTCAACTCTCAAAATTGGTTGTTAATAATATATATAAATTAATGTGATCTTGGCTATAAAGAGCCTGTGATAAAATTTGGTATGGAGATAGCTTGAACCCTGAGGAAGAACAGCTACTTTAGAAATTAAAAAAGAAGACGTTGACACCTAAAAATGTGAAGTAGGGGATGAAATACCTTCTTTATGCATAGATGCGTGCTGCTGCCCACACTCATCTGTATGCACCTCTCGGCACCAGTGCTGTGTGCGTGCCACTTCGTGTGTTGGACTATACTGCTAGCTCATGTTAAACAGTGGAGTTGTTGCAGCAGCTTTTTACAGTATTCTAGCATCTTAAATGTTGGTGAGTGGGCACTGAAGCAAACATGCTATTCAACCAAAGGCTGGTGTCTGCCAACTGAAGGCCGGAGTGAAACTTTTTAAGCTAGAGTTCTTGAAAATATTTGATGGAATATTAAGTGAAATGCAAAACTGTTTCATATATAACATACCATTTTATCTCATTTTAAACTCCTGTTAACAGCATCTTAAATCAGAACCATGCAGCTTATTTTGGGGGGAAAAAAATGCGCCTGTCACTGATGTCAGATATAGCAGAAATAAAAATATAGTTGAGCTAGTTAACACAATGGTGGTTTTGCAAATTCCATAATTCCATTAGAAAGAGATGATGAAGAACACTAACACAGTGTCCCATTTGGCTATTCTGAAGCTTTTTTAAATTAATGTATCCCCCACACCCAGGGTATGGGTTACAAGATGCTTATCCAAACATCGAAATAGCTTTGATGATATTTATGACAATTCCAGTGACTGCAGCTTCTTGTCAACACAGTTTCAACAAATTAAAGATGAAAAAAGAAACTAAAAATTGCTTAATGTCGAGTATATGTGAAGCACGTGTCAAATTCTGCTATCTTGTTGACAGAATGCGACACCGCTAGTAAATTTTACTTCAATGACATAACCAATGCATTTGCTTCACTCAAAGCAAGTAAATGTAAAGTAAAATTATAATAAAAACGCAATTCTTAGAAAGGAATATGTTCTCAACACTTCTTTGTGGGCTTTTTTTTTTTTTTTTAATTTCCAAACAATGATGTATGAGGAGTGAATCAAATTTATTATACATCATACTAAAATCAGGGCACAGTAGCTGACATTATAATACACAGATTTTGCTTTACTTTCAATTTTTTTAGAATGTGTATAAAATTTGTAATTTATTTACAACTATGCTGCATTTAATTAGTTGTCTGAAATATTTTTCACATATTATTATTGTTGCTGCTGTTGCGGTCTTCAGTCCGAAGATTGGTTTGATGCAGCTTCCATGCTGAATTCCATAGCTACCGCAACTTACATCTATTGAACCTGTTTACCGTATTCCAGCCGTGGTCTCACTCTACAGTTTTTACCTACCCCCCCCCCCCCTCTCCCCTTCCTCCAATACTTACTTCCATTACTGATAATTCCTTGATGCCTCAAGATGTGTCCTATCACCTGATCCCTTCCTTTAGTCTTTTCTTGTTATTCCACCTACCCAGCATTCTTCTATAGCAGAACATTTCAAAACTTCTTTCTTCTTCCTATACGAACTTCCTTTCATGCATATTTCACTTCCATACAAGTTATACTCCAGAGAACTACTTCTGGAAAGACTTGCTAACACATAGGTTTATATTAAATGTTAACAAATTCCACTTTTTTCAGAAAAGTTTTCATGTCATTGTCAGGCTTCACTTTATTCCTTCTATACTTCAGCTAGCTTCATGTAATATGGTGCCCTGCTCGTGACGTAATAACATACTATTTTTCTTTCCCATCGAAATACCAAAAGTTAAAGATATAATTTAACCACTGAGTCAATGAACTGCACTGCGTGTCAGCGAAAATGTATGCCCAGGATAATGAGAGCAACGTAACACCTATCATATGTATTTTGTTCTATATAAGAATGTGTGCTTGTCTTTTCTCTCTCTTCTTCTTTAGTCGTGCGCCTTTCCGACAGCATCTTAATGAATGTGAGAAGTGATTCATTTATCTGTCAAGAAAGCTGAGGTGAACATTTAAGTGGAAGAAAGTTATTTTCTTTTAAATCTGATTTTATTACAAGAAGATTGATTTTTCTTCATAATTGAGTTTTTCTGAAGTTGTGAAAATTATTGCAGTTCAAAATAAATAAGTTAATGATATTTAAAGGCAAGGGCATAGATAATATCCCAAATGTCAACTTTTGAGAAGTCATAGAAACTTTTATGAAACTGATCTTACACAAATATTCGAAGTTTTGCCTTTCTCTACTTCCAAGTATTCAGAAAGTTAATTTCACCAATTCACTGAAGTAATTTAAATTATCGTGGTGCCCCCTCTTGAAAAGAAGTCTTAAATGGTCAAGCCGAATTAATTACATACCTGATTGAAAATTTTTGGCAATTGGGTGTTAGGTACAACATCTACTGATGATGTCTGTTTAAATAATAACCTCCTGAAAAAGGGCGGGGGGGGGGGGGGGGGGGGGGGGGGGGGGGGGGTGTCGCACTTTCATCAGTTAAATTCAAATATCTTGTGTGTTATTCAGGGATTTCTGCCTGTCTGATCCTCTGCTGCCTTCATTATTTCATCTCCAACACTACCCATTTATCTTCTGCCGTATTCAATTCCCTGTTTTCAGTGCAACATTGTCTAATGCTCCGTTTGAAACACTCAGCAACCTCTGATTCTTTAAATTTATCCATGTCCCATGTTCTTAATTTCTACTTTTTCACAATCCCTTCAGTTTCAATCTGCATGCCATAAGCAATATATTATGATAAGAATCGACATCTTGCCCTGGAAATGTCTTGTAGTTTAAAACTGGTTTTGAAACCACTGTCTTAACATTATATGCTTATATAATCAGTCTAAATCTTCTAGTCTCCCTGGCTCTTTTCCATGCAATCAACCTTCTTACATTATTCCTAAACCAAGTACTGGCAACGATTAAATTGCATTCTGTACAAAATTCCATCAGGCGGCTTCATCTTTCATTCATTTCCCTCAGCCTGTGTTTTCCCACTATTTTTGCAATCTCTTCCTTTTCCTATCAAATTCCACAACTACCTGAATAATTTCCTTTATCTCGCCACACATTCTGTTAATCTCTTCATCATCTGCAGAGCTAGTAGACATAGAAACTACTACTTCTGTTGTGGTTGTTAGCTTTGTGTCTATTTCAGCTATGGTAATGCATTCATAATGCTGTTTGTAGTAGCTTACCCACATTTCTGTTTTCCTATTCATTGTCCAGACTTACTCCTGCATTTCTCCTATTTGATTTTATGTTGATAACATTGAACTGACCAGGCCAAAAAAGTCATGTGCTGCAATTCACTAATTTCCATTGCATCTAACTTCATGTTCTCCACTTTCCTTTTTAAATTCTCTAACCTACATACCTGATTAAGAGGTCTAACATATGATGCCCCAAACTGTAAGAACCGCCAGTTTTGTTTTTTCCTGATGATGACATCCTCCTGAGTAGCCCTGTCCAGAGGTGTGAATGGGGGATTACTTTACCTCTAGAATCTGTAGTTTCTTCTTGCTTTCAGTGGTTCATAATACCAACAGTGAGTCCATGTTTACTAATTTTACAAAGCTATACCAATCAATGATGCAGACTGTTGCCTCTCTTCAGGAACCACAGGTTACAGATACTCCTTAATTGTGGTTGCACCTATTGTTTCATATAAGTAATGTGTTTCATATAAGTAATGTGTTTTAATAACACTTAATTTTCATTAAAACCTTCTTTCCAAATTACAAAATTCTAATATTTATGTAAAAGAAATTGCAGGAAGGTAGTTTTCTGGGAGGGAGCAAAACACAGCCTTAGCAGTTCTGCCCGGAATGCAGAGTCACTTCAGTACAGTTCTGACACCAAAACAGGCACACACGTGAGGCCAGCTGACATCACTGCACATACAATTGCGTATTGACTTATCATAACAAAACTACTGATATGCAAGTGCAGCCTCAGAGGCTACTCAGGAGGATATCATCATCAGGAAAAACAAAACTGGCGGTCTACAGTTTGGGGCATAATATGTTAAACCTCTTTATCAGGTATGTAGGTTAGAGAATTTAAAAAGCCTCTCAATGGAGAGAAGTCTTCCGAAGTAAGAGTGATTTCAGGTGTGTCGCAGGGGAGTGTCATAGGACCGTTTGCTATTCACAATATACATAAATGACCTGGTGGATGACATCGGAAGTTCACTGAGGCTTTTTGCAGATGATGCTGTGGTGTATCGAGAGGTTGTAACAATGGAAAATTGTACTGAAAATGCAGGAGGATCTGCAGCGAATTGACGCATGGTGCAGGGAATGGCAATTGAATCTCAATGTAGACAAGTGTAATGTGCTGCGAATACACAGAAAGATAGATCCTTTATCATTTAGCTACAAAATAGCAGGTCAGCAACTGGAAGCAGTTAATTCCATAAATTATCTGGGAGTACGCATTAGGAGTGATTTAAAATGGAATGATCATATAATGTTGATTGTCGGTAAAGCAGATGCCAGACTGAGATTCATTGGAAGAATCGTAAGGAAATGCAATCCGAAAACAAAGGAAGTAGGGTACAGTACGCTTGTTCGCCCACTGCTTGAAATACTGCTCAGCAGTGTGGGATCCGTACCAGATAGGGTTGATACAAGACAGAGAGAAGATCCAACGGAGAGCAGCGCGCATCGTTACAGGATCATTTAGTAATCGCGAAAGCGTTACGGAGATGATAGATAAACTCCAGTGGAAAGACTCTGCAGGAGAGACGCTCAGTAGCTCGGTACGGGCCTTTTGTCAAAGTTTCGAGAACATACCTTCACCAAAGAGTCAAGCAGTATATTGCTCCCTCCTACATATATCTCGCGAAGAGACCATGAGGATAAAATCAGAGAGATTAGAGCCCACACAGAGGCATACCGAGAATCCTTCTTTCCACGAACAATACGAGACTGGAATAGAAGGGAGAACCGATAGAGGTACTGAAGGTACCCTCCGCCACACACCGTCAGGTGGCTTGCAGAGTATGGATGTAGATGTAGATGTAGAACAGCTAGCAACAAAATAATCAAAAAACACTGATGTCAATGTCAAATCCATGGCTTTTAGTGTCACCTTGTTGATTGATGACAGTTCCAAGACATATTAAAAAATCAAGAAAAGAATTGACATTAGTGTTAAATTTACAATTTTTGGGGCCACTTGAATACTTAGTATTTGCGGAGTGTCATATCAAAGAATGATAAATGGTGAAGTATTTTAGACATTTAGAGACATCTGTGAGAAGGTGTTTGGAATTAAACCAGTACTTTCCCTATCCAGTACAAGACTGTAATAAATCAGCTATTCATAAAAACGTGCTCTTCAAATGTTACAATTGAAAGCAGTTAATAGTGGTGGATACTGTTAGAGCTAGAAACAGTACTTTTATGGAATGTGATTGCTTGACTGTTGAGAATGGTTGTACGAGTGGGTAATTGCTGTTGGGAGTTTGATACTCTCAGCTTGTGGCATATGGGTCTCCAGGTAGGTAGTACTAGTGAAATGACTGCAGGTTCTTGAAGCTTTGCCCCTTCTGCCACATATGTGACATTATAATGCCCACAGTTAGTGAACTGCAGAAGTCCTCCAGTTTTGCTCCTTTTTCAGAATCCTTCAAATATCTACTTGTAATTTCTCCAAGTTGTAATTTATTATGGTGTGCATAATTTGCATTTCCTCAGGCTTCCTTCCTTTTAATTATGGCTCCCTGGCAAGCACATCCCATCAAACAAGACTATCTTTATTACAATCACAAATTGACTTTATATGATGTCTGTTGGAGGATTGCCTCTGTGCCTCTTCTGCTAAACCAGGGAAAGTAAAACAATTAGTAAGTGATTGGAACTTAAAGGATCTATTTCCATTTCTCAGCTGATTACTAATGCCATCAATGGTGCTGAGAATCTGAGGTTTATTGCTATTTCAGTTATTTAAATAAGGAGCTATTCTTGTTGGAAAATAATCATTCAGTGGTACTAGATGCTTATCTTCCACAGGATAATAGATAGACATTCAGCTTCAGCTCCCCCCCCCCCCCCCCCCACCCCCCCCCCCCCCTCCTGTTCTCCTTACTGATCTGATACAAGAGGTGATCAACTAGCTTCTCATATCAAAATTTTTTTGCATTTGATAGAGGCACATTATGTTCCTTGTGGATAATCAGAATGATCAGGTCAGATTATGAGGTCTGAGGTGTAACAGAAAGAGTTTATTTCACAATTACAGCAACAATACCATATTCTTTGGTTTCTATCACTTTATGGTATGTAATACTTTAAAATGGAAGTCTTTAGCAAGTGTGTGCCAAATTTCAGGAACAGCAGACTAAAAATTGGTGTATTTTTGCATAGTGTATAAGAGTAACCTTGTTGGATTTACATGATCTTAACAGCCATTAGCTGACAGAAAAAAACAAAGTCTGACAGTACTGTCATGCAAGTATACTCTATCATAGATAGCACAATATGTTGAAAAGTCTCCTGGTATGAAGGTATGGATGCAATTGATTAACATGTCTTTCATTTGTTCACTCTTAGTTACTCACTGGAACTGTGGAGGATGAGGATTCAATGTGAGTGACGTTGCCGAGTATTTACTGGCCTATCACAAAAACTCTGCATCTCCTGATGTTTAGTGATGGGTGATATAGAAGAATGTACTTTATATGCCTGTGTTTCCAGAGGCCTCAATTGATACGTTAGTGGTGCAAACTGGAACATCAATTTGTCTGCATAATTAGCAGTACAAACATATCCCATCAGACATTTGGAGAGAAGCACTGTTACTGAATATATTGGTCAGGTATTGTACTGAAGGTAAGTGCAGTGGAGGAAATACCGTATGTCTCAGTATACTGATTGGCAGCATTACCATTGGATTTGATTCTTGGTTGTCTTAGGAATTATTTCCTTTTATACATGAGGCAAAAATTTGTAACACTGGGGAGATGTAAGACTGTACTGGACACTGTTCCCCCTGTATGTTGACAAAGTAAGGCTACTGTCGTGCTTTGAATTCACATGTGGATACTGGCAAGAGTCTGCTGTGCACATCACCTTCCATTTCCCTCTAGTAGTAACTTCTTACCAGCAGTATCAAAAGGCCACATTCAATTTCAGATATTAATTCTTCCTGTGACAGATATCTCAACATTTCAACGTACCTTCTTTTTTTATTAGGGACGTGGTGAAGCAAGTTTCTACGTTATTTAGAATTATTTCTTTACTTATATTCAGTCCTACTGCTATTGTACTGATTGTTGTTACATCTTTAATTCTGTTCCTCCCTGATCCTGTTATGTTCAGTATGTTGTTTCCTATGTTACTACCACACAACTTAATTCTTTTGTCGTGTGCCTAGTGATATTTTTATCTATACCCTCAACAAAAACTACAGAGAGAGCACTACCACTGTATTAGTTTAGGCGCTGATGACCCAGTTGTTTAGCGCACTCCACCATAAATCATCATTGTATTAGTTGACTGGGCGCTTATCTGAAGGTGGAGTTTTGCTTTTACTGGCCACATTGTGTGCGAATACAGGCTGTCTGTCATTGGGCTGCATAGGAGTAACTGTCAGCTGTGTATTGCTTGTAAACTGACTGTATGATAAATGTGGTACTTTATCAGTCTTCTTGAGAATCTGTTGCTCTTTGTCCTGTAATAGACTTCTCTCGGCTGGTGTCTGAAAGACTTCACAGATGGGTTCATCTGTATTGTTTTTGTCTGCATTCAAGGAGTGTAGTGCACTATAAACAGCATTGGAGCATAGTTTTTCCTCTTATTACAGTACTTTATTCACCCATATTGCATAAAAGTACACAATGACTACTAGTTTCAGTGAAATTAAATTGCCATCTTGAGATTATTTATATTGAAAAATTTCTTAAAGGACCAATCAATTTCATCAACTGTTGGACACAACTTATAGAAACAATATTCCATAGTACCATCTCTCTTCATACAATAAGAGAGTAGCCGTGTGAACAGTGCATAATAGTCACAAATAAAATACATAAGACGCATATAAAATTCTTTCATGTTGTGTCCTTGTTGATATCTCATAGGATATCTGAGTTTCTTATTAGATGTCAACAAGGACACAACATGAAAGGATTTTATACACGTCTTATGTATTTTATTTGTCACTATTGTGCACTGTTCACACAGCTATTCTCTTATTGTATGATGAGAGATGGTACTATCGAATATCATCTCTATAAGTTGTCCCATTAATGTTAACAACACATAAAATGGAGTGGCCCTCTAAAGATTTTTTTCCGACAAATGGTTTGAAGATGGTAATTTATTTTTGGAACAACAACTATGTTTCAATTCTGAGGTCACCTCCGATGTAGCTGACATCAGGTAATCATTGTAAAATAGAATTGCACTCACCACACAGTGCTGCAGATGTATGGTTATAAGAATTCAGTGATTCTCCATCTTTCCTGCTCTGACTCTTCACTTCCAAAATAAATAAATAAAAATTATCAGACTATTTGATGTCTACAAGTCTCTCAACAATAAAGTGAGGAGTATCGAGCAGGAAATATCATCGCACTAATAGACAGTGCATATAGTTTATGAACATTCTATTACTTTGACTACCAATAAAACCAGAATGTTCTCTGCTGAGTAATCCACTTCACACATTCATTCTTATCACATGTGTTTAATAAGGACACACAGGTAAGTTCTCTCTAGTGGCTGAGTGACAGCAGAGAGTGGCTATAGCACCACTGTAATAAAACATCCAGCTAAAAAGCAGAACAAATACTTGCATGCTGTATCACACTGTCTAACATAACTGGAAAAGCTAATCTGCAAAAACTAGAATCAAGAGGAAATTTAAAAAAAAGCTGAACTTTCAAATATTGTTATGGAACTTCTGGTTGAGATTGCAATGGTTTCACAACTACACATTTCATTTAATATACAGCAACATAAAATAACAGGTTGCCACAAATAAAGTGTTGAGGTACACATTGAAAATCAACTTTATTCTTCTTCAAATTTAGGCTGCATGTATTCCATTTGCCATGACGTATATAGATTACAATTAATGGACAAGTAGACAATTTGAAAGATAGTAAGATATAATACCATATATTAGATCCACATGATCAAAAGGAATTTTGTGCTTATTTCTAGATGTCTTCACACACACATATATATATTAATTACAAAAATGAAAAATTTAACAATTATAGTTTTTGCGTCAAGAATATACTATATCATTTCAACACTTTTTACTCTTATATAATGTTACAGACATCTCTCACTCAATTTTTGGACATTGAACCACATTTGTAAGCAATGTACATTTAAGTGTATCCACAAAAAATGTTCTAGTTGTTGGAGAGCATTACAATCAAGCATACGCACTACTAGTATACTAGTACACTCTCCCTCCCCTCCCCCTCCAAACACACACTTCATTAAATTAGTTAGAAAAATCTATTTTGATTTTGTTGACAACATTTTAAATATGGAGAAGCTAACCACTGAAATACCATGCAGTCAATGCACTAGCTGATTACACTGGGGAACCAGTTTATTACATATGATCATACTGAAGTGTCTTTCTCTGCAAAATATTTTTGGACATGGAACTTTACTCCTTTTATAGATGATACACTTGTCTTGTTTAACATTACAGCATTAGCATTTACGGAGGGAAAAAGATATCACACACATGAGCCTCAGAAGACATTTTTAAATTCTTATAGAAAATTTGAATGAGTGAAAAAGTCTTTTTAATGAAACAAAAAGAGAAAAGACGTGGCCATTTATCAGCAGTGAATGTGACAACACTACCAGCAATGAAGTGAAACACATGGTCAATTTATTATTTTTTCACACTCATTATTAATGTTTGTTGTAGAGAAATGAACTTACGAAAATAAGTAATAGAAGAGACTAATAACGCAGTCATGCGCATCTATAGAATTTCTTATGTTACAAACAATCAGGAAATTGATCATGTGATCCCAAAGTATCTTCTTTTTACACATAGGCCACACCCTAGCAATATTTATTTCAATAAACTACTGCAAAGCTTGAGGGCCATACTCCTTCACAGCAAAGAACAACATTTTAATAAACATAGAAAAATACTCCACACAAAGGAAGGGCAATAACAGAAAAAAATATTAAGATAGTGTACCACTAATAGATTATACATTAGAATTTTTCAAGAAGATTAACACATTTGATATTAATGCATTCTTCCAAAAGACAACAAATAGAACAACAATTGAAACTGACTGTATTCTATCAAACAATACAGGAACTGTGCAAGATGTGATGGTTTTAAATAACACTTTAATTACCAAGTGAGATTGCACAGCAGACTAACTTTTGGGAGGATGATGGTTTCAGTCCCTGTCCAGATATAGGTTTCCAATGATTTCCCTAATTTGCTTAAGGAAAATGCTGGGAGGTTCCTTTGAATGGGCATGACTGATTTGCTTCCTGCAGAATAAAATTATGAGGTTCATTCAAATGAAACCTGGTCTGTGCGTCTACCTTTGCCTTACATGTATGGTGGTGCCATCTATTGGTAGAGAGACTGACGCATGCACACCATTTGATGTTGCATAGCACCAGTGTGGTTTCACACTGAAGAGAAGCTGGTCACACAAGTTATTGTCCACTACTGAACATGTAGGCGAGTAAGCAGGAACAACAAGAACTGATTACATTTTTGGCAGTGGAGGGAGTCGGAGGCCGTGAAATGTATTGATGGATGAAAGCTGTGTACGGTGAGTACAGTCTGAGTCATTCTTCAAGTGTTGTGGGGAATGACACAAACGATGCCTTGAGGGACGTGAGTCACTGGCAGACGATGCTCCTCCTGGACAGGCTTATCGTGTCATCACACTGCAAATCGTTGCAGAAGTGAATGCTCGAGTCCTGGACAACCACAGTATCACTGTGGACAAGATCCATCGATTACTGGGTATTAGCATGGGCACCGCCCACATCATAATGCATCAACACTCGAACTTCTGAAAAATCTGTGCACAGTGGGATCCCCACCAACTGACCGCTGAACAGCGCAATACTCGAATGGCGCTGTCCTTGAGTCGTCCGCAATGTTATCATGAGGAGGAATATGACTTTCTGTCATGTATTGTCTCAGGTGATGAAACACAGTGTCACCACTTTGAATTGGAAAGCGAGCATCAGAACAAGCAGTGGAAACATGCGCCTTCATCACCTCCAAAGAAATCAAAGGCTGTGCACACCAGTTCTGGTAAGGTCATGATGTCCTCCATTTTTGACCACAAGGGCCCACAGCTTGTCAAGTTCCTGGAACAAGGAACCACCATCTATGTCCAGCATTATCAAGGCACTTTACAGAACCTTAGGCGAGCCACCAAGTTGAAACACCGAGGTATGTTGTCCAATGGCATTATCCTCCTGTGTGACAATGGTCGCACACGGACAATGTGGTGAAGACGACATTGCAGCAGTTTCGGTGGGAAACGCTGGAACATCCGTTTTACAGTCCCGACCTTTCACTCTCATGTGCTTGGACCTCTAAAACAAGTTATTCGCAGACAACGATTTGCAATGGACAACGATGTGTGTGATGGGGTCCAGACCTGGATCCGATAGCAGCCTACTAGCTTCTTCAAGGATGGAATCGACAAGCTAATGTTGCAATGGGATAAATGTGCCAACAGTTTTGGCAACTATTTTTGAGTAAGTGTACTGTGTATAACTATAGTTTTGAGTTAATAAAATCGTTACTGTGTCTTTACACTAGTGAATGGGTTTCATTCGAATGCCCTTATAGATGCAGAGGGAGGAGGAAAGAAAATCATCAGACAGAGCAAAACATAGATTTTTGAGAATTTATTTACAAATTTGGGGGTATACCACATTAAATTAATCAACTAGTTCGCTGTTTTAGAAAATAATGACTATAAGTCACAGATAAAAGGGATATTTGTTTAGAAAATGTACTTATGCAGACATCCAAAGATGTTGCAGACATGAAGAAAATGAAAGATAAAATTATCTCACATAAAATAGGGCAGCTATTGAAAAGAATGTGTCGGCTTCGGGCAAACAATAACAGAAATGTGATAGAATATTCTAAAATAAGCAAACTATTCATAAAAGGCTTATAGAGTATAACATACCCTATTTTTCATTTCATGTCATACTATGAAATAATAACTGAAAATTAGGTGTGAAGAAATCAAACTGAAAAAGTATGTTGGGTAGACACCACATTTCATTAGTAAAGATGGTAGATGACACAGTAGCTAACAACAGAGAGAATTATACAAGCACTTTAATTTCTTAATCCACACAAATGTTTAATAAGAAACACAAACAGATTAGTAATGATGTTACAGAAGTGATGTCAGGTGAGATGTACAAAGCAATTTGAGATATGAAGATAGCAAAGACATCTGCAGATGGTGGAGTTTCAATAGAAATAGTTAAAGCTCAAGCAAAAGCACTAAAGATCAGAATGAAAGCGGATGAAGAGAATTCCCTGAAGCTGAAACATCTACTGCACAAGAAAGCAGATAGACAAGACACAAAAATACCACAGACCTAGTCAAAACCCTATAGTGCCAAGATATTCACTACAGTTATCATCTCTGCATGAAAAAAAGGCATTACAATGTAATCAGGGAAAGGTGAGCAATTGATATATCATAATGGATTATTTGCAAAATTGTGGAGCAACGAGTATCAATTACCACTTGTGTGGGATTCATACAATTTGAAGAACTTTTTGACTGAGTTTCAACAAAATCTTTGCTAACTGCCCTTAAAAACAAGCCACTGATTATGTCTATTTGGTACACTGAAGAATATTCAGTGCCCGGCAAAAAAGAAAGACAAGCACCCAGAAGACATGGTCGGATGTGAACTTAACTTTGTACACGAGCACACCATCGGGTGGGTATGTAAATGATTAGAGCTGCAGTTCTGTGACAGGTAGAATGGCTACCAGAGTGCATTCATTTTATTTGTGTTTAGTGTAGCTGCCAGGCCTGGTAAGGTGTTATAAGGGATGTGAACAGCATCAGATGCTGAATGGTCCCTGTGGAGGACATGGAAATGCCACACACTTATATGAGACAGTGTTATCAGCACTTGATAAATTCTGGAATTGGCCTCATTGCAGGTCTCCATTTGGCTGGTTAATCAAATTGTGCGCTATCTAGATTTGTGGAGAGCATTCAGATGTGACAGTTGTCTGATGTTGGACTGCATGGTAAGGTAAAGGTAGCCATTTCGGCAGTGGTGGTTTGTCCTGTGGTGCAACGGAGCAGTGACCCCCCATAGAAATATTTAGGTCGGAGAAAATTTTACAGTTCATAAAGATTTTGAGTTTAAAATCATCGATTCTCTTGCCTCTATAACAGATAATTATTCAGTAATATACATACAATCTTCCCTGATAACATCCACAGTCATGTTTGAAACTGGTGATCAGCTCTTATGTGCTCAGTTCAATGCGTGCCTTGAATCCGGTTCTGCATCTCAGAAGACAGCATACCAGCTGGTGAGTTCACTGGTGAGGATCAAAGAAGGGAGTGAGGGCAGCAGACACCTCATATACTTAGCACTAGAGTTCACTGGCGAGGATCAAAGAAGGGAGTGAGGGCAGCAGACACCTCATATACTGAGCACTAGAGCAAGTTTCTGGTCTGTATCTGCCAGGAGCCTACATTTCCCCTCCTGCTTTAGAATCTCATCAAAGTGTGGTTCCTTTTCCTTCCTAGTTGTTCTGCCAATAGGAAACATAAATTGCAGATGCAGAAGGTAATTCATGTATACACTATTCTGCCACTTATTATATCTGTTGGTCATTGATTCCCGTGAGCAATTATACTTCTCAAACTGAAATAACAACAGGAGTGTAGTCAGCAATGGCTGGCAGGAGTTTTCTCTTGATTGTTGCAGTTAAGTTATCAATACTGGATCTAGTTTTATTGTATGTCAAGCAGGAAGATACAATAAGTAGTTGTGAGTCTGAAGATGTGAGTTCTGAGATGTCCAATGTCTACAATAAAAAGTCAATATACATGATATTTCAGTGGAGAGGTTTGAATCAAGGACTTAAGGAGAAGTCGGAAATCAAGTTAAAGTAAAGAAATTGTACTGTTTTCCGTGTTTGTTGTTTGCAAAAGAAAATACTGGGTGCAGTACAATTTGGATGCTAAGAGGCTCTGACGATCTTGGACATTTATCACAGATCATATAAAATGAGAGGAGTGAAGACCATATATGACTGCATAGCTAGATCACAGTATTTTTGGGAAATGGGATACTAGAAAACAACTAGATAATGCTTATAGGCAGTCAGTTGAAAGACACAATGATCAGATTCATAAATATCATTACGTAATCTCTAAAACTATGTACTGTATTAAAGATTGTGCTGTTTCTGAGTTTGCACATCATGGACATTACGAATGCAGTGATTCATCAAATCCAAGAATTTTCAGAGGTTGTCTAGGATTCACTGCTGGATTTGACACTGCGCTTAGTGATCGTCTTTTGAAGGCTAGTTTACAATGGCACATGTAAACATATTAAAGATGATTTGTTTTCCTGTATGCTGGAGATTTATCATGACCAAGCAAGAAAGAAAACTGCTGTCCCTGTTTTTTTTTTTTTTTTTTTTTTTTTTTTTAATTAGTTATCACAGATAAGACAATAATATTTCAACAATATCACAGTTTGTCATAGTAATCAGATATGTTTTCACTGAGGGTAAACCTGCAGAAATGGTTTACATTTCCCTTACTCCTTGCAAATATGATTGAAAAATGTTAGCAGAATCGCTCAAAGAAACTTTACTGGATTTTTGGACAAAACAAAATTATTTCTCAGAGCTGCAATGGCGCAGCTGTTATGAGGGGGTCATCATTCAGGTGTACAGAATCTTCTGAATAACATTTTAGACATGCGTATTTTGCTCACTGTTTTGCCCAGAAGTTGAATCTGGTTTTAACCTGGGCAATGAGTCAGAATACGGATGTTACAATTTCTCTCTCTCTCTCTCTCTCTCTCTCTCTCTCTCTCTCTCTCTCTCCTTTTTTTTTTTTTTGGCCTTAATTAGATTCTTAGTTTTTTCCATAGTCCTCCACACCACATTACTGGTGCTTACTGACATAGTGAACAGAAAATTCACTCATGTTTCCAACATGAGATGGAATTTTAAACCAAGAACTGTGCAAGCTGTGTACAAAAATAGAGTGTAGAAGGCCTGGAGCAAACGGAGCTTATGTCTCAACAAACCACAACAATTATTCAAGCAACAGGGCTCCATCTAAAATTAAGGCACCCAGCAATTCAATTTTGGCTGTCTGTATTTGATCATATTGTGCCACAAATTTCTATATTGTATGGTCAGTTATAAAAATGAGTAGATGATCTGCTGACTGTACAAGGGGTAGAAGATTTCAAAAATATGTCTGAGATAGCATCACTGACAATATTTCCACATGCACAGAGCTGCTGCATCCTGTGACAGAGACAGGGAAATGGATTCAAAAAACTGTTGTTGCAACAGAAGTGTGAGATAAAATTATCACTCAGATTGCTGAATGCTTCAGCTTTATAGTACAGACCTATCTCCTTGCTACAAATATATTTAGTGCCAAAAAAGCTTATTTTGTATCCAAGTCAATTTCCACAAATATTGCTGCAGAGGTCGCACAAAATTTGTCCCTTTCCTTCAGAGCAATTTGCTGAGAACATAACTTCAGACACTATACATGAGGAATGAGTTTAAAACTCTCACAAATGCTGTTCCACTTCTGTCATTCATACTTGAAAATAATTTTTGAAGCCTTTTACTCAAACAGTGAAACTTCTGAGAATCGTGGTATCGAGAGCGAGCCACGACAAAACTATTCCACCTTGTACGCAAAAGGTATCAACAAATGAAATATGCATATTTAAAGAAGAATACAATAATTCCTTTTCCAAAGAAGGCAAGCCCTCACAGATGTAAATATTACTTATCCACCAGTTTAATAAGTTGTCATTGCAAAATACTAACAAATTATTTACAGAAGAATAGAGAAACTGGCAGACACCAACTTCATAAAAGAACAGTTTCAGTTCCAGAGAAATGTAGGAATACACGAGGCAATAATGACTGCCATTATAAGAGTCAAAGGGAATGAAAGGGAAGCAGTAGCCAAGGAGGGAAAGTAACAGAGTTGTAGCATTTCCCTGATGTTATTTGATCTGTGCATTAAGCAAGCAGGAGAGGAAACCAAGGAGTTACTTGGAAAGGAGTTTAAAATTCAGGAAGAAGAAGCAAAAAAATTATGGTTTGATGATGGGATTCTAAGTCTGTCAGAGATAGCAATTGGCTTGCTAGAGCAACTGAAAAGAATGGAAGTTCTTGAAAAGAGGTTGTAAGTAAAACGATGATAATGGAATGTAGTCAAGGTAAGTCAGGCCATATTGACAGAATTGGATAAGGAAATAAGACACTAAAGGTAGCAGATAAGTTTTGCTATTTAGGCAGCAAAATAGCTGATGATAGGCAAAGTATAGAGGATATAAAATGCAAACAGGCAATAACAAGAAAATCATTTCTGAGAAAGAGGAATTTATTAATATCTCATATACATTTAAGCGTTAGGAAGTCTTTTCTGAAGGAATTTGTTTGGAACATTACCTTATACAGAAGTGAAATGTGGATGATAAGCTGATTAGAGAAGAGGAGGATAGAAGCTTTTGAAAGGTGGTGCTAAAGAATAATGCTCAAGATTAGATGAATGTACTGAATAAATAATGAGGAGGTACTGCATCAAGTTGGGAGGAAAAAAGAAATATATGGCACAATGTGACTAAAAGAAGGGATTGGTTGGTAGGACACATTGTGAGACATCAAGGAACAGTTAATTTGGTAAAGGAGGGAGATGTCAGGAGTACAAATTGTAAAGGGAAACCAAGGCTTGAATAGAGTAAGCAGGGACATGTACAAGATAGAATAGCATGAAGAACTCCATCAGACCAGTCCTTGGACTGAAGAACACGACGAAAATAACAATAGCAACAACACAATGTTTGTCTCTAAAGTAGACAAACTTCCTCAATGAATGGTAGACTTTAATAGAACAGAAAAGGTTACACAACAAGGCCGAAAATAAACGATAATAAAACAAAAAAAATGATGTATAACCAACTCTTCAAAAATGAAATTAATTCAACTGAACAATTGAACCACAGGATTACCTGATGAGTTCTTGTATTATGAGCAGTTGAAGACAACAACTCAATGGATAACAAAAGAAATAAACAGAAGAATATAAATGGCATGGTGTGATGTTGGTAGACTAAACACAGTTTTCAAAACTAAGCTTCAGAGGAAGTGTGTTATACATTCTGTTAATGGCTGCCTTGCACTGTTACAATTTTAGTATTTATGGCATTATCATGCACAAGTAGTTTGGTGCCATGTCGAGGCACAATATGCGTTATAAATAACAGTAAACAAATGTATTTTTATTCCATCATCTTTTGGGTAAGCATCCGGGATGTTACTGATTCTTGTTCTGGTATTTCATCTGACAACATAACACAATACTGTGGAGCAAATGCCACCCACGGTGGCCGTGCGGTTCTGGCGCTGCAGTCCGGAACCACGGGACTGCTACGGTCGCAGGTTCGAATCCTGCCTCGGGCATGGGTGTGTGTGATGTCCTTAGGTTAGTTAGGTTTAAGTAGTTCTAAGTTCTAGGGGACTTATGACCTAAGATGTTGAGTCCCATAGTGCTCAGAGCCATTTGAACCATTTTGTGGAGCGAATGCACATGTATGACGTTTTTAAAAAATATTACAAGTGACTCACCTTGACAATGCCTGTAAGGTTGTCCACTGAAATATCAGAAAAAGAATTAATCATAAACCAGACACACACCCGAAAGATAATGGAATATTCAATCTGCTGGGAAGAATTCAAGAAACACAAATACATTTTTGGTTCAACATGCATGAGAACTAGCATGTGTAGGGTAACTATGCTACTTATATCAGTGGTCACAGCTGTCATATTCTTTGTTGCAAAGTAGGACACAACATACATCTATGCCATATAACAGCACCAATTATTTGTGCTTGATAATGATGTAAGAACCTGAATTGCATTAAAATTACTGACTTTAATGTTTACATCCTAAGACAAAAGTCATGTTGGGTATAACACATTATACTGCAGTAGACATATTCATAATACGTAAACATTGCAAGGGTGGACTGAAATCGATAGTCAATAATAAAATAACTTTTACAGCTGTGTATTGTATAATGTATTGCTTACCATTCCTAAAAGCTGTCCCACACCAGCTATACAAAATACCTAAATGACAATAGCAAAAATAAAAAATTTGACAGCCATGAGTGGAACATGATATCCTTTTAAGAATTTGTACAGTCTGTGGACCCATTCTACAAGAATTTGTGTGTGTAAAGAAAAATTTACAAAAAGAAAAATTGACAAACAGTGTGTATTACCAGACAGGTACTTTTAATGCGAGAACCATACCGAAAATGAGGGCCAATCATCGAGCAATAGATATATGCATGTTGGAAATTACTAAAGCAATAAAGGATCAAAGCCAACTATCCAGACACACTGTGATCACATGGCATCAAAATGGAGAATGACAGAACAGGCCAAAATACTAAACGTCTTATTCCGAAACTGTCTCACTGAGAAAGATCACACTGTAGTTTCTCATTTAGATCATCAGACAAATGTCAAAATGATAGGTATCAAAATGAATTTTCTATCACAAGATAGAAAACCAAATGAAACTGCTCAACAGGAGGAGGCCACTGCACCTGATGGGATACCAGTAACATTCTACTAGCTAAACTAAAGATGAGACCATCATAAAGCAGTGGGTTTCAAATGGCTGCTGCTGCTGATAATGATGTTGATCTGAATTATGAGATTCACTAGCTTTGATTACAGCATTATTTATGTGACCTATCTTTTGTATTAGTTTATTCAACACCAACAATATTAGAGAAGGAAAGTTCCTACTCACCATATAGCGGAGATGCTGAGTTGTGATAGGCACAACAAAAAGATTCACACAATTATAGCTTTCGGCCACTAAGGCCTTTGTCATGGCCGAAAGCTATAATTGTGTGAATCTTTTTGTTGTGCCTATCGCGACTCAGCATCTCCGCTATATGGTGAGTAGCAACTCCCCTTCTCTAATATGGTTACATTCCATCCTGGATTTTCCATTGTTTGATTTATTCAACACCAGTTTGATTGGCATTAATATCATATGATAATTGCAGGAATGACCAAGCCACCATTCAGATTTATTAGTTTCAATAAAAGGCTGCTGATTTGCTTTGTATACCTTGGCTTTAGGAGGATGTGTGAGGAGAGAACCCTTGCCTCTCAGTAAAAATTATGTAAATAATACTAGTCACCATTTTTCACGTAAAAGGATATGGAGGTACACAATCATAAAGAAAGTATGATGATGAAATTAGAGTATTTTTAGAATGTATAAATTACATAAACATGTTTTTCTTCAATGTTACACTTAGGAATTGTACATGAAACATGATAACAATCTGGTACTTAACAGGTAATAACGAGTACCCTACAATACACAGCTTGCAAAGACTTTCAGATAACAAACATAGATACCTAAGTGTTTTACACTGGAAAATTAGCATTGGATGATATTGACAATTTATCAAATGGTAATCTGCTTTGTTTGTAGAGACAAAAAATTATGTCCAATTACTGCTGGTTGTAGTAAAAAGCCAGTGCAAAGATTGCTGAGGACCAAATCCTCACTGACAGAGAGCTGCTCATGCAGGATACCTTATCCCACAAACCACTTTACTACACACATACATATGTACAACATTATATTTAAAATCTGCTAGTAATTATTTGAAAGGGAAACAGTTTTAAATTTTTGGGGCAGCATTATAGAACTTAGTGTTTTCTTCTAGACTCAGAAGTTGCTCACTAAAATGGTATAAGACTATATAATAAAGCAAAACATTTTGAAACAATCTTTCAAATAAAGCCAGTTCAAACACTCTCTCAAATATAATAGAAAAATATAGCAATAAGGAAGATCTCTTTTATTATGGGTGACATCTGCAATGGTATAGCACCACAGTTTATAAAGAAGAAATATGAACATTCATAAACTATATTAAACAATCTCATAATTTGTACCTTTAAAATCACATGCACACAACATTTATAGTTAAAAGTTTTTTTAAGTTCAATTATCAGTATGACTTGGACCATCTGGTAACTCAGCTGATTCTGGCACCCTCATGAAAGCCATATCACCACCACTCCACATTGAGTATAAATGTGCACGAACTTCCTGCAAAAAAAATAATTTTCCATAGTAAAAGCTTCACAAACTTGCATTGTGGAATTTTGGTGGTACGTTTTCTTTCTCTCTCTCTCTCTCTCTCTCTCCACATAATTGTCTGAAAATAACAAAGGGTTAAAATGGCACTCACTTAATTTGGAGAGACATTATACAATAATGAATTCAATTAAACGTTTCTGGAACTTTAATAAAATTCTTGGATTATTTGAATTTTTTGCTTTGAGAGAAATGCAGAGAGCCATAAATACTTATATACATTATAAAAAAATAAGTGTATCAAAACAAAAAAGCTACCTGACGTTTCTGGCCAGTATTTATCTTAAGGAGAATTGTCAGTGCTGCCAACACACATATAACATATCTGCTTCTATATACCAAGTACCTTTCCAAACTAATTGTTCCTTCCTCAGCAAGGAGAGAGGGATATGTTAGGGGAAGGTTAAAAATGAATGAGAGGGGCCCATCCATCATGAGGACAACACTAAAGGCTACCTCCTTCAAGTCTGATTTACCAAATGGATTTACAGTATCTGATGTGAAGCTACATTCTGTGTTCTGGGCTCTGGAACGAATGAGCTCCAGATCTCAAGCCATATCTGATCAAGACAACAGATAGAGAAGCCCAGGCCATCAAAGACACTCATCTCTGCCTAGTAAAGCTGGGGAGAAGCTGGCAGTTAGCTGCTAGGTCCAGGGCACTTTGAGAAGTACTGGTAACAAATCAAGAGCTATGGTCTGCTTTACACACATTGAACTTCAGTATCCCACTCCCCAATGTGTTGCCATCTTACTGTCAAAATAGAGTTGGGCTCCGTGGAAAGAAATCTGGATGTAAGCAATGGACAATAAGGAATGATTGGTGACACCCCCCCCCCCCCACCCCACCTCCCCCCTCCTTCCCCAACTGTTGGATACCTCCTTTCATAAGGAATGCCTCACACAAGTTTGCAAGCAGGTCACAGACTGCTGATTCCTGAATTTCTGTTCTGGAGTGAGGGTCATCACTACCAGATAATGTGCACTCCATTACAATAGGTGATGAGCCAAATGTGCAACCTGTTTCATAAATTATTAGGAAGAGCACCTCGTTATTGGGAATTATAGGAAGACGTATCAAATGGAACTTCCTCAGATGTAAATATAATTGTTTAATCCAACACTGATTGCAATATGGTTGTAAATATGTACTAATACCACAAAATGTCATCTAACAAAAAGGGCTGCTGTTTATTGTGTATGTGAAATAAAACTTGAAAAGCTGTAAAATACAAATTCAATTAGTCATATTTACTCACTCACCCATTACTACTCTTATTCACCATTTTAACAATAAACATAATCTGTGTCCTAAAAATGAGCTTAACACCTGAATAAAGAAACACAAAGAAGGCTAAAACTTGAAGAAATGTGACAGGCTGATTATTTACAAAGTAACTGAATTAAACTTATCTCAGTCCTCTTGTCCAAATATAAATTTATAAAGTGATGTACTGAGACTGTAGCCCACACGCATCACAAATGAGGCGTTCTACTGATAAGAATGTTGACTGCAGAAAAATAATGACAGAAATAAAGAAAAGTTACACTATTGAAAGTTAATATTCTCTGCATCAGGAATAATGTTAGAATTAGAACGTGTCTGTTGCATTGAAAATGTTGACATATTGTGTGTGAGTCAAAACATTAGTTAACAATCAAAATTAGTTTTACATCCCACATGGGTCTGTTAGTGGAGCCATTATGAGTAGAAGTATAAGAAAATATACAGGTTCTGGAAATTTGTTAAAGATTCATTTACATTTGCAAAGATATTTGTAAACTTGTACTGAACTGAGCTTGATGAAGGAAGGAAGGAAAGAGAGTTAGGTTACAATTTCCCATCTATTTTGATGTCGTTAGAGATAGAGTAGAGGCTTTAACTATAGAAAGAAATCTGCCATACCTTTTCAAAGGAACAATTTAGGGAAATCATAGAACCCCTAAAACTGGATGTCTGCACAGGAATTTGGACCACCATCTTTCCACATTCAAACCCAGTGTCTTACCACTATGAAATTTCATCCTGATGCAGAATTTTGCTTTATAAGATAGAGAGAAGAGAATATTGTTCTTGTCAGTTTATACAGATCTCCAAGTGCAGATGGAAATAAGTGTTGGGAAAAATTTTAATCTAGGATGGCAGATTTGAAAATCTGAAATTAATGTCAACATCTGTGGTGATTTTTTTTTTTTTTTTTTTTTTAAACTTTTCAGATCTTTAAATTAGTATTTCACAAACTACTGACCAATTTGTATGAATGTCTGTTGAGATAATATTATTATTACCTTCTCAAGAGTATGTACAAACTAAGTATCATGGGAGAGGGATGCTTTGCTGAACATGATAAAATACCTTCTCTCAATCTGTTTTGAACAACATTCTCATTTAGATGCAAACACGCTACTAAATATTGAGCAATGTATTGTATGGGTTAGAGGTCTGAGAGAGGACTATATTAATGTGATCATAAATTATCTAAGAGATGTAAGTTGGAGCTTTGGGTATGAAATTGAGTTTCATACCCAAAGCCCCAACTTACATCTCTTAGATAATTTATGATCACATTAATATAGTCCTCTCTCAGACCTCTAACCCATACAATACATTGCTCAATAACAATCTGAGGAACTTCTTTTTGATCATTTATTGTAAAAATTCATTGATTTATATCACTATTGTTAACCACTTGACAAGATCTGCCCAAATATTCGGGTAAATTTAATTCTGATGACCTGGCTCATACTAAGAAAGAGATCCTCATATTGCTTAGAATTTATAAAAGCTCTTGTTGCGGTGGGACCAAGTAGAAAACACCACATGTATAGCCTATTGCTCCCTGAAGTACAAGAAACACTACAAAGACAGACTTACTCTAGCTAAAGAGAGTATCACATGAACACATATACTCCCATCAAGTGCCAGGTAACATGGGATAACCATAAGACAAGAGTGTACTCCTATCAACATACAAGAATGTTCAAACCAAATGATTGAAATCACTCATGTCTGAACTCAGAAAGCAACAGAGATGCAAAATCAATACAACAGATCTTCTGCGTGCAGAGATCCCTTGGAAGTATGAATTTCACTAGGATATTATCACACCCACAGATGTTTCTAAATCCTCCTACTCCAAAAGTAGGAATGTCTATTTTCTGAGTCATGGGTCTCCTGACTAGTTTGATGTGGATTGCCATGAATTCCTCTCCTGTGTCAACCTTTTCATCTCAGAGTGGCAATTGCAGCCTATGTCCTCTGTCCTCCATGTCCTGATTTCCAATCTCTGTCTTGCTCTACAGTTTTTATCCTCTACATCTCCCTTTAGTATCACTGAAGTTATTTCCTGATATTGTAACAGATGTCCTATCATCCTGTCCCTTACTCTTGTCAGTATTTCCTATATGTTCCTTTCCTCACCGATTCTGCAAAATATTATGTGGTATTTAATCACACAATTAAAAGAAAGGAAAAAAAAATGTACCTGACTTGTTGACAAATAAGCTCATGCCTTCACAAAATTACTGACCTGTTCCTATAATCCCAGTCTTCTCTAAAAAGTTAGGAGTCTTCAATACACAATCAATTGTGCAAACATTTTAAAAATTTAATACTCTCTGCACAAGTCAGTTTGGTTATCAACAGATGACTTACTGCTTTCAAAATTCGAATTTATTGGATAAGTAAATTATCTGTAGCTGTAATTCACTCCTATTTAAACAACAGCACTCTGCTGTGAAGGAAGTAATGACTGCAGGGTGCAGTCATGGGGCTATTTTTCTTCAGAGTGGGTATTAATGATTTGTTCAGTTATATTGGGCCTCTGTCATTTATCTGGTAATGCTATAGTGTTGCACTATGCTTTGCAGGGAACCCTGGGCTGGGCAAAGAATTAGTTTGCACCTAATAAACCACTCTGCAACCCTGACAAAATGCAGAACCTTCCACTATGATCCTCTGAAGTCATAGAAGTCAAATAAGTAAAATATTTTAGAAATACAGCATGAGTGTCCTATCTACATAGAAATTGGTAGGACGGGTATACACTCGCACACACACACACATATCCATCCACACATATGCTGTATGTGTGTGGATGGATATGTGTGTGTGAGAGTGTATACCCGTCCTTTTTTCCCCAAGGTAAGTCTTTCCGCTCCCGCGATTGGAATGACTCCTTACCCTCTCCCTTAAAACCCACTTCCTTTCGTCTTTCCCTCTCCTTCCCTCTTTCCTGACGAAGCAACCGTTTGTTGCGAAAGCTAGAATTTTGTGTGTATGTTTATGTTTGTTTGTGTGTCTATCGACCTGCCAGCGCTTCTGTTCGGTAAGTCACATCATCTTTGTTTTTAGATATATTTTTCCCACGTGGAATGTTTCCCCCTATTATATATATATACCAAGATGATGTGACTTACCAAACGAAAGCGCTGGCACGTCGATAGACACACAAACAAACACAAACATACACACAAATAACTTTCGCTTTATTTCCATTTCCGTTTTTCCCACAGAATTTTGTGTGTATGTTTGTGTTTGTTTGTGTGTCTATCGACGTGCCAGCGCTTTCGTTTGGTAAGTCACATCATCTTGGTTTAGATGAGGTGACTTACCAAACAAAAGCGCTGGCAGGTCGATAGACACACAAACAAACACAAACATACACACAAAATTCAAGCTTTCGCAACAAACTGTTGCCTCATCAGGAAAGAGGGAAGGAGAGGGGAAGACGAAAGGAAGTGGGTTTTAAGGGAGAGGGTAAGGAGTCATTCCAATCCCGGGAGCGGAAAGACTTACCTTAGGGGGAAAAAAGGACAGGTATACACTCGCACACACGCACATATCCATCCACACATACAGACACAAGCAGACATATTTATATTTGTGTCTGTATGTGTGGATGGATATGTGCGTGTGTGCGAGTGTATACCTGTCCTTTTTTCCCCCTAAGGTAAGTCTTTCCGCTCCCGGGATTGGAATGACTCCTTACCCTCCCCCTTAAAACCCACTTCCTTTCGTCTTCCCCTCTCCTTCCCTCTTTCCTGATGAGGCAACAGTTTGTTGCGAAAGCTTGAATTTTGTGTGTATGTTTGTGTGTCTATCGACCTGCCAGCGCTTTTGTTCGGTAAGTCACCTCATCGAAAACACACTATTTAGCACATGTTATACTGTGTTACAAATATCTATTTATATTTTCACTGTTACGTTTGGAAATTTTCTGTTGCCTCTGACATCAGTTGTAAACTCATCTATAGAATTTGGCATAAAATTAGACTCTCTTACTCTCAGTGAGATAAATATATTAAACTGAAAATGGTTCACAATTGCTAGACTGAGATTTCTGATTATTTAAAAAGTTAATTTCTTTACTGTATTTTTTTTTTAAAGCTATTTCAAGGCCATAAATTTAGTGACATGTAATGGAAAATGTACACAATTACCTTATTTTTCCACCAATATTGGCAATGAAAGGTAGTACAATGGTTTTATGATGAATTTTTCATGACTGATCAAGTATCTCAGTATGTGAAGTTGCAAAATGTTGTCCAATTTCTCGTTTATAAGTTGGCCACTGAGAGGTACTGAGGTCACAACTGTTGAAATAACAACAGTAAAAATGATTACCATGCGCATTTACAGATCCCCAGATTGTATTTATAATTATGTTTTTTTTTAAATAACTTATCATAAGCTGCTCAAAAAAAATTTTCCACTACCCTCATGAGTTGCATAGCTTTTATTTTAGTGTAGTACACATCTTTGTCAGACTCTTTTGACCACAGGAAATCATTATGTACAGCAACTAGTATAACAGAAGTAAAAATGAACCTGCATTCTGAGTGCAGTTCATTAAAGCTTGCTACGTTCCCAATCAGCAACTCTGCACTGCAGCTCATGTACTCTGTTAAGCCTGTCAATGCTCCTCAAAAGGTGATTTAAAGTGTAAATGGTGTGTTACTTTACAGCAAGAGGGCTTGTCTGTGTAGGAAGTTGCTCACTTGATTGGTATGCACCTCAACAACACAATTCAGTCTTTCAACCAAATACTGAAAACTTGCCTCATAGTTGTTCACTTGCATTCACAACAGCAGCTGAAGACTGCTATCATAAAATACCACTTGTAACTATGCAACTATCTTCAATCAATCAATTTGGCCACTTGATGTGCATTTAAAAAAGTACAAACCTACCAGCACAACAGTGCATAAAGAATGTGGGGTAGAGAAAACGTGGAGTGGAACCTGGATCATTGGTGCCACATTTTGCTCACTTATATATGCAAGATTTGTTTGATGTCTAGTGATTGTCATAGATGAGTACTGAGGTAGCCAGGTGCCAACACACATCCCTGGCTAGCAGTAACACGGGTTCAGCAGAGAGGTGGAACAGTCATGTTTCGGGCTGTTATCTTGAATGGGTGTCATTCTTATAACTGTACGGGGATGTATAATATCAGAATATGATGCTCCAACCTATTATGCAGCCCTACAGTTGACTTTTTTGAGCTGGATCCTTCTTTGAAGATGATACTGCATGAAATTAATGTGCCCATCTCACGAACACCTTCCTCCATGCAGCAGGACTCAACTAAATGGAATTGCCTATATCTGCTGCCATGAATCCAATTAAGCACATCTGATGTCAGCTAAAGTTTGAATTGCATCATTCCAAGAACTCTTCTCACACACTGAAAGATGTCATGAGAGCAATCATCGAAGAGTGGGACAGGCTTGGGCAACAATGTCTGGACCGCATCATGTGCAGTATGCCAGGGGGATCCAAGCATTTGACAGTGCATGTGATGTGGCAACACTGTATTAAATGTTACCCAACAGCAACTTTTGATTTCACGAATGAGTGAAGATGTCCATTTTTGAACAAACTGCCTTAATTTGGTTAATGCTATGTTTTAGTTTCATAGCACATTTATTTCTTTTTAGTTTCATAAGATTTATTCTTTCATTCCTTGTTCTACTTGAATCTAATCGTACAGATGTCCATGGATATGCAGGTAATCAAAACTTTTTTTGAGCAGCTTATTTCATTTAAGAACCCTGGCAGAACAGCAGTACTTAATGGCAACTTCAACCTTTTAAGTGACAGGTGAAAAATTGTCTTAAATATCATTATATTTTATACACTCCAGCTATTATCCTATCTTTAACTAATAAAAGCCACTTTAATAAACCTAGTCTGTTTAAACAAATATGTATAAATTTCAGAAAACTTCAATATCAGCTATGATAATTATTTTTCATGCTTCCTGGTATCTGCTTCTAGCATTTCACCTAAGGGAGAGAATACACAAGCAAAGCAGCCAAGAGCAAAGATGGTTATCTTCTAATCAAGGGTACTTTCAGGACATTCTAATCAAAGGGATGTACTACAAAGGACAAAGTAGCTCATTTGGAATTTGTGATGGCAGAATGGATGATAATTGAAGCCATGTTCTCTTCACTATGAACAGGAATCTTATATCTACTGAAAGACTCAGTTTGTTTGTGAGGTTTGTCCTAGATCATTCTGCAATACCTAAAGAAAAGTTTCATATACTATTAATCACTCAGAAAAACTCCACTTATGACATCTGTTGAGATAAAGTTTGCAGTGTCATTCTTAATTCAACCTCTGAAAATTGCCTGAAATAGTTTGTTTGGAAAAAGTATAGCACATGTCTGCATAATTCAAGTTCCAAAAACATCAGACATAATAGGAGAAATGAGTTGAGGTTAGAGCCTATGTGAACATGTTTAGATATTGCTTTTCAAGTATCTACACTGAAATGATTAACAAATATGTAACTGTTGTTTCAAGTTTGTAGCTGACCTGTGTCTATCATCTGGACTTTGATTAGGCTAAAATAACCATTTACCATCTCAGTCAACCTTTAGTCCTATTTAATATTATAAATCTCCTCACCCTATCTTCATTCTATGCACTGTGAGCATATACACTTCTCTGTTGACATCCATCTTACAGATTACACTTCCGATATTCACACACACATGCTATAGTTTACCGAGAAATTCATGTTGCACCCAAAAATCAGACAGTATGTTTGCATTCTAGCTGTGAAAGTAGTTGTGTACATTCACAATGAGATATAACTGCATGATAAATTTCAAGAAAACATCATGGCAGTAAATTCTAAGTTTCAATTTCAGAACAATTACTACAATACTTACTAAATCTGTGTTCTTCAATGTTCACAAAAACATTAGCAGTATATTAATGTCTGATTTTGTAGTTATACAGTGATCAGGAACTGCCATTAATCTTAGCTCCTGCAGTAGCAACTAAGAGATGTGGCCTTTACTGAATAATCTTTACGAATCAAACTACACTAACATTTGCAAATGTTCAACACCAAGCATACATGTGACTGAAATGAACTCCATATCACAGATTTGGTATATGACAACCCACAAAAGATTAGGACTACAGAACTGAACATTATGTCTGATTTTCAAGAATTTAGTACAGTAAGAAGTCCTCCTGTGCTACAATCAGGGCCTTTAACTATTATGGCAATAAGTTAAAGAGTGTGGACATTGTCTGGAGCCACTTTCATCCACTCAGTTTTAATGTGAGTGCAAAAACATTATGAGCAGTTACTGGAGGACCACAAGAAATACCTTGCTAACCATTCATATTGCTGACCTGGTCAATGGGTGACAAGCCAGGCAAATGTGCAGACCAATATGACAATGTTACCCACCATTCTTCGAATGTGGCTCATATCCTCATTGTCCGATGTGATCACACTTTGTCCAGCTGAAATATGGCACGTGGAGTATCTCACGCCGGGCTTAATAACTCGAGTTCTACAACCTCTGTGATATGGTGGTTAGCATCCATATTGCACTGAGTTAGTTAGTTAGTCAGTCAGTCAGTTACTTACATACTCCAGAGATTATTTGAATGATTCTTTTATTGAAGTGGTGTGGAATGACTGAATTTGCAGTAATTGACTGGTTTTAACACCAATAAGCATATTTTTAGTCCTACTTATGCAAGTACACTTACAAACAAGGGGCCCCTCTCAGGCTACCAGCTTTTAAAAATAGAAATTTGTACATGGAATAGATGGAGTCATCCAGCAGAAATGATTTCATATTGGATTTAAAACTTGCTTTGCTACCTGTCAAACATTTTATGTAATTGGGAAAATAATTAAAAATTTTTGTGCTGCATGCTGAACTTCTTTCCGAGCCACTGACAACTTTAATAATACATAATAAACATTTTTATCTCTAGTCTTGTAGGTATGGACATCACTGTTCTTCTCAGGATGTAATGGATTGTTTAGGATGAATTTTGTTAGCAAATAAATGTATTGTGATGGTGCCAGTTAAAATGCCCAACTCATTTAAGGGGTACTGATGTGAAGTACGTAGGTGAACACCACATATTATTCTTACTACTCTCTTTTGTGCAATCAGAATTGTGAATTACCCCAGAAAATTACTCCATAAAACATTACTGAATGGTAATATGTCACAAGGTTGATTTGTTTGTTTCTAAGACAAGAAATTATATGAAGAGCAGAAATAACTGAACTTTTGTACAAGAAGCTCAGAAATACTCTTCTTTCCATCAATATATACATGCAAAAATTTTGAGCATTCTGCCCCATTTATTGACTCCTGTTCATGTGCTATATCAACTGTTGGCATGATTCTAATTGTTGTACAGAACTGAATCTCAATATTTAGGGAGAGTGCATTTTCTGAGAACCACTTAATGATGCTTTGAAAAACATCATTAAAAATGTCTTTCATTGCTTTCTCTCAAATAGGATTTATTATAACACTAGTATTGTTTACAAAAAGTACCATTTCTTGTTGTTGAATGTTAAATGGACAGTCATTCACATGCATGTAAGGAATAGGAGTGGACCTGAAATTGAACCCTGTGGGACTCCATTTGTGATTTCTTCCTAGTCACTAAACTTTTCTACCTTTCAACATTGTTTGAATTATTTGGCACAAATTTTTCATTCTGTTTGTTAAGTATGATTAAAACCATTTGTATATACAGCCCTCGATTCCATAAAACCTGAGTTCTTCTAAGAGTGTAAAATGGTCTAAATAATCACACACTTTTGAAAGATCACAAAAAATTGCAACTGCCAAAATTTTATTATTTATAGCTTTTAATATTCGCTGAGTGAATGTACAAATAGCATTCACCATTGAGCAACCCTTCTGTCATCCAAACTGTGATATGCTAAGTAAACTGTTCCTACTTGAAATTGAGGGTACTGGTAGTAATTACTTTTTTGAATATTTTGGAAAGAGATGTCAGTAAGGAAATTGGGTGATAGTTACCTAAGTCTTTCTTGTCTCCTTTCTTATGAAGAGGTTTAACAGTTGTATAACGTAATACATGTGGAAAAATTCCCTGTGGCAGTGATGCATTATACATATCACTAAGAACATTACTTATTAAGTTAGAGCAATTTTCAAAATTCTGTTTGAAATTCTGTCAACACCATACTAGCATCTACCTTTTTTTAGAATTTTTAAAATTCTATTAACTTCAAAAGTTTTTTGGACTGACATTTTTAATATATTCTCTTGCTTCCTCAACTGAATCATTTAATTTTGTTTTTGATGGCACATGTCGAAAGTGATTGTTACAATTATTCACAGCTTGTGAACTGTCAGCCACAACATTGTCGCTCAGTTTAATTGTCATGCTATCTTGTACACTGATTGGCTGTCATGTTTCCCATTTTACAATATCCCACATAGTTTTAATCTTATTATCAGCTTTATTAATTTCTGTCAGGATGTATATGTTGTTGTTGTTGTGGTCTTCAGTCCTGAGACTGGTTTGATGCAGCTCTCCATGCTACTCTGTCCTGTGCAAGCTTCTTCATATCCCAGTACCTACTGCAACCTACATCCTTCTCAATCTGCTTAGTGTATTCATCTCTTGGTCTCCCTCTACGATTTTTACCCTCTACGCTGCACTCCAATACTAAATTGGTGACCCCTTGATGCCTCAGAACATGTCCTCCCAACCAATCCCTTCTTCTAGTCAAGTTGTGCCACAAGTTCCTCTTCTCCCCAATTCTATTCAATACCTCCTCATTAGTTACGTGATCTACCCATCTAATCTTCAGCATTCTTCTGTAGCACCACATTTCGAAAGCTTCTATTCTCTTCTTGTCTAAACTATTTATTGTCCATGTTTCACTTCCATACATGGCTACACTCCATACAAATACTTTCAGAAATGACTTCCTGACACTTAAATATATACTCGATGTAAACAAATTTCTCTTCTTCAGAAATGCTTTCCTTGCCATTGCCAGTCTACATTTTATATCCTCTCTACTTCGACCATCACCAGTTATTTTGCTCCCCAAATAGCAAATCTCGTTTACTACTTTAAGTGTCTCATTTCCTAATCTAATTCCCTCAGCATCACCCGACTTAATTCGTCTACATTCCATTATCCTCGTTTTGCTTTAGTTGATGTCCATCTTATATCCTCCTTTCAAGACACTGTCCATTCCATTCAACTGCTCTTCCAAGTCCTTTGCTGTCTCTGACAGAATTACAATGTCATCGGCGAATCTCAAAGTTTTTATTTCTTCTCCATGGATTTTAATACCTACTCCGAATTTTTCTTTTGTTTCCTTTACTGCTTGCTCAATATAGAGATTGAATAACATCGGGGAGAGGCTACAACCCTGTCTTACTCCCTTCCCAACCACTGCTTCCCTTTCATGTCCCTCGACTCTTATAACTCCCATCTGGTTTCTGTACAAATTGTAAATAGCCTTTCACTCAATGTACACTCCTGGAAATTGAAATAAGAACACCGTGAATTCATTGTCCCAGGAAGGGGAAACTTTATTGACACATTCCTGGGGTCAGATACATCACATGATCACACTGACAGAACCACAGGCACATAGATACAGGCAACAGAGCATGCACAATGTCGGCACTAGTACAGTGTATATCCACCTTTCGCAGCAATGCAGGCTGCTATTCTCCCATGGAGACGATCGTAGAGATGCTGATTGTAGTCCTGTGGAACGGCTTGCCACGCCATTTCCACCTGGCGCCTCAGTTGGACCAGCGTTCGTGCTGGACGTGCAGACCGCGTGAGACGACGCTTCATCCAGTCCCAAACATGCTCAATGGGGGACAGATCCGGAGATCTTGCTGGCCAGGGTAGTTGCTTACACCTTCTAGAGCACGTTGGGTGGCACGGGATACATGCGGACGTGCATTGTCCTGTTGGAACAGCAAGTTCCCTTGCCGGTCTAGGAATGGTAGAATGATGGGTTCGACGACGGTTTGGATGTACCGTGCACTATTCAGTGTCCCCTCGACGATCACCAGTGGTGTACGGCCAGTGTAGGAGATCGCTCCCCACACCATGATGCCGGGTGTTGGCCCTGTGTGCCTCGGTCGTATGCAGTCCTGATTGTGGCGCTCACCTGCACGGCGCCAAACACGCATACGACCATCATTGGCACCAAGGCAGAAGCGACTCTCATCGCTGAAGACGACACGTCTCCATTCGTCCCTCCATTCACGCCTGTCGCGACACCACTGGAGGCGGGCTGCACGATGTTGGGGCGTGAGCGGAACACGGCCTAACGGTGTGCGGGACCGTAGCCCAGCTTCATGGAGACGGTTGCGAATGGTCCTCGCCGATACCCCAGGAGCAACAGTGTCCCTAATTTGCTGGGAAGTGGCGGTGCGGTCCCCTACGGCACTGCGTAGGATCCTACGGTCTTGGCGTGCATCCGTGCGTCCCTGCGGTCCGGTCCCAGGTCGACGGGCACGTGCACCTTCCGCCGACCACTGGCGACAACATCGATGTACTGTGGAGACCTCACGCCCCACGTGTTGAGCAATTCGGCGGTACGTCCACCCGGCCTCCCGCATGCCCACTATACGCCCTCGCTCAAAGTCCGTCAACTGCACATACGGTTCACGTCCACGCTGTCGCGGCATGCTACCAGTGTTAAAGACTGCGATGGAGCTCCGTATGCCACGGCAAACTGGCTGACACTGACGGTGGCGGTGCACAAATGCTGCTCAGCTAGCGCCATTGGACGGCCAACACCGCGGTTCCTGGTGTGTCCGCTGTGCCGTGCGTGTGATCATTGCTTGTACAGCCCTCTCGCAGTGTCCGGAGCAAGTATGGTGGGTCTGACACACCGGTGTCAATGTGTTCTTTTTTCCATTTCCAGGAGTGTATTTTACCCCTGCCTCCTTTAGAATTTGAAAGAAAGTATTCCAGTCGACATTGTCAAAAGCTTTCTCTAAGTCTACAAATGCTAGAAATGTAGGTTTGCCTTTCCTTAATCTTTCTTCTAAGATAAGTCGTAAGGTCAGTATTGCCTCACGTGTTCCAGTATTTCTAAGGAATCCACACTGATCTTTCCCAAGGTCAGCTTCTACTAGTTTTTCCATTCGTCTGTAAAGAATTCGCGTTAGTTTTTTGCAGCCGTGACTTATTAAACTGATAGTTCGGTAATTTTCACATCTGCCAACACCTGCTTTCTTTGGGATTGGGATTATTATATTCTTCTTGAAGTCTGAGGGTATTCCACCTGCCTCATACATCTTGCTCACCAGATGGTAGAGTTTTGTCAGGACTGGCTCTCCCAAGGCCGTCAGTATTTCCAATGGAATGTTGTCTACTCCGGGGGCCTTGTTTCGACTCAGGTCTTTCAGTGCTCTGTCAAACTCTTCATGCAGTATCGTATCTTCTATTTTATCTTCATCTACATCCTCTTCTATTTCCATAATATTGTCCTCAAGTACATCGCCCTTGTATAGACCCTCTATATACTCCTTCCACCTTTCTGCTTTCCCTTCTTTGCTTAGAACTGGGTTTCCATCTGAGCTCTTGATGTTCATGCAAGTGGTTCTCTTATCTCCAAAGGTCTCTTTAATTTTCCTGTAGGCAGTATCTATCTTACCCCTAGTGAGATAAGCCTCTACATCCTTACATTTGTCCTCTAGCCATCCCTGCTTAGCCATTTTGCACTTCCTGTCAATCTCATTTTTGAGACATTTGTATTCCTTTTTGCCTGCTTCATTTACTGCATTTTTATATTTTCTCCTTTCATCAATTAAATTCAATATTTCTTCTGTTACCCAAGGATTTCTACTAGCCCTCGTCTTTTTACCTACTTGATCCTCTGCTGCCTTCACTACTTCATCCCTCAAAGCTACCCATTCTTCTTCTACCGTATTTCTTTCCCCCATTCCTGTCAATTGTTCCCTTATGCTCTCCCTGAAACTCTGTACAACCTCTGGTTCTTTCAGTTTATCCAGGTCCCATCTCCTTAAATTCCCACCTTCTTCCCACCTACCACCGGTAGCTGAGTGGTCAGCATGGCAGGCTGTCAATCCTAAGGGCCCAGGTTTGATTCCCAGCTGGGACAGAGATTTTCTCCGCTCAGGGATTGGGTGTTGTGTTGTCCTAATCATCATAATTTCATTCCCATCAACACGCACGTTGCTGAAGTGGCGCCAAATCGAAAGACTTGCACCCGGCGAATGGTCTACCTGACGAGAGGCCCTAGTCACATACATTTACATTTTTATTTAGTGTCAAACACAAGGAAGATACATATTTTTCAATTAGAAGGTATAAACAAGAAATTTGAATTGTATCTTAAACATATTTATGTAGCACTCTGAATCTTGTTTAAAGGAAATCAAATGGAAGCAATGAGAAAGGCTGGGCAGATACTGGGATTAAACGTATTTTAAGTGCTAAAGTACCTTATCCCAGGAACATAAAATTCAGTTTAATTCAGAAGGCTTCAATAACTACAAAAAAAAAATTATTAGCCACTGGGTGTAGTGATCGCTTCCAAACAGTGTCAGCACATATAAAACTAATAATAAACAACCACAATGAGTTGCAATAGGTTTACTCTGTTACACAGCATCAGAGATGTGCAATATGAGAACCAAGAGATTCTTGACTGCAAAATGTTCTGGATGTTCTTATCTCTTTCACTGCTGAGTTCCCATAACAAAATGCACATATATGTGTGGTTGGATGCACCACACGGCAGTGCCTACCGTGCTGAACGCTGCAGCGCCTTTTGCACTGAGTCACTGTCATCGCAGACTCTCCTGCATTTATTCTCACCAATAAGTTTGAAAATAAATTGTACTTTGAATAGTCTTTATTGCCGAAGTTCCTAAAACTAGACAACATTACAAGGAAGCACATTTCAGAAAGTCTTTTGTGTGATTTATTTCAAAACAAGGCAAACACATAGTCCCTGTTTACAACAATAAAGTGATTACTTTCATTTTTTGTTCATGCTACATATAAAACATCTTCTTACAGGTTGGTGTTGTTTTACTGACAATTCAAAATTCAATGATGCTTCGAAAGTGCCTTTGTTGAAACCGTAATGGGTTTTTCTCATCTGATCAGCAACCTCTTGAACTTTCCTTCCTTGGTGGTATGTCTTTATCTCATGAATGAGGCCCAGATGAAATTTGGTGACATAAATATTCTTTCTGGTATGAACTTTAACATGCATACACAGAAGGATCGTAAAAAGAATTTTTGTATAACATCAGTATTTTGTGAAAACATTCTGTTCAGCTAACTAGCATTTTATATCTGTCCACTGCACCCATAGAGTCATTGTTATCCAATGCACATTTTGGTTTAAATTTTTTGGTATTACTTGGTGGTCCACTTTCACAGCTGTGTGGCCTTTCATCAACATATGGAAAATCCAGGATGGACTGTAACAATATTGTGTAAAGGAAAGTTGCTACTCACCATATAGCAGAGATGCTGAGTCGCAGATAGCCACAACAAAAATATTTGAGACAGTCTTTTTGTTGTGCCTATCTGCGACTCAGCATCTCTGCTATATGGTGAGTAGCAACTTTCCTTTTCACCATACTGTCATCAATATACATACCTCTCTTTTGTCACACCACTTAAAAGCCCTCATAGTGTCTGTTAAGCTAAATTCTATCTCAGATATTTGCCGTTTGGCTTCAAATTTTGGCATAATTTCCTGTTCATGGGGAATGTATAGGTAGCTACTGCATTAGTTGTTCTTAATGCAAGTAGTGGAGGAGAGACGGACTTGTATATCAATTGTCCACATACACAATGTGTTTTATAGCATCATGTACTAATAAAACCTTGAAGTGTATATATTTGATGATAGTATTTCTGGCATGCTCAGCTCCTGTCATATATATACACATTGTTAGCAATGGAGGCACAACGACTGTGCATGGATATATATGTGGCCAGCAGTTAAAGGATGAAGAACCAATGTCAAGTATTCAAATACTGCATTTGAGAATAAGGTTCCAATTTCTTGATTTTGATACACATATTTCTGTTTGTTTCATTGATATCCCTTACTACTAAAATCAG